>NC_072379.2:55131666-55434696 GCF_028885625.2 Pongo pygmaeus | reverse complement strand
TGAGCTGTGCTGCCTGGGGTTGGGGGAGGGGTGGTATAAGCACTCCCTTAGCCACCCCAGCTGGTGTCTCAGTAGGTCATGTGCCCCCCATATTCACTAGCTCTGAGCTCAGCACAACACTAGGATTTGCCTAGGAATTGCAGTCCTTATGGCCTAAATTGCCTTTCAAGTTTATTTGACACCCCAGAGCACTTTAGTTCACAGTGGAGAGGCTTGCTAAAACTCAGGTTCTGACCACTAGGAGTGGTGATTCCCCTCTGGGAAAGGCTGGTCTACATGCTCCCTCTATGGGCGGACATCAGCTGAGTTTAGCCCAGTTTTGCTTTCGGCCGTGGCAGGGCAGCACTGAGTTCAATGCAGGCTCCCACAATCACTGTGCTCTCCCATCCCCTACTGCGCAGATTATCCGCACCACACAGCCGCTGATGGGGGATGTGGGAAGGGTGGCACTGGGGAGTCAAGACTGTCTTTCCTACCCTCCATAGTGCCTCTTTCAGTGATGTGAAGTTAAAATCAGGTGATGTGATTGCTCACCTGAATTTTGGATCTAATGAAGGTGGCTTTTTTGTATAGATTGTTGTTAAATTGGTGTTCATGTGGGGTGGCGGGGAGAATGGTGAAGGCTTCTATTCAGCCATCTCGCTCTACGCTCTCTCTGAGATTAACATTTAAATTGGTGGACTTTGAGGAAAGCACATTACTTTTTACAATGTGGGTGAGTCTCATCCAATCAGATGAAGGCCTGAATAGAACACAAAGACAAACCGTTGCCCAAGTAAGACAAAGAGGAGCTGGTACCATTCCTCCTGAAACTATTCCAAACAGTTAAAAAAGAGGGACTCCTCCCTAACTCATTTTATGAGGCCAGCATCATCCTGATACCAAAACCTGGCAGAGACATACAAAAAAAGAGCACTTCAGGCCAATATCCCTGATGAACATTTATGCAAAAATCCTCAGTAAAATACTGGCAAACTGAATCCAGCAGTACATCAAAAGCTTATGAACCATGATCATCAAGTCAGCTTCATCCCTGGGATGCAAGGCTGGTTCAACATACACAAATCAATAAACATAATCCATCACATAAACAGAACCAATGACAAAAAACACATGATTATCTCAATAGATGCAGAAAAGGCTTTTGATAAAATTCAACATCCCTTCATATTAAAAACTCTCAATAAACTAGGTATTGATGGAACATATCTCAAAATAACAAGAGCTATTTTTGACAAACCCACAGCCAATATCATACTGAATGGGCAAAAGCTGGAAGCATTCCCTTTGAAAACTGGCACAAGACAAGGATGCCCTCTGTCACCATATTCCCTTTGAAGCATTCCCTTTGAAAACTGGCACAAGACAAGGATGCCCTCTCTCATCCCATTCAACATAGTATTGGAAGTTCTGGCCAGGGCAATCAGACAAAAGAAAGAAATAAAGGGTATTCAAATAGGAAGAAAGGAAGTCAAATTCTCCCTGTTTGCAAACGACATGATTGTATATTTAGAAAACCCCATCGTCTCAGCCCAAAATCTCCTTAAGCTGATAAGCAACTTCAGTGAAGTCTCAGGATACAAAATCAATGTGCAAAAATCACAAGCATTTCTATATACCAATAATAGACAAGCAGAGAGCCAAATCATGAATGCACTCAAATTCACAATGCCTACAAAGAGAATAAAATACCTAGGAACACAGCTAACAAGGGATGTAAATGACCTCTTCAAGGAGAACTATAAAATAATATAAATAAGAGAGAACACAAACAAATGGAAAAACATTCCATGCTCATGGATAGGAAAAATCAATATCGTGAAAATGACCATACTGCCCAAAGTAATTTATAGATTCAATGGTATTCCCATCAAGCTACCATTGACATTCTTCACAGAATTAGGAAAAACTACTTTGAAAGTCATATGGAACCAAAAAAGAGCCCATATAGCCAAGTCAATCTTAAGCCAAAAGAACAAAGCTGGAGGCATCATGCTACCTGACTTCAAACTATACTACAAGGCTACTGTAACCAAAACAGCATGATACTGGTACCAAAACAGGTATATAGACCAATGGAACAGAATAGAGACCTCAAAAATAAGACCACATGTCTACAATTATCTGATCTTGGACAAATCTGACCAAAACAAGCAATGGGAAAAAGATTCCTTATTTAATAAATGGTGTTGGAAAACTGGCTAACCATATGCAGAAAACTGAAACTGGACCCCTTCCTTACACCTTATACAAAAATTAACTCAAAATGGATTAAAGACTTAAATGTAAAACCCCAAACCACAAAAACCCTAGAAGAAAATCTAGGCAATACCATTCACGACATATGTATGGGCAAAGATTTTATTATGAAATCACCAAAAACAATCGCAACAAAAGCTAAAATTCACAAATGGGATACAATTAAACTAAAGAGATTCTGCATAGAAAAATAAACTATCATCAGAGTTAACAGGCAGCCTACAGAATGGGAGAAAATTTTTGCAATCTACCCAACTAACAAAGTTCTAATATGCAGAATTTACAAGGAAATTAAACAAATTTACAAGAAAAAAACAACCCCAACAAGAAGTGGGTGAAGGACATGAACAGACATTTCTCAAAAGAAGACATTTTTGCAGCCAACAAACATATGCAAAAAAGTTCAACATTACTGATCATTAGAGAAATGCAAATCAAAAACACAATGAGATACCATCTCACACCAGTCAGAATGGCAATTCTTAAAAAGTCAAGAAACAACAGATGCTGGCAAGACTGTGGAGAAATAGGTGGGAGTGTAAATTAGTTCAACCATTGTGGAAGACAGTGTGGCGATTCCTCAAAAATCTAGAACCAGAAATACCATTTGACTCAGCAATCCCATTACTGGATATATACACAAAGGAATATAAATCACTCTATTATAAAGATACATGTACACATATGTTTATTGCAGCACTATTCACAATAGCAAAGATACGGAACCAACCCAAACGCCCATCAATGATAGACTGGATAAAGAAAATGTGGTACATATATGCCATGGAATACTATGCAGCCATAAAAAGGAATGAGATCATGTCCTTTGCAGGGACATGGATGAAGCTGGAAGCCATCATCCTCAGCAAACTAACACAGGAACAGAAAACCAAACACCACATGTTCTCACTCGTAAGTGGGAGCTGAACAATGAGAATGCATGGCCACAGGGAGGGGAACAACACACACAGAAGCCTGTTGGTGGAGAGTAAGGGGAGGGAGAGCATGAGGACAAATAGCCAATGCATGAGGGGCTTAATGTCTAGGTGATAGGTTGATAGGTGCAGCAAACCACCATGCACATGGTATCCTGGAGCTTAAAGTGAAATTAAAAAAAAAATTATTTGCCATATGAAATCACTGCCAAGCTCACCTCTTTATAAATTATTTTTCTCAAGGATCTTGGTTTAAGTTCTCTACCTTTTTAGCTCTTGAGTATTTTTAAATACCTATTTTAAAAATGGATTCTAAACATTTCTAGTTGTCTTTAGTGGGAGAGTTAGTCTGAAACCAGCTATTCTGTCATTACCAGAAGCATAAATATCTGATTACTAATCTTTGAAGTATATACAAATTTCTGACACCAGCTGCTTATAAGAGGCTTGTGTAGAACAGTCAGGGCTCTCTATCAACCTAGGTAAAATTTTATGACCCAAGGTTTGGTGTATAAGTTCATCTAACTTTATGTATTTTCTATAAACTGGATAAACATTTGTGGAATTTTTCTTTTTACCCACTGCTACAAAGAAAGTGTTTATGATTCCTGTGTCTATTTTTCTAATTCTTTTTTTTTTAACCTTACAAAGACTTCCAGGAAGATGAATGGAGAAATTCTAACTTTATAAAGCTATATTTAAATCAGAAGTCTGACCTCATTTATATTTTAAATGGATCTCTCTGGCTACTGTGTGATATATTAATTCAAATAGCAAATGACTGGAATGAACCTAAGTGTACATGAATACAGGATGGTTAAATAAATTATGATAAATTCATTTAATAAAACATCATAGCAATTAAAAATAATTAGGTAGCTTTCTTTGTAATGACATGGAACTATTCCAAGTATTATTGAGTGAAAAAAGCAAGGTGTAGAACAATGTGTGTGGTATTACTGCTACCATTTGTGTGAAAAAAGATTTTGTATACATATTTTTATAAGTGGATAGACTGTCTCTGGAATAAAATGCAAAGCTAGTAAAAGCTGCCAGTTTTTAGAAAAGCTGTTTCTAGGGAATGAAACAAGGTTACTGGGGACAGGTCCAAGATGAACATTAACATTTTAATGCATATTCTTTTGTATTTTTTGGATGTTGTATTGTGGACATGTTTTACCTATTCAAAATGTAAATAAAATTTTTACTTAAATAAAACATATATTTTACTGCCTGCCAGTGATATAATTTTCATTTGGGGATATGGCTAGCCCATCTACTTTTTCATTTCTTTATTAAAATACATGTTTGATGTAATTAGAGAATTTTATGTCTTTTTTGATATGATAACATATTTCATTTTGTTTTATTACTTTCAAAATTACAATTTAAAAGTTTTGCATGATGTTTAGTTCAGGTATAACAACTTACTTACCTTTCCCCAATACTGGTCATTTACATATTTACATATTTCCTTATAATATATAATATGGTAATGAGCATCTTTGTTGAAGTGTATGCATTTTGTTCCTATAAATTGCTCTAATGCTTAATGGTTATTTGATAAGGTTTGATATAAATAAAGCAAGCACTATGAGGAGCTGATAAAAGGTCAGAAATGATTATAGATGATCCCTTGAGATACTCATAATAAGCATGGCAATTTTCATTCATTCTAACGTTTGTCAATATGGGTAAACCAAACAGAGTTGTTGCTCTTTAAATGTAGGTACAGTAAAAATTGAACTCACAGGAAATAGTACACTTAAAGAATCATTAATTATTACCTAATTGCTCACACCACTGTGGCAGGGACAGAAAAGTACTCTGCGATGATGAAGTTGTCAATTACAGTTGATAATTAAGGGGCCAGGTGCATATTTAACTTAACAAGATAAATATCTGCCCAGATGTTGTTTGTCTGCTGCTTATTACCAGGTAGGTTAGAAGACTTTCATAAACTAGAAAGACTATTAAATACACAACCTTGCTACATCAAGAAACCTTTAATAAATCTGTTACTATAGCCAATATTCATTTAAGAAGGCTGTTTATTAGACTTCCTAGAGAGTTGAAGTAAGCATATCTATATAATACCATCTTTGCAGATTCTCAGTGAAATGGATTTTTCAAATATAAAACAGATAGAAAATACAATAGTATTGGGAACTAGAGAGGTTGCCTCCTCATGTTAGGAACATAAAGGAATTTTATGCAAGATTTAAAATGCCAGATTAAATGAAGACAACAAAGAATCAATCTATGTCTGGACCATTCCAAGGAACCCAAGATCCTTGGATGTAAGAGATTAATATTCTGGCAAAGTTATAGTAAGGTATCCTAAACTGAAGGGCAGAGACTAGGAGAAAAGAACTGGCTGCAACAAGAAAGAAGCCAGATCATGTCATTGCTTGTATTAGTTTGCTAGGGCTGCCATAACAAAATGTCACAGACTAGGTGGCTTAAAAACAATGGACATTTATTTTCACACCATTCTGGAGGCTGTAAGCCCAAGATCAAGGTACCAGCAGGGTTGGTTTCTCCTGTGGACTCTCTCTTTGGTTTGCATGTGATTGACTCTCCCAACAACCATGTGTGGCCTTTTTTCTGTGTGTGCAAATCTCATGTGTGTCTTCCTCTTCTTGTAAGGACACCAGTCATATTGGATTAGAGTCCCACCCTTATGACCTCACTTACCCTTTACTAAGCTCCTATCTCCAAATGCAGTCGTATTTAGTTCTTAACATATGAATTCGGTGGGGAGAGGACACAATTCAGTCCATAACAGTCCTCTCCTTAAAACTCTCCAAAGTCTTTAAAATGGCCTGTAAGCTTCAGTGCATTCAATACTGCCTCTCTAACATTTTCTCCAGAACATTTCACCTTTGTATACTTCACTCCATTCACATTGGCTTTCTTCCTGTGTTTCTGACAGAGAGGGAGAGTCAACCATTTGCAAACCAAAGAGAGATGCCACAGGAGAAATCGACCCTGCTGGCACCTTGATCTTGGGCTTCCAGCCTCCAGAATTGTGAAAAAAATAAATGTCCGTGGTTTAAGCCACCCAGTCCGTGATAGTTCGTTATGGCAGCCCTAGCAAACTGATATAAGAAGTGACATTCCCCCCACATCAGGGCCTTTGCAATGGCTATTCTCTGTCTTTGGGACATTTTGCCTTTAGATAGCCACAGAGCTGGCTCCCCTCACTGCCGTAAGGTCCCTGTGCAATGAGATCTTTGCCAGTGAAATTTTTTCTGATCATTGCATACAAAAGAGAATTTGCTGTCACTTTCTTTGCCTTCTCATGCAGCTTTATTATCTTTTTTCAGAGCACTTAATTCTTGATGTAAATATAAATATAAATATATATATATGGCATATATATATGTATATATGCTGGCTGATTTCATGGGCTTGCGTTAAGTGTCTGCAGCTTTTCCAGGTTCACGGTGCAAGCTGTCAGTGGATCTACCATTCTGGGGTCTGGAGGATGGTGGCCCTCTTCATATATATATACGTGTGTGTGTGTGTGTGTGTGTGTATATATATATATACATGCATATATGTGTGCATATATATACACACATATATATACACATATATATATATACACACACATACATATGTTTGCTTATCATCTATGTGTTCCTAGTAGATTTAGACAGTACCTGGTATGAAGTTAGGGGTTTAGGCTTTGTCTGTTTCTGTTACTGTTACAGCAGCTGGAAATAGAACACATGTCTTACAAAAGAAAGGACAATTTGATTGACAGCAGATGTTAGCAGCAACAACAGAGGACAGTAGACAATGGAATAGTTCCAATTTGTTGATAGAAAATAATTGCCAACCTAGAAAATTGTGTTGCAAGACATTTTCAGGTATACCAAAATAGAAGTCATTTGCCTTCAAGAGATATTCACTAAAGAAATTTTGATTCAGGCAGAAGGAAAATGATCTGAATTGTCTTTGGTCTAAGATGTAAGAAGAAAGATTAAGAAAATTAATAAAAATAAGTGTATAAATCTAAACATATATTATTTAAATAATGTCTAATTTATGGAGTTAAAAAAGACAGAATCAAAATATATATAAGGGTATAAAATTCTAAGCCAGTAGAATAGCAAAAATGGATTAAGAAAATAATGAATAAAGGCTTACCAACTATAAAAAGAAAAAGAAGAGAGAGGAAACAAGCATTAAAAAGAGATAGAAATATAGATTTGATAATTAAGATTGTTAAAACCAGCCAAAGTATACCAGAAGTCATAATAAAAGTAGACTCAATCCACCAGTTATAAGATGAACTTTGTCAGGTTGGGTAAAAATTTTTAAAAATCTGTTTATTTTATTCATAAGTAAAAGAAGAAGAACATTGAAAAGGTGATGGTGAAAGAATAGAAAAATATATACCCTGCAACACTAACCAAAAGAAAACTACAGTAGCACCATTACGTTCAGACAAATACAAAATATAATTTAAGTGAAATAAGATAATTCAGGACAAGGTGGGTGTATTAGTCCGTTTTCATGCTGCTGATAAAGACATACCCGAGACTGGGAAGAAAAAGGGGTTTAACTGGATTTACAGTTCCATATGGCTCAGGAAACCTCAGAATCATGGCAGGAGGTGAAAGGCACTTCTTACATGGTGGTGGCAAGAGAAAATGAGAAAGAAGTAAAAGCAAAACCCCCTGATAAGCCCATCAGATCTTGTGAGACTTACTGTCACGATAATAGCACAGGAAAGACTGGCTGCCATGATTCAATTACCTCCTCCTGGGTCCCTCCCACTACCTGTGGGAATTCTGGGAGGTACAATTCAAGTTGAATTTTGAGTGGGGACACAGCCAAATCATATCAGAGGGTCACTACATAATATAAAAATTTTAATTCACCAGGAAGACATAATCATTATAAACTCTATATGCCTATAAAATAATGTAGAAAAATAAAAATATATAAATGTCAATACATATGCCAGATTGATAAGTTTGTAAGGATACATTGACAGTCATCATCATAATGGAGATTTCAACATAGGACATTCAATTACAAATAAGCCAACAAAAATTGTTAAAGCTGGAGAATATTTGAACAATACAGTCTAACAACTTTGAACTAGTGAAGCTTATAAAAATTCTGCACCTGACAAGTAGAGTATACTTTCTTCTCAAAGAATAAAACTTGTATACAAATCTATAATAATTTCAACAACATTTTGTTCTCTGACCTCAGATGGACTAGAAATAAAAAATTAAATCCCACACATTTGAAATTAAAAAGCACACTTTAAAAAAATTAATATATCAAAGAAGAAAACTTAATAGAAATAAAGAATACTTATAACTATGTACAATGAAAATATACATTAAAATTTGTATAATACATTAAATTTTGTGGGATGTAGCACATGGTACTTAAAAAGAGATTTACTTATTTATGTTTTTTCCAACTTTTAAGTTCCAGGATACATGTGCAGGATGTACAGTTTTGTTACATAGATAAACATGTGTTGTGGTGGTTTGCTGCACAGATCATCCCATTACATAGGTGTTAAGCTTAACATCCATTAACTGTTCTTCCTGATGCTCTCCCTCCTCCTGCACCCACCCTCTGACAGCCTCCAGTGTGTGTTGTTCCCCTCATGTGTCCATGTGTTCTCATCATTTATCTCCTACTTATAAGTGAGAACATGCAGTATTTGGTTTTCTGTTCCTGCATTAGTTTACTGAGTATAATGGCTTTCCAGCTCCATTCATGTTCCTGCAAAGGACGTGATCTCATTCCTTTTTATGGCTGCATGGTATTCCAGGGTGTATATGTACCACATTTTCTTTATCTAGTCTATCATTAATGGGCATTTAGGTTGATTCCATGTCTTTGCTCTTGTGAATGGTACTGCAGTGAACATATGTGTGCATGTATCTTTATAATAGAATGATTTATATTCCTTTGGGTATATACCCAGTAATGGGATTGCTGGATCAAATGGTATTTCTGCCTCTTAAGTCTTTGAAGAATCACCACACTGTCTTCCACAATGGTTGAACTAATTTGTACCCCCACCAACAGTGTAAAAGTGTTCCTTTTTCTCCACAACCTCACCAGCATCTGTTGTTTTTTGACTTTTCAATAATTGCCATTCTGACTGGTGTGAGATGGTATCTCATTGTGGTTTTGATTTGCATTTCTCTAATGATCAGTGATGTTGAACATTTTTTCACATTTGTTGACCACATGTATGTCTTCTTTTGAGAAGTATCAATTCATGTCCATTGCCCACTTTTTAGTGTTTTTTTTTATTATTATACTTTAGGTTTTAGGGTACATGTGTGCAATGTGCAGGTTAGTTACATATGTATCCATGTGCCATGTTGGTGCGCTGCACCCACTAACTCGTCATCTAGCATTAGGTATACCTCCCAATGCTATCCCTCCCCCCTCCCCCCACCCCACAACAGTCCCCAGAGTGTGATGTTCCCCTTCCTGTGTCCATGTGTTCTCATTGTTCAATTCCCACCTATGAGTGAGAATATGCGGTGTTTGGTTTTTTGTTCTTGCAATAGTTTACTGAGAATGATGATTTCCAATTTCATCCATGTCCCTACGAAGGACATGAACTCATCATTTTTTATGGCTGCATAGTATTCCATGGTGTATATGTGCCACATTTTCTTAATCCAGTCTATCATTGTTGGACATTTGGCTTGGTTCCAAGTCTTTGCTATTGTGAATAGTGCTGCAATAACCATATGTGTGCATGTGTCTTTATAGCAACATGATTTATAGTCCTTTGGGTGTATACCCAGTAACGGGATGGGTGGGTCAAATGGTATTTCTAGTTCTAGATCCCTGAGGAATAGCCACACTGAATTCCACAATGGTTGAACTAGTTTACAGTCCCACCAACAGTGTAAAATTGTTCCTATTTCTCCACATCCTCTCCAGCACCTGTTGTTTCCTGACTTTTTAATGATTGCCATTCTAACTGGTGTGAGATGGTATCTCATTGTGGTTTTGATTTGCATTTCTCTGATGGCCAATGATGGTGAGCATTTTTTCATGTGTTTTTTGGCTGCATAAATGTCTTCTTTTGAGAAGTGTCTGTTCATGTCCTTTGCCCACTTTTTGATGGGGTTGTTTGTTTTTTTCTTGTAAATTTGTTTGAGTTCATTGTAGATTCTGGAAATTAGCCCTTTGTCAGATGAGTAGGTTGCGAAAATTTTCTCCCATTTTGTAGGTTTCCTGTTCACTCTGATGGTAGTTTCGTTTGCTGTGCAGAAGCTCTTTAGTGTAATTAGATCCCATTTGTCAATTTTGGCTTTTGTTGCCATTTGCTTTTGGTGTTTTAGACATGAAATCCTTGCCCATGCCTATGTCCCGAATGGTAATGCCTAGGTTTTCTTCTAGGGTTTTTATGGTTTTAGGTCTAACGTTTAAGTCTTTAATCCATCTTGAATTGATTTTTGTATAAGGTGTAAGGAAGGGATCCAGTTTCAGCTTTCTACATATGGCTAGCCAGTTTTCCCAGCACCATTTATTAAATAGGGAATCCTTTCCCCATTTCTTGTTTTCGTCAGGTTTGTCAAAGGTCAGATAGTTGTAGATATGTGGCATTATTTCTGACAGCTCTGTTCTGTTCCATTGATCTATATCTCTGTTTTGGTACCAGTACCATGCTGTTTTGGTTACTGTAGCCTTGTAGTATAGTTTGAAGTCAGGTAGCGTGATGCCTCCAGCTTTGTTGTTTTGGCTTAGGATTGACTTGGTGATGCGGGCTCTTTTTTGGTTCCATATGAACTTTAAAGTAATTTTTTCCAATTCTGTGAAGAAAGTCATTGGTATCTTGATGGGGATGGCATTGAATCTCTAAATTACCTTGGGCAGTATGGCCATTTTCACAATATTGATTCTTCCTACCCATAAGCATGGAATGTTCTTCCATTTGTTTGTATCCTCTTTTATTTCCTTGAGCAGTGGTTTGTAGTTCTCCTTGAAGAGGTCCTTCATGTCCCTTGTAAGTTGGATTCCTAGGTATTTTGTTCTTTTTGAAGCAATTGTGAATGGGAGTTCACTCATGATTTGGCTCTCTGTTTGTCTGTTGTTGGTATATAAGAATGCTTGTGATTTTTGTACATTGATTTTGTATCCTGAGACTTTGCTGAAGTTGCTTATCAGCTTAAGAAGATTTTGGGCTGACACAATGGGGTTTTCTAGATATACAATCATGTCATCTGCAAACAGGGACAATTTGACTTCCTCTTTTCCTAATTGAATACCCATTATTTCCTTCTCCTGCCTAATTGCCCTGGCCAGAACGTCCAACACTATGTTGAATAGGAGTGGTAAGAGAGGGCATCCCTGTCTTGTGCCAGTTTTCAAAGGGAATGCTTCCAGTTTTTGCCCATTCAGTATGATATTGGCTGTGGGTTTGTCATAGATAGCTCTTATTATTTTGAGATATGTCCCATCAATACCTAATTTATTGAGAGTTTTTAGCATGAAGCGTTGTTGAATTTTGTCAAAGGCCTTTTCTGCATCTATTGAGATAATCATGTGATTTTTGTCTTTGGTTCTGTTTATATGCTGGATTACATTTATTGATTTGCATATATTGAACCAGCCTTGCATCCCAGGGATGAAGCCCACTTGATCATGGTGGATAAGCTTTTTGATATGCTGCTGGATTCGGTTTGCCAGTATTTTATTGAGGATTTTTGCATCAATGTTCATCAAGGATATTGGTCTAAAATTCTCTTTTTTGGTTGTGTCTCTGCCTGGCTTTGGTATCAGGATGATGCTGGCCTCATGAAATGAGTTAGGGAGGATTCCCTCTTTTTCTATTGATGGGAATAGTTTCAGAAGGAATGGTACCAGCTCCTCCTTGTACCTCTGGTAGAATTCGGCTGTGAATTCATCTGGTCCTGGACTCTTTTTGGTTGGTAAGCTATTGATTATTGCCACAATTTCAGAGCCTGTTATTGGTCTATTCAGAGATTCAACTTCTTCCTGGTTTAGTCTTAGGAGAGTGTATGTGTTGAGGAATTTATCCATTTCTTCTAGATTTTCTAGTTTATTTGCATAGAGGTGTTTCTAGTATTCTCTGATGGTAGTTTGTATTTCTGTGGGATCGGTGGTGATATCCCCTTTATCATTTTTTATTGCATCTATTTGATTCTTCTCTCTTGTTTTCTTTATTAGTCTTGCTAGCGGTCTATCAATTTTGCTGATCTTTTCAAAAAACCAGCTCCTGGATTCATTAATTTTTTGAAGAGTTTTTTTGTGTCTTTATTTCCTTCAGTTCTGCTCTGATTTTAGTTATTTCTTGCCTTCTGCTAGCTTTTGAATGTGTTTGCTCTTGCTTTTCTAGTTCTTTTAATTGTGATATTAGGGTGTCAATTTTGGATCTTTCCTGCTTTCTCTTGTGAGCATTTAGTGCTATAAATTTCCCTCTACACACTGCTTTGAATGCATCCCAGAGATTCTGGTATGTTATGTCTTGGTTCTCATTGGTTTCAAAGAACGTCTTTATTTCTGTCTTCATTTCATTATGTACCCATTAGTCATTCAGGAGCAGGTTGTTCAGTTTCCATGTAGTTGAGCGGTTTTGAGTGAGATTCTTAATCCTGAGTTCTAGCTTGATTGCACTGTGGTCTGAGAGATAATTTGTTATAATTTCTGTTCTTTTACATTTGCTGAGGAGAGCTTCACTTCCAAGTATGTGGTCAATTTTGGAATAGGTGTGGTGTGGTGCTGAAAAAAATGTATATTCTGTTGATTTGGGGTGGAGAGTTCTGTAGATGTCTATTAGGTCCACTTGGTGCAGAGCTGAGTTCAATTCCTGGGTATCCTTGTTGACTTTCTGTCTCGTTGATCTGTCTAATGTTGACAGTGGGGTGTTAAAGTCTCCCATTATTAATGTGTGGGAGTCTAAGTCTCTTTGTAGGTCACTCAGGACTTGCTTTATGAATCTGGGTGCTCCTGTATTAGGTGCATATATATTTAGGATAGTTAGCTCTTCTTGTTGAATTGATCTCTTTACCATTATGTAATGGCCTTCTTTGTCTCTTTTGATCTTTGTTGGTTTAAAGTCTGTTTTATCAGAGACTAGGATTGCAACCCCTGCCTTTTTTTGCTTTCCATTTGCTTGGTAGATCTTCCTCCATCCTTTTATTTTGAGCCTATGTGTGTCTCTGCACGTGAGATGGGTTTCCTGAATACAGCACACTGATGGGTCTTGACTCTTTATCCAATTTGCCAGTCTGTGTCTTTTAATTGGAGCATTTAGTCCATTTACATTTAAAGTTAATATTGTTATGTGTGAATTTGATCCTGTGATTACGATGTTAGCTGGTTATTTTGCTCGTTAGTTGATGGAGTCTCTTCCTAGTCTCGATGGTCTTTACATTTTGGCATGATTTTGCAGCGGCTGGTACCGGTTGTGCCTTTCCATGTTTAGCACTTCCTTCAGGTGCTCTTTTAGGGCAGGCCTGGTGGTGACAAAATCTCTCAGCATTTGCTTGTCTGTAAAGTATTTTATTTCTCCTTCACTTAGGAAGCTTAGTTTGGCTGGATATGAAATTCTGGGTTGAAAATTCTTTTCTTTAAGAATGTTGAATATTGGCCCCCACTCTCTTCTGGCTTGTAGAGTTTCTGCCAAGAGATCCACTGTTAGTCTGATGGGCTTCCCTTTGAGAGTAACCTGACCTTTCTCTCTGGCTGCCCTTAACATTTTTTCCTTCATTTCAACTTTGGTGAATCTGACAATTATGTGTCTTGGAGTTGCTCTTCTCGAGGAGTATCTTTGTGGCGTTCTCTGTATTTCCTGAATCTGAATGTTGGCCTGCCTTGCTAGATTGGGGAAGTTCTCCTGGATAATATCCTGCAGAGTATTTTCCAATTTGGTTCCATTCTCCCCGTCACTTTCAGGTACACCAATCAGACGTAGATTTGGTCTTTTCACGTAGTCCCATATTTCTTGGAGGCTTTGTTCGTTTCTTTTTATTCTTTTTTCTCTAAACTTCCCTTCTCACTTCATTTCATTCATTTCATCTTCCATCACTGATACCCTTTCTTCCAGTTGATTGCATCGGCTCCTGAGGCTTCTGCATTCTTCATGTAGTTCTCGAGCCTTGGTTTTCAGCTCCATCAGCTCCTTTAAGCACTTCTCTGTATTGGTTATTCTAGTTATGCATTCTTCTAAATTTTTTTCAAAGTTTTCAACTTCTTTGCCTTTGGTTTGAATATCCTCCCATAGGTCGGAGTAATTTGATCGTCTGAAGCCTTCTTCTCTCAGCTTGTCAGTCATTCTCCGTCCAGATTTGTTCCGTTGCTGGTGAGGAACTATGTTCCTTTGGAGGAGGAGAGGTGCTCTGCTTTTTAGTGTTTCCAGTTTTTCTGCTCTGTTTTTTCCCCATCTTTGTGGTTTTATCTACTTTTGGTCTTTGATGGTGGTGATGTACAGATGTGTTTTTGGTGTGGATGTCCTTTCTGTTTGTTAGTTTTCCTTCTAACAGACAGGACCCTCAGCTGCAGGTCTGTTGGAGTGCCAGGCCGTGTGAGGTGTCAGTCTGCCCCTGCTGGGGGGTGCCTCCCAGTTAGGCTGCTCGGGTGTCAGGGGTCAGGGACCCACTTGAGGAGGCAGTCCGCCCCTTCTCAGATCTCCAGCTGTGTGCTGGGAGAACCACTGCTCTCTTCAAAGCTGTCAGACAGGGACATTTAAGTCTGCAGAGGTTACTGCTGTCTTTTTGTTTGTCTGTGCCCTGCCCCCAGAAGTGGAGCCTACAGAGGCAGGCAGGCCTCCTTGAGCTGTGGTGGGCTCCACCCAGTTGGAGCTTCCTGGCTGCTTTGTTTACCTAAGCAAGCCTGGGCAATGGCGGGCGCCCCTCCCCCAGCCTCGCTGCAGTCTTGCAGTTTGATCTCAGACTGCTGTGCTAGGAATCAGCGAGACTCCGTGGGCGTAGGACCCTCTGAGCCATGTGCGGGATACAACGTCCTGGTGCGCCGTTTTTTAAGCCCGTCGGAAAAGTGCAGTATTCAGGTGGGAGTGACCCGATTTTCCAGGTGCCATCTGTCACCCCTTTCTTTGACTAGGAAAGGGAACTCCCTGACTCCTTGCGCTTCCTGAGTGAGGCAATGCCTTGCCCTTCTTCGGCTCGCGCATGGTGCACTCACCCACTGACCTGCGCCCACTGTCTGGCACTCCCTAGTGAGATGAACCCCGTACCTCAGATGGAAATGCAGAAATCACCCGTCTTCTGCGTCACTCACACTGGGAGCTGTAGACCAGAGCTGTTCCTATTTGGCCATCTTGGCTCCTCCCTCCGTTTTTTTTTTTTTTTCTTGTAAATTTAAGTTCCTTGTAGATGCTGGATATTACATCTTTGTCAAATGGATAGATGGCAAAAATTTTCTCCCATTCTGTAGGTTGCCTGTTCATTCTGATGATAGTTTCTTTTGCTGTGCAGAATCTCTTTAGTTTAATTAGATCCCATGTCTCAAGTTTTGCTTTTGTTGCAATTGCTTTTGGTGTCTTTGTCATGAAATCTTTGCATGTGCCTATGTCCTGAATGGTATTGCCTAGATTTTCTTCTAGGGTTTTTATAGATTTGGGTTTTACATTTAAGTCTTTAATCCATCTCAAGTTGATTTATTTTTTTAATTTTATTATTATTGTACTTTAAGTTTTAGGGTACATGTGCACAATGTGCAGGTTTGTTACATATGTATACATGTGCCATGTTGGTGTGCTGCACCCATTAACTCGTCATTAGCATTAGGTATATCTCCTAATGCTATCCCTCCCCCCTCCCCCCACCCCACAACAGTCCCCAGAGTGTGATGTTCCCCTTCCTGTGTCCATGTGTTCTCATTGTTCAATTCCCACCTATGAGTGAGAACATGCAGTGTTTCGTTTTTTGTCCTTGCGATAGTTTGCTGAGAATGATGGTTTCCAGTTTCATCCATGTCTCTACAAAGGACATGAACTCATCATTTTTTCTGGCTGCATGGTATTCCATGGTGTATATGTGCCACATTTTCTTAATCCAGTCTATCGTTGTTGGACATTTGGGTTGGTTCCAAGTCTTTGTTATTGTGAATAGTGCCGCAATAAACATACGTGTGCATGTGTCTTTATAGCAGCATGATTTATAGTCCTTTGGGTATATACCCAGTAATGGGATGGCTGGGTCAAATGGTATTTCTAGTTCTAGATCCCTGAGGAATTGCCACACTGACTTCCACAATGGTTGAACTAGTTTACAGTCCCACCAATGGTGTAAAAGTGTTCCTCTTTCTCCACATCCTCTCCAGCACCTGCTGTTTCCTGACTTTTTAATGATTGCCATTCTAACTGGTGTGAGATGGTATCTCATTGTGGTTTTGATTTGCAATTCTCTGATGGCCAGTGATGATGAGCATTTTTTCATATGTTTTTTGGCTGCATAAATGTCTTCTTTTGAGAAGTGTCTGTTCATATCCTTTGCCCACTTTTTGATGGGGTTGTTTGTTTTTTTTTTTGTAAATTTGTTTGAGTTCATTGTAGATTCTGGATATTAGCCCTTTGTCAGATGAGTAGGTTGTGAAAATTTTCTCCCATTTTGTAGGTTTCCTGTTCACTCTGATGGTAGTTTCTTTTGCTGTGCAGAAGCTCTTTAGTTTAATTAGATCTCATTTGTCAATTTTGGCTTTTGTTGCCATTGCTTTTGGTGTTTTAGACATGAAGTCCTTGCCCATGCCCATGTCCTGAATGGTATTGCCTAGGTTTTCTTCTAGGGTTTTGATGATTTTAGGTCTAACATGTAAGTCTTTAATCCATCTTGAATTGATTTTTGTATAAGGTGTAAGGGAGGAATCCAGTTTCAGCTTTCTACATATGGCTAGCCAGTTTTCCCAGCACAATTTATTAAATAGGGAATCCTTTCCCCATTGCTTGTTTTTGTCAGGTTTGTCAAAGATCAGATGGTTGTAGATATGTGGCATTATTTCTGAGGGCTCTGTTCTGTTCCATTGATCTATATCTCTGTTTTGGTACCAGTACCATGCTGTTTTGGTTACTGTAGCCTTGTAGTGTAGTTTGAAGTCAGGTAGTGTGATGCCTCCAGCTTTGTTCTTTTGGCTTAGGATTGACTTGGTGATGCAGGCTCTTTTTTGATTCCATATGAACTTTAAAGTAGTTTTTTCCAAATCTGTGAAGAAAGTCATTGGTATCTTGATGGGGATGGCATTGAATCTCTAAATTACCTTGGGCAGTATAGCCATTTTCACAATATTGATTCTTCCTACCCATGAGCATGGAATGTTCTTCCATTTGTTTGTATCCTCTTTTATTTCCTTGAGCAGTGGTTTGTAGCTCTCCTTGAAGAGGTCCTTCACATCCCTTGTAAGTTGGATTCCTAGGTATTTTATTCTCTTTGAAGCAATTGTGAATGGGAGTTCACTCATGATTTGGCTCTCTGTTTGTCTGTTATTGGGGTATAAGAATGCTTGTGATTTTTGTACATTGATTTTGTATCCTGAGACTTTGCTGAAGTTGCTTATCAGCTTAAGGAGATTTCGGGCTGAGACAATGGGGTTTTCTAGATATACAACCATGTCATCTGCAAACAGGGACAATTTGACTTCCTCTTTTCCTAATTGAATACCCATTATTTCCTTCTCCTGCCTAATTGCCCTGGCCAGAACTTCCAACACTATGTTGAATAGGAGTGGTGAGAGAGGGCATCCCTGTCTTGTGCCAGTTTTCAAAGGGAATGCTTCCAGTTTTTGCCCATTCAGTATGATATTGGCTGTGGGTTTGTCATAGATAGCTCTTATTATTTTGAGATACGTCCCATCAATACCTAATTTATTGAGAGTTTTTAGCATGAAGCGTTGTTGAATTTTGTCAAAGGCCTTTTCTGCATCTATTGAGATAATCATGTGATTTTTGTCTTTGGTTCTGTTTATATGCTGGATTATATTTATTGATTTGTGCATATTGAACCAGCCTTACATCGCAGGGATGAAGCCCACTTGATCATGGTGGATAAGCTTTTTGATGTGCTGCTGGATTCTGTTTGCCAGTATTTTATTGAGGATTTTTGCATCAATGTTCATCAAGGATATTGGTCTAAAATTCTCTTTTTTGGTTGTGTCTCTGCCCAGCTTTGGTATCAGGATGATGCTGGCCTCATGAAATGAGTTAGGGAGGATTCCCTCTTTTTCTATTGATTGGAATAGTTTCAGAAGGAATGGTACCAGCTCCTCCTTGTACCTCTGGTAGAATTCGGCTGTGAATCCATCTGGTCCTGGACTCTTTTTGGTTGGTAAGCTATTGATTATTGCCACAATTTCAGCTCCTGTTATTGGTCTATTCAGAGATTCGACTTCTTCCTGGTTTAGTCTTGGGACGGTGTATGTGTTGAGGAATTTATCCATTTCTTCTAGATTTTCTAGTTTATTTGCGTAGAGGTGTTTCTAGTATTCTCTGATGGTAGTTTGTATTTCTGTGGGATCGGTGGTGATATCCCCTTTATCATTTTTTATTGCATCTATTTGATTCTTCTCTGTTTTCTTCTTTATTAGTCTTGCTAGCGGTCTATCAATTTTGCTGATCTTTTCAAAAAACGAGCCCCTGGATTCATTAATTTTTTGAAGGGTTTTTTGTGTCTCTATTTCCTTCAGTTCTGCTCTGATTTTAGTTATTTCTTGCCTTCTGCTAGCTTTTGAATGTGTTTGCTCTTGCTTTTCTAGTTCTTTTAATTGTGATGTTAGGGTGTCAATTTTGGATCTTTCCTGCTGTCTCTTGTGGGCATTTAGTGCTATAAATTTCCTCTACACACTGCTTTAAATGTGTCACAGAGATTCTCATATGTTGTGTCTTTTTTCTCGTTGGTTTCAAAGAACATCTTTATTCCTGCCTTCATTTCGTTATGTACCCAGTAGCCATTCAGGAGCAGGTTGTTCAGTTTCCATGTAGTTGAGCGGTTTTGAGTGAGATTCTTAATCCTGAGTTCTAGTTTGATTGCACTGTGCTGTGAGAGACAGTTTGTTATAATTTCTGTTCTCTTACATTTGCTGAGGAGTGCTTTACTTCCAACTATGTGGTTAATTTTGGAATAGGTGTGGTGTGGTGCTGAAAAGAAAATGTATATTCTGTTGATTTGGGGTGGAGAGTTCTGTAGATGTCTATTAGGTCCGCTTGGTGCAGAGCTGAGTTCAATTCCTGGATATCCTTGTTAACTTTCTGTCTCGTTGATCTGTCTAATGTTGACAGTGGGGTGTTAAAATCTCCCATTATTATTGTGTGGGAGTCTAAGTCTCTTTGTCGGTCACTCAGGACTTGCTTTATGAATCTGGGTGCTCCTGTATTGGGTGCATATATATTTAGGACAGTTAGCTCTTCTTGTTGAATTGATCCCTTTACCATTATGTAATGGCCTTCTTTGTCTCTTTTGATCTTTGTTGGTTTATAGTCTGTTTTATCAGAGACTAGGATTGCAACCCCTGCCTTTTTTTGCTTTCCATTTGCTTGGTAGATCTTCCTCCATCCTTTTATTTTGAGCCTATGTGTGTCTTTGCACGTGAGATGGGTTTCCTGAATACAGCACACTGATGGGTCTTGACTCTTTATCCAATTTGCCAGTCTGTGTCTTTTAATTGGAGCATTTAGTCCATTTACATTTAAAGTTAATATTGTTGTGTGTGAATTTGATCCTGTCATTATGATGTTAGCTGGTTATTTTGCTCATTAGTTGATGCAGTTTCTTCCTAGCCTTGATGGTCTTTATAATTTGGCATGTTTTTGCAGTGGTTGGTACCAGTTGTTCCTTTCCATGTTTAGTGCTTCCTTCAGGAGCTCTTTTAGGGCAGGCCTGGTGGTGACAAAATCTCTCAGCATTTGCTTGTCTGTGAAGTATTTTATTTCTCCCTCACTTAGGAAGCTTAGTTTGGCTGCATATGAAATTCTGAGTTGAAAATTCTTTTCTTTAAGAATGTTGAATATTGGCCCCCACTCTCTTCTGGCTTGTAGAATTTCTGCCAAGAGATCTGCTGTTAGTCTGATGGGCTTCCCTTTGTGGGTAACCTGACCTTTCTCTCTGACTGCCCTTAACATTTTTTCCTTCATTTCAACTTTGGTGAATCTGACAATTATGCGTCTTGGAGTTGCTCTTCTCGAGGAGTATCTTTGTGGCGTTCTCTGTATTTCCTGAATCTGAATGTTGGCCTGCCTTGCTAGGTTGGGGAAGTTCTCCTGGATAATATCCTGCAGAGTGTTTTCCAATTTGGTTCCATTCTCCCCGTCACTTTCAGGTACACCAATCAGATATAGATTTGGTCTTTTCACATAGTCTCATATTTCTTGGAGGCTTTGTTCGTTTCTTTTTATTCTTTTTTCTCTAAACTTCCCTTCTCACTTCATTTCATTCATTTCGTCTTCTATCACTGATACCCTTTCTTCCAGTTGATCACATCGGCTCCTGAGGCTTCTGCATTCTTCACGAAGTTCTCGAGCCTTGGCTTTCCGCTCCATCAGCTCCTTTAAGCACTTCTCTGTATTGGTTATTCTAGTTATCCATTCATCTAATTTTTTTTCAAAGTTTTTAACTTCTTTTCCATTGGTTTGAATTTCCTCCTGTAGCTCATAGTAGTTTGATTGTCTGAAGCCTTCTTCTCTCAACTTGTCAAAGTCATTCTCCTTCCAGCTTTGTTCCATTGCTGGTGAGGAACTATGTTCCTTTGGAGGAGGAGAGGCGCTCTGCTTTTTAGAGTTTCCAGTTTTTCTGCTCTGTTTTTTCCCCATCTTTGTTGTTTTATCTACTTTTGATCTTTGATGATGGTGATGTACAGATGATTTTTGGTGTGTATGTCCTTTCTGTTTGTTAGTTTTCCTTCTAACAGACAGGACTCTCAGCTGCGGGTCCGTTGGAGTTTGCTAGAGGTCCACTCCAGACCCTGTTTGCCTGGGTATCCGCAGCGGTGGCTGTAGAACAGTGGATTTTGGTGAATCGCAAATGCTGCTGCCTCATCGTTCCTCTGGAAGTTTTGTCTCAGAGGAGTACCCGGCCGTGTGAGGTGTCAGTCTGCCCGTACTCGGGGGTGCCTCCCAGTTAGGCTGCTCGGGGGTGAGGGACCCACTTGAGGAGGCAGTCTGCCCATTCTTAGATCTCCAGCTGTGTCCTGGGAGAACCACTACTCTTTTCAAAGCTGTGAGACAGGGACATTTAAGTCTGCAGAGTTTACTGCTTGTTTGTCTGTGCGCTGCCCCCAGAGGTGGAGCCTACAGAGGCAGGCAGGCAGGCCTCCCTGAGCTGTGGTGGGCTCCACCCAGTTGGAGCTTCCTGGCTGCTTTGTTTACCTAATCAAGCCTGGGCAATGGCAGGCGCCCCTCCCCCAGCCTCGCTGCCACCTTGCAGTTTGATCTCAGACTGCTGTGCTAGCAGTCAGCAAGACTCCATGGGCGTAGGACCCTCTGAGCCAGGTGCGGGATATATCTCCTGGTGTGCCGTTTTTTAAGCCCGTTGGAAAAGCGCAGTATTAGGGTGGGAGTGACCCGATTTTCCAGGTGCCATCTGTCACCCCTTTCTTTGACTATGAAAGGGAACTCCCTGACCCCTTGCACTTCTCAAGTGAGGCAATGCCTCACCCTGCTTCGGCTCATGCACGGTGCGCTGCACCCACTGTCCTGCACCCACTGTCTGGCACTCCCTAGTGAGATGAACCTGGTACCTCAGATGGAAATGCAGCAATCACCTGTCTTCTGCGTCGCTCACACTGGGAGCTGTAGACTGGAGCTGTTCCTATTCGGCCATCTTGGCTTCACCCTCAAGTTGATTTTTGTGTATGGTGCAAGGAAGGGGTCCAGGTTCAATTTTCTGCATATGGCTAACCAGTTCTTCCAGCACCATTTATTAAATAGGGAATCCTTTTCCCATTGCTTGTTTTTGTCAGGTTTGTCAAAGATCAGATGGTTGTAAGTGTGCTGTCTTATTTCTGAGTTCTGTATTCTGTTCCATTGGTCTATGTGTGTGTTCTTGTATCAGTGACATGCTGGTTTGATTACTGTAGCATTTTAGTATAGTTTGAAGGCAGGTAGCATGATGCCTCCAGCTTTGTTCTTTTTGCTTAGGCTTATCTTGGGTATTCAAGCTCTCTTTTTGTTTCATTTGAATTTTAAAATAGTTTTTGCTATTTCTCTGAAGAATGTCAATAGTAATTTAATGGGAATATCACTGAATCTATAAATTGCTTTGGGTAGTATGGCCATTTTCATGATATTGATTCTTCGTATCAATGAGCGTGGAATGTCTTTTCATTTGTTTTTATCATCTCTGATTTCTTTGAGCAGTGGTTTTCAGTTCTCCTTAAAGAGCTCTTCACTTCCTTTGTTAGCTGTACTCCTAGGTATTTTGTCCTTTTTGTGGCAACTGCAAATGGGAGTTCATTCATGATTTGGCTCTCTGCTTGCCTGTTGTTGGTGTATAGGAATGCTAGCAATTTCTGCACATTGATTTTGTATTCTGAGACTTTGCTGAAGTTGCTTATCAGTTTAAGAAGTTTTTGGGCTGGGCACGGTGGCTCATGCCTGTTATCCCAGTACTTTGGGAGGCTGAGGCGGGCAGATCATCTGAGGTTTGGAGTTCGAGATCAGACTGACCAACATGGAGAAACCCCATCTCTACTTAAAATACAAAATTAGCCAGGCGTTGTGGCACCTGCCTGTAATCCCAGCTACTCGGGAGGCTGAGGCAGGAGAATTGCTTGAACCCGGGATGTGGAGGTTGTAGTGAGCTGAGATTGCACCGTTGCACTCCAGCCTGGGCAACAAGAGCAAAACCCTATCTCAAAAAAAAAAAAAAATGCTTTTGGGCTGAGACAATGGGTTTTCTAGATATAGGATCATGTCATCTGCAAAGATAGTTTGACTTCCTCTCTTCCTATTTGAATATCCTTTAATTTTTAAAGAGATATGTATAACCTTCAATGCTTAATATTTAAAAAGCTTTAAAAAATTAGTAGCATAAAAGATCAAAATCAAAAGAAACAACACAGAAATAAAAGAAAATTTCAAAACAGAATACTCAGTCGAATAACTAGAATATTAACTATTAACATAAACAAGTTAATCTCTTAACACTTACTTTCAGATTGGCTTTTAAAGAATGAGCAAGAAACCCACTGATATGCTATATACAAAGGAAACATTTAAACCAATGTAAACTTAAAGAAATGGATCAAAATACATCAGGCAACCCCAATCCAAAATAAAAACCATACACTGTTAAAGAACCTAATCACAATTAAAGTATATAATCATGATCATAAATATTTGTGTAGAGAATGACATAGTATCATATATAATAAATATAATGTTAAAAGATGAGGACAAATTAGCAGACACACAATTGTCTCTGGACAGTTTAACAAGCTATTTTTGTTTGTTTGTTTGTTTGTTTAGGAGTCTTTCTCTGTTGCCCAGGCTGGAGTGCAGTGGTGTGATCTTGGCTCACTGCAACCTCTGCCTCCCAGATTCAAGCGATTCTCCTGCCTCAGCCTCCTGAGTAGCTGGGATTACAGGTGCTCTCCACTGCACCCAGTTAATTTTTCTATTCTAGTGGAGATGGGGTTTCACCATGTTGGCCAGGCTGCTCTCAAACTCCTGACCTCAGGTGATCCACCCACCTCGGCCTCCCAAAGTGTTAGAATTTGTAGGCATAAGCCACTGTTCCGGCCTTAACAAGCCCCTTTAAACCTCTGATAGATCCATAAGCCCAGAATAAGAATATAGGATATCTATTCATTCAAGATTAATGTGATTGACTTAATAGGTACATAAAAATTTTCATACACAACCAGAAACTCACTTTCTACCAAAATCTTATTTGGCATATAAAAAAGGGGATTCAAAAATTTCCTGATTAAATTAGATTTTTTTATGTACAAAGAAAAAAGAATGACTGTCAATGAATTAAGTGTTTTATTAGTACTAGGAAAAGACCTATAACAATCTTGACCACTTTATTCAGGATTCTTTGGTTGCAAAAGACAGAAATGCAGCACAAATTAGCTCAAGTCAAGAAGAAGGATTTATGGACACTTTCCCAGATTGTGGAAAGATGAGGTGGGGCTGGCTGTAGGGATAAGAGGGTTCAGAGATCTCTTATCTAAAGCTATAAGACTTCCCCTCATTATTTTTCATTTCCACTCTCCTCTCATTCCTTCCACATAGAGTTTCTCTATGGTGGGGGACCTGGCTGTCTTGGGAGCTCCTAGCTAAATTGAGATTTCAGTACCAAGTAGCTAGCAAACTTGCTCTCACAGGAAGTGAAAGGGAGCTGGACATGGGTGTTTAGAGTGTGCCTTTCCCAGGATACTTCTTTACCTGGTGCATGGCTTTATGCCTCTGCCTGTGGGCAGAGGGTCCCTCACATGGGAAACTTGTTTATACTGGCAGATGCCCTTGTGGTTCTTGTCTGACCCTTGCCCAGTGTGTGCTTGCCTGAACATCGCTGTAGGCTAGGAGCCTGCCCTTGTGTCCCATTCCCTGCCTCCCACCCCTCCCACATCCCAGAAAATCCAGACCTGGGGCAGCCCCTGGTTCTTCAGATAGAAGGCAATCAGTTCAATACACCATCATAATAGGAAACAAGTTCAACTATTTCTACTTACAGATCCTGGGCAGAGAGGCTGCAATGAATTGGGAGGGCAGCCCACCATCCCTGGGTCATGGAAAGCAGGAATAAAGAGTCAGGTAGAGAGAGGGAGAGAGAGAGAGAGATTGAGAGGGCATGCGCATGCACTTGGCAACTTGCGGGATATATAAGGGGATAGAGTGTGGCATACTTTAAGTTCATGAGCATATGCCTGAATGGTCAGTTCAAAAGAAGCAGTGGGAAAAATGGAATGCCCAGTCTGCTGGACAGGAGAGGTGCCTCTAAGTTCTTATCTCTGGTCACTAGCTTGAAGCATTTGGGTGTGGTAAAGAACTCAAAAACTGTGTCATGTGTGACTGAGCCCTGCTACTGGTATGAGAAACTTAAATCTGTATTCCAAATGGATGCTGAGGTAACATAAAATTATAAGGATTCACTAGAGTGGCCTGTGACCACTCTAGTGCAGATGCATGCACTATCTATCTCAATGATTGTAGTGGAGACAGTCACCATGGGTTCAGTACCCTGTAGCCGCTTTCTGACACAAGGAATATGGCGTTTTCCAGCCTCTTTTGCAGTTAGTTTGGGGTCCTGTTGTCAGTGAGCTCCGTGGATGAGAAACGAGTCACTTCTGGTTGGAGGGACTTCAGAGCAGGCGTGAGTTGTCATGCTCTCTCCTCCCTTACATGGTGCTGCAAGTCCTGTATCGAGAAGCAAAGCTACAGGGATGCTTGAGTCATGACTTGTGAAGGGGTTGGTCTGGAATGCTGATGGACTTGCTGAGGACTTCATGTAGTGAGGAATGAATTTGGGACATTGTTTAGCATAACCGATACTTGTCTAAATAAACTGATACTACAGTGACAAGGATATGTTCCCCAACAGCTTGAGAAAATCCCGAAGATGGATTCTGTGGGAACCATGTTGGCTTATCTGTCATCTCTGAACTAATCAATGGGGACAGCAGGATAAGGTAGTATGACTGGCTCAATCTGGATTATGTGTGCACTCCTATGGCTAGAGGATAGGTCTGTTATGGGAAGAGAGGATGGGATTGCACAGACATGGCTACTGCTGGGAGTCGTGAAGTTGTCCCAATTTGTGGCTACTTTATTAAACCAAACAAGACAATGCTAGTAATCATAAAAACAAAAGTTATTGAAAATAAATAAAACCAATAAATAAGCTCAAAAATTATTTTGTTGAAAGAGAAAATAAAATAGATAAGCCTCCAGCTTTGTCAAGAAAAGGCAAACACAAACACAGATTTAGAAATGAGAAATTAGGAAAAGGATATTGGCCATATCAAATTCGAGCAGCAGATTTATGCTAATTGTGTTGAAAAACTTTGTAAAATATATGGGCCTTTTTCAGAATGTGGCGACATAATTTTGAAAGTCATTTATAATAATAAATGGAAGAAAATTACTAAGAATATTTTGAAAAAGAGGTGGGGGATGACTTTCTTTACTCATTAAAACATAAAATCATAAGTAAATTATACTCACATAGGAATTACTAGGTTTGTTCTTACTGCAGAATATGTTAAATCTAATATATGACTTTTTTTTACAATATATGTCTTCTCTTTTAAGCACATCATTTGAATTTGGATTCCATTTTCCACCATACATATAATTTATAATTCACTAAACATATTTTTATTTTTAACTGATTTCAAGACTCACTGCTAATCTATTTTTTGATGTTTATAATCATTTTTAAAAGTTATTTTTTTATTTAATCTCAGTTTTCCACAACAGTTATCACCATTTGGTATATTACGTATTTATTTGTTTTTTTGTTTAATGCTTTGTTTTCAAGATTCATCTACATCGTTGTGCAGAGTAATAGTTTATTCATTTTCATTAAATGTATACTATTCCATTAAGTAAAGATATTACAATTTATCCGTTCTACATAAATGGATGTTTGGGTTATTTCCACTTTTTTGGTGGTTATTACAAATAATGCTTCTATGAACATCACTCTATATGTATATGGGCACACATAAGCATGCATTTCTGTAAGATATACACCTAGAAATAGAATTGGCAGGTAATAGCTTACAGGTATGTTGAACTGTACTGAAGAATTCAGCTTGGCTTCCAATGTGGTTGTAATTCATTTTAAAGCAATCTAGCAGGTGCATAGTGATATCTCCTTGTGGTTTTAATTTGCCCTACTCTGATTCCTAATGAGGTTGAGCTCCTTTTCATTTGTTTATTGGCCATTCGAATTTCCTCCTTTGTGAAGTGCCTATTCAGATGTTTAGTCTTGGTCATCTGGCTTTCTTACTGACTTAGGAGTCCTTTGCTTATTCTGGATATAATGTATAATACAAAAAAAGCTACTTTGGATATAATGTGTAATGCAAAAATCTACTGCTCTGTAGCTCAATGATCTCTTTTGATGAATGTGTTTTTTTCTTATTTTAATGATAAGTGCTTAAATCTTTTCTTTAAGGGTTAGTGATATTTATGTGTCTTTAAGAAGTCTTTTATATAGGACCCATGAGCCAATCAGAAGGTGCGCCAAATATCCAAAACTAAAACAACTTGAGCAACAAAATAAATAATGATAGTATTGGTAGAACTATATATATATATATATATATATATATATATATATGAACCAATACAAATTAATAATTGAATAAATAAAAGGGAGGAAAGGACAGCTCTTCCTTATAGAAGAATATTAATTCTACAATAAAGAAGAAATTAGGAAATAAAAAATCACTATTAGGCAAACACTGCAATAATATTTGTTGTAAGCAGGGTCCCCTAATGGATGCTAAAATCAGTAGAGGAAAAACAGGATATTTCCTTTGTCGAAGTATTTTCCCCAAATATTTATTAATTGCGAAGGGAAAAATAGTTAACTTTATAGTGGAGGAAGCTGGTAGACACCATCTTAGCCAGATGACCAGAGTTAAGATCACAGGTTGTAAGACATACCATTCACCTCCTGGTACAAGAACTGAAAACAGACTGACATCACTTCTATGTATCTTGTCCAAAATGCATTACCTCAATATAATCATGAGAAATCAATCAGGCAAACCTAAATTGAAGACTGTGTATGAAACAACTGACTAGTATCTCCAAAAATGCCAAAGTCATGAAAGACAAGGAAAGATTGAGAAATTCTCATAAGTTGGATGACACTAAGGGGACTTAAATAAATGCCATGTCGGACCCTAGACTGGATCTCAGAATAGAGAAAAGACATTTGTGGAAAAACTGGTGAAATTTGAATAAGACCTATAGTGTGGTTCATGGTATTGTACCAATATTAATTTCCATTTTGATAATTGCACTGTGGCTGTGGATAATGTGAAGACGAAGGAGACCTGGGGAATGGGTTTAAGAAACTCTCTGCATTATTTTTCTTTCAGCTGTTCTGTAACTGTAAAACTCTTTAAAAATAAAACATTAAAATTTCTGTGTTCTTTATTTCTGAGGTCAGTTTGGTTGGATGAAAAAACTTTGGCTTTTATTTATTTTCTTAAGTATCATAAATTGTTACTCTGTTGTCTTCTATTATATCACATTACTGTCAAAAATAAAATGACAATATGATTTTCTTTCTCCTGTCAGTGACTTGGTCTTTTTGTCTGGATATGCAAAATATGCTTTAAAAAAATTGTTCAGAATTTGATACAATTACTAGACTATGTCTTGATGTTGGCCATTCTAGATAAATTTTCCCAACACTTTTAAACATGGAATTTTAAAATTTCCCAACTCCTTTAAACATGGAATTTCAAATTTTGAAATTTACTTTTTCAGTGAAGTTTTCTCCAGCCTTGTATTAAAAAAATCCTAGCGTTCAGGAAAATTGAAAGAATGTTAAAGTGGACATCTATATATGCTTCACCTATATTTGCTAATTGCTAACATTATACTACATTTGTTCTCTATCTCTGTCTATACGTGTATGTATATTGTTTACTCATTTATATTTGGCAAGAATTTTGAGTTTCTGATGTGAGGATACCTCATCCTTAAATATTTTACCATAGGTCTTCTAAAATGAGGACATTCTCCTATTATTAGCACAACATAATTATTACACTA
Source organism: Pongo pygmaeus (assembly GCF_028885625.2). NCBI lineage: Eukaryota > Metazoa > Chordata > Mammalia > Primates > Hominidae > Pongo > Pongo pygmaeus. The sequence goes on along the minus strand of NC_072379.2, from coordinate 55,405,785 downwards.
ACATTGATAAAGTACTGTTATTTAAGTTATATTTACATTTTCTGAATTCTTTCAACAATGTTCTTAATAGCTTTTTCTTCAATCTAGGTTCCAATAAAAGATCACACATTGCATTTTGTTGTCATATTTCTTACCTCTTATTTTTGTTTTATTTAAAAAATTTATATAGCTTTAGGGGCACAGGGTATTTTTGGGTATGTGGATAAATTGTATAGTGCTGAAGTCTGGGCTTTTAGTGTACCCATCACCTAACTGCTGTACATTGTACTCAATTTTAAGTCTTTAATTTAGAGCAGTTCCTACAGCAATTATACAAGGTTGAACCATCAAAAGTACTCACAAGACCTCGTAGGGCATACTCTTATAGGGCTTTAGGAAAGTAGAGGATACAGTACAGCAGGAGAAAGAAGGCACAAACATCAAAGAGGTCCAAGCTTCCAGGCACAACTCACAGGGTTCTTGGTCACACTGTGTGTGCTTCTTCAGGTCATAAATTACCAAGACCCACACAAGGAACCTGGTCTCATATGCCACAGTTTATCCCATGGGAGTCTTTTATAACCCTGAGATCATACAGCCAAAACCAGCCTACAAGAGTCTCAGGAGTCATCCGATGTCAGTTTGCCATTATTACAAATGTTTGTTGTGATCACTCATCTGCCATATTTCCTCATTGTAAAGTACTTTTTCCCCATTTGTAATAAATTACAACTGAGCAATAATGCCTAGAGTCTATGTGAATATCTTGTTTCCCAACACATTTTCACCCAAGAGATTTCACATTCACTGATGGTCCTCATGTGAATCACTTATTATAAGGTAGATGCAAAATGGTGTTTTTAGAGTTCTGTTATTCTTTCTACATTTAATAGTTTGAATTATTTTGTAAAGAAGAGCCTTTTCTTTTATTTTCCTTCTTTCTCCCCACTTCCCCCACCTTTTGAGGGTCCTATGGATTTATTGGAGTTATTAATATTTTTAAAATTAAATAAAATTAAACATATTATAAGTTATTAGTATTACCCTTTATGATGTTCAAATTCTCCCAATTTCTACCTATGGAAGCCCCTTTAAGCTAACTCCTGAGTGCTGCCGACATATCCCCATTCATTTTTTTGTGTGTTTTTCTTACTTTATAGTACAACAAGCCATTCTGTTCTCCTTGCACCAGGCCTGAAAGGTTGTTTCTTCAAGGATCCCTGAGATTAGAATCCAAGATCTGGGTAGATAGGTGTGCTCATTGCCCCTGGGGTGTCATTACTTCTAGACCCTTTCAGTGGACAAATCTAGGAAATGTATCTTTTAAAATTAAGTACTGTAGTGAATGCTGTAGTGCTCCATCAAAATACTTTCTTCATGCCTCCTTTTTAAGTTATTAACTGTGAACCTGTATGTCTCTACCACTAAATTATAATAAGGTACACAAAAGCATGAGTTACATCTTGTTTATGCTTATAATTGTTAATATCCTGGATAATTGCTGGGCACATAGAAAGATATCTGTTAAGTTGAAAAGACTCTTTTCTCCTGTTCAGTCTTCATCAGTGGGAGTTAGCTAATGTCTATACGGTGACCTTTGTTGCAAAGTGAATTTGCTGATGATGTGAAATGGAAGCAATTAGGGCACTTTAATTTTATTGTTTTTGCTAAAGTGGTCCACGCACAAAAAATATTTGAGGGCTATCACCGATTTAATCATTTGCATTTGTGAAAAAAGAAATATGAATAAGGTCCATATAAAGAGGTCTAAATGAGTAAGACTAACAGTTCTTAATAGTCAGTGGTTATTATTCTGGGGCCATAAAATACATCCAATATTTTGTTTATACCAATATCCAATCTCAATTGGCACAATCAAATTTAAGTAAAGATTGAGCAAAGTTTCAGTATATTTGATTCTTTAAGTAATCATAGTCTAGAAAGCCAGATATTAATAGCCACCATTTATAAGCATTTACCAATTAATTAATGCAATTGAGTTAGCAGATTTCACAGACTGATAGATAGATCATTTATTCATCACAAGACATTGGCAAAGTAAATAGTAGTATCCCTGCTTTTACAGTAGAGCATGTATAAGCAAGATAGTTAAGTAAACTGCAGATGACCCCATAAGTTATAGAAAGAGGATTTAAAGTCAGGTCTGTCTGAACCTAAGCCCTACTCTTTTCACTATGGAACATGGTGTATTTGAGAAACTTAAGTGTACAGAATATATAAAATGTCTGAAGGTCTTAGTGACTCACAGGGACCAGTCTGTGCTGGATGAGTTAAAGAGCTGTTTCCTGAAGCTGCATCCCTCTGTACGTGGCACAGCATCCCCCTATCACCCAGTGCTGCGAGTTTTAGGAAAGAGGACATTCCCTACTCAAGGTCTCCCTGCAGCTTGACCTTCCAGAAGCCCCATGCTTTGCCCCTTCTGTGGAAGGCCTGATATTTCCCTTCTCACTTTCTGACACTGGCAGGTTCTTTTTGTGGAAGGCACCTATGCTGGGGTGCTGGGTTCCAGCACACATGGGGCTCCACCTCAAGTAATGGTACTGATTGGGTGAGTGTTTGGGTCCTGACTGTTTCTGTAACATGAGCTCTGGGAGAAGGAAGTTGGATTTGGATAATCCCATCCTAGTTTTTGAGATCAGCATTTCACCTCAATATAGTAGTTCCCCTTATCTGTGGGGGGTAAATTCCAAGGCTCCCAGTGGATGCCTGAATCTGTGGATTGTACTGAACCCTATATATACTATGTTTCTTTCGTTGCACACATATCTACGATAACATTTAATTTATAAATTAAGCAAAGTAAGAGATTAACAAAATAATAAAATAGAACAATTTTAGCAATATACTGTAATAAAAGTTATGTGACTGTGGTCTCTCTGTCTCTCTCTCTCAAAATATCTTACTGTACTGTACCATAGGAAACTGAAACAGAGGAAAGCCAAACTGGATAAGGGGGGACTACTGTACTTCCATGTATTTAAAAAAGAAATCAACTTTATTGAAGATTAATTTCCATACTTCCTTATATTTTGGCGGGCTTCCTTTCCCTCCTTTTTTCCTGATTATCATTATACTATATATTTATTGTAAAAATGCAAATAATTCAGAAATATAAGACAGAAAGTATAAAGTTTTAAAATTCTTTTAAAATCGCTATTTGTTAGGTACTTAGTATGTCCCATGTACTTGACATGTATATCCTCATTGATTTCTTGCAACAACTCTATGAATGGAAATTATCATTCCTATTTTGTAGGATTTTTTAGGATTCTTCTAATCATTGCATTGGGTTACATTGAACACTTGCTTAGCTGACCTGCGAGCTTTCTCACTTTGACTCTGTCCATTGGGGTCTTTTCTCCACATGATCTTTATTAGAACTTTCTTCCCTGTCTTTGACTTCAGTTGTATCTCTTTTTTAAAGACATGTGTGGTGAGGTACTCACTAGGTAATAAACTTTATAAGAGCAAGAAGTAATATTGAGGCTGGGTGCAGTGGCTCATGCCTGTAATCCCAGCACTTTGAGAGACTGAGGTAGGCAGATCACTTGAGGTCAGGAGTTTGAGACCAGCCTGGCCAACATGGTGAAACCCCGTCTCTACTAAAAATACAAAAATTAGCAGGACGCGGTTGTGGGTGGGTGGTGGGTGCCTGTAATCCCACCTACTGGGGAGGCTGAGGCAGGAGAATCGCTTGAACCCGGGAGGTGAAGGTTGCAGTGAGCTGAGAGTCGAGATCACAACACTGTACTCCAGCCTGGATGACAGAGTGAGACTCTGTCTTAAAAAAAAAAAAAAAAAAAGTAATATTTACTTACATAGCTGCCTACATAAGATTTTAATGAGCACAAAATGTGACATGGAGTTGTTAAGTAGTAAATCTTTATTGAATGAATGAATGAATGAATGAATGAATGATTTTAGCTGGCAGTCTCTCTTTATGCATTCTCATTTGGTCTTATTAAAAAATATATAATTCATTTGAAATGGACAATGTACACTGTTCCCCTGCTGAATTCAAGTCATGAGTTTCATACTAGTGATTGTTTACATAATAATTTACTAAAAATAGTAAGAGTTTAGGATTTTTTTATGTGCTCTTTGAAGAAGCCAAGTGTGTTTTTTTAATGTATTAATGTTGATTTGTCTATCCTACTCTGTTTTTACCATTTCATGCGGGCACTTTCTCTCTCGCACAGTTTAAAGCTTTCTTGCTCTCTTCAGGAGTATATTGCCAAAAATTCCTTATCAGTTCTCATTAGACACCCTCTGCCTCATACTGGTAGTCATCATGTTGGCCTTGTAAAATGTAGCTTAAAAGTCCAGTCCAGTTGTTCACTTATTCCAACCTCTTTTTTCTTCCACAGTCAGAAACTTCATGGGGAAAAAAGAGTTGAAAACACCCCCTGAATCTCGTTTGCTTTCCTCTTCAGGTCCCCTGGGGCTGTACTCCAGGTTTCCCTGGTTTTGCATTTGTTCTCTATGAAATTATGTAAGCAGGAACAGCCCCAGGTGCTTGGAATGCTTGGTGGCTTCCTTCATAAGTGGGTTTACACATGGTGACAGAAGAGAGCAGCTGCTGGGGCAGCAATTTTTGTCTCTCCAGGGTCTCCACATGGACACCTTGTTTCTCCCTTGGATCTTCATTGGCCCTGCAGTGAGGCAAACTTGCTAAACCCTGTGCTTCCCTCTGCCCCAGCCACAATCTCAGATGGAGCCTGACTTCAAATCTCTCACTGGTTGGTGGTTTGACCTTGAAGAAGTTAGTAGACCTTGTTTGATCTCCTGGGAAATGTAAATTACTTCAGAGAGAGAATCAGTGAATTGTGAGTTGTGGGATCACAAACCTAAAAAAAAAAGCAGCCACAGGAGTTATTCATGCTAGTGTTTCTCCACCCATTTTGTTGTGTTTCTCCAAATCATTGCCTGTCAGTCTAAGTCTTGAGATAAAAGAGTCTCCCTTTGAAAATAGTCATTATATGAAAGTCTGGGAACCAGTATCAATATTTATTAGGGGGCACACACCCATCCTGTCCTGTTGTATCACAGATTTATACGACAACCAGTTATCCCGGACTCCCTAAGCTCTTTCAAGGATTGTGTTAAAATTAAACCTGTCAGCTGTTCCTTGGGAGGATAACAAACTTTTAGGCATTCCTGTAGCTGACTTGCCTGCAAACGTATGGAAGTGTTTTTTTTAAAAAATCTCTACTTAGCAAAACATTTCTTCTTTCATTTCTTTTATTTCCTCTTCCCCTGTGGTTCCTGGTGATTGATATTTGAATGTAGAATTCCCCAGGGAAAGCCTGACTTACTCTTCTGCAACTACATAGGTCGAAAGAGGAGGAGATATATGTTGCCCATTGTGTGAAGGGAAAATAAGAAAGATTAGCAATCTCTAGAAGCTGTACCAGGAGGCATAATAAATGTACAACTGTGAAAGAAAGAAAAAATAAACTTTCTTTTAAAAATATTAATTTTGGAGAAAGATTGCATCAATAAGGAACATTAACAGAAGCTCAACATCCAATGGGAGAAACAAAAACTGATTTGATGATCCATGTGAACTGAAATTAGTGTCAGGGTGGATTTAGAAAGAACTAGCATGAGCCGGGCTTGGTGGCTCATGCCTGTAATCCCAGCACTTTGGGAAGCCGAGACAGGCAGATCACCTGAGGTCAGGAGTTTGAGACCAGCCTGGCCAACATAGCGAAACCTGTCTCTACTAAAAATGCAAAAGTTAGCCAGGTGTGGCAGGCGCCTGTAATCCTAGCTACTCGGGAGGCTGAGGCAGGAGAATTGCTTGAACCTGGGAGGTGGAGGTTGCAGTGAGCCGAGATCGCACCACTGCACTTCAGCCTGGGCAACAGAGTGAGACTTTGTCTCAAAAAAATAAAAAAAGAAAGAAAGAAAGAAAGAACTATTATCATGACTTCTTCCTGAAGGGAAGTGCCAACATTAGTCAATAGCCAAGTGTGTTGAGCTGTATACAAGTCATAAGTCTCACTTTGGAATCTCCAAGAATTTTCTAGGAATAAGCATATAAGGTGCTCTTTGTTGAATGAGCTATTGAGTGAGTGAATGAATTGACTGAAGAGAAAAAAGTTGATGATACTTCCCTAACCTGGTCAGACTGCCCCTGGAATATTGTGCTCAACCAAAGGACCACTTAGATGATGAACAGTCTGGGCACTATGTTCTGTGGGAATTTTGAAGAAATAGGAGAACATTGGTTTTGAGAGGGAGCATTTAAGGCTGTGGAGGTACCTCATGGCTACATTCAGATATTTAAAGCCTTAATAGATTAAACAAAAACTGAGCATAAACTCAGGGTTGGGCACCATGCATGATACTGGGGCCGTGTAGAGAAGAATATGAATATGTCTCTGCCTTCTGGACACTTTTCATGCTGATTCTACTCGCTTCTAAGCAGCAAATTAGGAACAATTGTGGCAGGTATAAGAGAGGAAGATTTCAGTTTAATGAAAGAGGACCTGTCCTAAATTGGAAGGGGCTGCTTAGGAGTCTTTAGCATAGGAGAACCATGAGACTTTAGCTGCTCATGAAAGTTATCACGATAAGGGAACTTAGAGGTCACATAGCAAGTATTCAGGAGAGACTGGATGATCCCTTGTTTGGGCTGTGCTTGGACGGAATTCTCCGTTCCCTTTCTCTTCTCACGAATATGTGTTTCTGAATCATAAGGTTTGGGAAAATAAAAGAGCACAGAATAGCCAAGTAATAAAGGATTCATAGTTTGAGTGAATTAAAGCATAAATAATAATTGTTAATTTTTTGAGAGCTTACCAAGTGCTTGAGACGTTGGGCAGTATCTATCCTATGCAGTGCTATTTCATCTCCTTTTCACACCTGAGAAAACTGAGCTAAAGTAACTCACCTAAAGTGACACAGCAGATACATTGACATGTGACCAGAGGCTCATGCTCTAACCTCCAAGCTGTGCTGCCTTGCTTACCCACACCTTGCTTCATTTCTTAACTCAAACCTGCACTTGAGTGCCTTTCAGGAATGACACCTGCAAGGATTCTTGGGACTGTACTTAATTTGCTTCAACATGCATAAGCTCACGTGAATGCATACCAAATGCGATCGAACTGTGGGAATGTGAGTCACTGTGGAAAATTGTTTAGAGCAAGTATTTTTAACGAGAGGTCTATGTCTGCATTTATGTGTATGTGCATGCGTGTGCATGGATGTGGGGACTTGCACACGTGACAGTCTATGAAGAGATTCTGTATCTTTAATTAGGTTCTCAAAGGAATGACTGATAGCCTCACAACAGTGTAAGAAATACTGACTTAAAGTCTTCTCTAGCTTTTGTGCAGCCAAGAGGGTCTGCCTAGATATAAACTTTCATTCAGAATGGGAATCAGCTAGTTTAAAATGAAACGAAACAAACCAGCAGTTGAGGTTATTAAACCGATTCATTCTGATTGTAAAAGAGACATCTAGATGTAACCTTTTGGGACTCACATTACTAGGTGTTTCAGATCCTGTGTGAGGAGGCATTTAATGGATGCATCTTTTCCCTAAAGGAAGTTTGGAAATGCAGGAAGAGCACTGGCACTCACTTGGATGGGAGAAATGAGGATTACTCACTGGCTTTCCTTAAGCACCCCTCCCCTAGGCTTTTGCAATATTCAACATAGGAGTCTCTGAGTGATCATTTTCTTCCCACATCACTGCATTTTTCCTGCCTTCAGTCTTTGCCTAACATCATCAAGCATCGCATGCCAGCAGAAACAGGCAACAAAATAGAAACCGTGTAGATCAAAAGCAGTCAGATCTCCAAGTAGAAAAATTCATCTCCGTTTCTGAGCATCCAAAGATGCTTTCACCATTCTTGCTGAATGCTTTGATGCCAGATAACTGCAAGAGCATGAAACTCTCCTTGCATAATAACCACATACTCATTTGAGCTGTTGAGATTGTTCTTTGGCAGAAAAAAACTTTTGCAGAGGCTACTGGGAGAAGAGAGCACTTAGTTTTATTAACTAGTATTATATTAAGCATTTAATGATTACATTTCCATATTTCTATTAACACTACATAAAATACCAACACCATTTTGCCTTTTTATTAACAGTCCATTCTCTTTCAAGAAACCAACCAGAAGAAAGAAAGAAAATCAGGTTCTTTCAACCAATGAAAAAGATTACTTCCATTTGGAATCAGCCTTCTTTTTCCATGCTTAATTCTCACATCTACTCTGGAAGGATGTTCTCTTGCCTAGGTACTCATCACCACACTACATTAACTTACTGAAATCTCACTTATGTAACCTGCTTGGGATTCCCAGTATAGCTTTTGCAAATCGAGGTTTCTTAGTTGTGATCAGCAATCGTTCTTGATTTGTTAGCCATGAGGCTGTTGGTCAGTACAGACTAGTTTTGTTATTTATCTCAGGGTAGAATAATATAGCTGATACATGTACAGTTTATCACAGTTTATAAACTGTCTTCATATTTGGATCTCTTCTGATCTTATTAAACATATTTGCTCAGAAAACAGTAAAACATTGCATTAGGTGATAGTCTTGCAAAAATATGCAGAAAGTGACCAGATGAATCTATCCTCACTGGCGCAAGGTAGTTAAAAAGCATGTGTTTCTGAGTCCCTCCCTTAATTCATGCCTGGACACACCTTGTGAAAGACAGAGAGGCTGATGGAGTTCATTGCCATCATTAGCTCTTAAACACCATGAGAAACCCTTGTAGGGAGAGGTGAAGGAGTTTAGGTCCTGGTGAGAGGGGATGGACAGTTGCAATGGCTGCGGGGATGGGAGAGGCCAGGACCCACAGAGGGCAGGGCCTTCAGGGAGATTCTGTCCTGACCGTTGCCCTGCATAGACCTTTGTTTGCCCTTCCTCTACTGTAATCTGATGGGATTTTTTTTAACAATGGCATATTCTGATTGTGTAGGCTTTATTCCAGAAATGCAAAGTGACAGAGGAAACAGCAAGTGCAGAAACCTTGTGATGGAATGGTGTTGACATGCTGGAGAATTTGCCAGGAGGTCAGGGTGGCTTGGAAGAGAGTGAATGGGAAGGATGGTAGGAAAGGGGGGAAATGATGGAATAGCAGTGATCAAGGGGGGCAGATTTTGTAGAGGATCCCTCATTCTTGGTGTGACTTGGAAAACACTGGTGAGTTTCAAGCAGAAGAGTCACATGTATCGGACTTATATTCTAGCAGAAACATTCTGGCTTCTATGTGGAAAATGGACTGGAACAGAACAGGGGGAAGCAAAGCAATGTTAGAGACTACTGCTGTGGCTCTGGAATGTTAGAAAGGTGACTCACCATGGTGGTCCATGAGGTGGTGTGGAGTGGTTGGCCCAGGACATGCTTTCAGAGTGGAGCTGACAGGGTTTGCTAATAGATTGGGTAAAGAGTGTGAGGACAGGAGAGGAATCAAAGATGCTCAAAGATTTTTGTCAAGGACAACTGGAAACATGCAGGTGCCATTGACTGAACTGAGGAGCAAAGGGAATGAACAGCTTGTGGAGGAAAATCAAGAATTTGATTGTGGGCATAGTCAGTGTGAGATGCCAGATGTTCCAATGGGACATTGAGTTAGCAGTTGGCTATAAGCGTCTGGAGTTTGGGGGAGAGGTCAGGGCAGTACACATATATTTGAGGGCGTTAACATGGATATGGTATTAAAAGCCAGGGGAGGCCAGGTGCAGTGGCTCACGCCTGTAATCCCAGCACTTTGGGAGGCAGAGGTGGGTGGATCATGAAGTAAAGAGATTGAGACCATCCTGGCCTACGTGGTGAAACCCCATCTCTACTAAAAATACAAAAATTAGCTGGGTGTGGTGGCAGGTGCCTGTAGTGCCAGCTACTCGGGAGGCTGAGGTAGAATCGCTTGAACCCAGAAGGCAGAGGTTGTAGTGAGGCAAGGTCATGCCATTGCACTCCAGCCTGGCGACAGAGCAAGATTCCGTCTCAAAAAAAAAAAAAAAAAAAAAAAAAAAAAAAGTCCCAGGGAGTGTAGGAAAGCACCTACACTCCTGCGTATTAATGGTGAAGAGAAGGGCTCCACTCCTATGGGAGATCTCTTGTGTTTCCCCCATTTAGGGTCAGAAAAAGGAGGAGGAACTATCAAAGGAGACTGAGAAGAAGTGGCTACTGCTATAGGAAATAACATGTAGTTGTATGGAAACAAAACAAGAAAGGGTTTGTTTTCAACAAGAAAGAAATGGAGGCAACAATAACTTGGACAAGTGCCATTGAGAGGTTACTTAGGATAAGTGCAGAGGATAGATATTTGGATTCAAGAACATGATCATTGGCAACCCTGATGAGGGCAATTTGGTAGAACTTAATAAAATTAGGTATGCATATGCAGTGTGGCCCAGCAATTCTACTTCTGTGTATATAACCCAGAGAAACTCTTGCAGAGTCACATGAAGATGTTTATTAGGATTTTTACCGTAACAAAGCTTATGGGAACAAGGAATTGGAAGAGGTCTAACAACAGGAAAATGGGCGAAGTATGCTTTATGCACAGGGTAGAATACTATGCAGCAGTCAGAAATAATGGACTCAATTGTAGACAACACTTTGGATAGATTTTAAAAATAATATTGAGTGAAAATAAAGAAAAAGTTTTAAAAAGTAAGAAACATTTATAGCGTGTTACTACTATTGTACACATTTTTAAATGATAAAGTCAAAAACACTAATATTCTGTAGAATGTGAGGAAGGTGAGTTGGAAGGATGGGGCTTGAATAGACCAGAATGGGTGCATGTCGGGTAAGGATCATGGGGCTGGAGGGACTGAAGGAAACGTGGAAAACATCAAACCAAACCCAACCAAAGGAGTGCCTCTCCTGGACCAATGGTTCATTGCCATGAGTTTAAGGAGTGTGTGAACTCAATTCTGTCCACCTGAGGCTTTAACACCCATCCTCACAAGAAAAAACAAGCTAAGCAGCCAAGGGGCAGAGTGAGAGGCGGGCAGTCTGTCCCAGACTCACTCCCTCCCCAGGCCTCTCCATCTCCATCACCTGCTTCCCGACCTCCTTCTCTTCAGGACCAACTTGATCTTTCCAAAAGCCCTTCTAAGGGATACAAAAGGCACTTAGATAGAAGGAGAAGTCCCAGCATACGATCGTACAGTAGATAGTTGAAAATTTATTATATATTTCAGAATAGCTAGAAGAGAAGAATTTGAATGTTTTCAACACACAGAAAAGACAAATGTATGAGGTGATGGATATCCCAATTGCCCTGATTTGATCATTACACATTGTATACAGACATCAAAGTATCACATATACGCCCCCAGATATACACAGCTATTCCACATATAAATAAATAAATAAATAAAAAGTACTTCTGGTCAACCACTCCTACAGGATGTGTCTCTTCACCTTTGACCATGTAGGGTTTCCTTAAATGACCTCCAGAGGGAGTTTCTCTCTCTATCTAGGCCCCAGAACACACTCTGGATACTGTATTTGTACTGTCAGTCTTTGTCACAGTGTATGTGATTAATTTTTTTACACTTCGCCACAGTGTATGTGTTTACACCTCTATTGGCCTGTTTTAAGGCAGCCCCAGAGGTTTCAGATCCCATTTAGGAATTTTCTCAGGGATTCTTCTAACATTTCTCCACTAATTGGGAACTGCATATATCGTTTATCCTTCAGCTTTTTTGTACAATGCTCAGCTCATTTGTAGGCATAATTGAATTTCAGATTTATGGAGTGACTAATTCAAAATATATTCCTCAGATGCACAGATTAGTAACATTGTAGATAAATGACATTATATCTTTCTTTTAAAGACCTTTATACTATTGTGTTCAATATCTTTTGAGAAGTTATTTCTGAGGGGGAAGAGACAAATTTCCCATAAAATGGAAGTCAAAGATAATTTACATAGAGACTCTGTCCTCAAGGAATAGAGCCTAACTACCCACTCTTTAGCTGTGGGCTGTACAGAATGGGTTGGGGAAAAGGATTTCTCTGCGGTGGAGAGATTTGATAAACACTACCCTATCCAGGTTGTCAAGGTTAATATCAGCAGTCACAAATTATGTTGATAGTGTATCAATATAATGTGATGAAAATGATACTTTATCGCTATGATCTTCCTCCCCCAAACCCATAACCATGAGGAGAATATCAGACAAATTCTGATAGTGGTGCATCCTACAAAATACCTGACGACTACTTCTCAAAGCTGTCAAAGTCATCAAAAACAAGGAAAGCCTGAGAAATTGTCAAAACAAAGAGGGACCATAATAACTGAATGTAATGTCATGTCCTGGAGGGGATCCTAGAACTGAAAAAGGATATGAAATAAAAACTAGGGAAATATAAATAAACTATATAATTGAGTTAATAATAGTTTATCCGTATCAGTTTATTAATTATAACAAATGTACCAATGGGGGAAACTGGGTGTGGGCTGTATGGGAACCCTATACTACACTGTAAATTGTTCCATATATCTAAAACTGTTCTAAAAATAAAGTCTATTTAAAATGAAATGCAGATTTCCTTCTTAATGTGATTGCTGATATTCTAAGAGTGATGGCTTATGTGCTTTCTATTATTGTCAAAATTGTTGGCCCATGGAGCAAGCCACAGGCCACCTGCACCACCCCCATATCAAAGTAGTAAGTCCACGTGTGATGACTATGATCACTCATCTATAACACTCACACAGCCTAAAAGAGAGTTAAGCAGTCAGTGCTTAGGAGAAAGGTCAAGAAGTTGACTAACAGTTTTTTTTTTTGACAATCCTTTACAGTGGCAAAGAGTAAGAAAAGAGAGAGAAGTGAGCTTTAAGACTCTTGAAGTAATGGCCACTCATTATGTGGTGAAACTTTAGTATCTCCATTGCATTCAAATATATTTTATACGTGTATCATATATACATATATAATTTGTATACGTATGTTTATAATTAAATGTCCTGGGTCATGAGAAATAAAAGCACCTAATTTTAGTTGAAACAAAAAACAAAGTATACATGGTAACATTCAGTCCTTGGAGGTTCCAGAGTTAGAACTGTTCAATAAGAAGAGCAAATGTAACTATGGAGGGCAATGGTAGTAATTAATCAAAGGACTGTACCTGGAGCAGTATCTGGGCCAAATCTTCACCTTCACTCCTGCAAGCCCTGCAGAGAGCTTGGCTGCAGTCGTTTTGGCCCCAGGCAAAGACTAAAAACCTGGTGGAAGAGGGTGGATGATGAGAAATTGGTTAATGCCCCTTAACCAACTGGGTAATGTTAATACTCATTAACATTAACAATGTACATTATTCAGGTGATGGATACCCTAAAAGTCCTGACTTGACCACTATGCATGTAACAAAATCGCACATGTACCCAATAAATTTGTACAAATAATAATAAAAAAACTAAAAATCTGCTCTCAACTGAAATAAAATTATTTGTGGAGGGAGGACATTGACTTCTACCGTGGGAATCAGACTTCTTGTTTTGTCATGAGCAGAGAGAAGGTGGAGGCAAGGATGGCCTGGTCTAACCTACCCAACCTGCTTCACAACCTTACATGGAGAAGAGTTGGCCATTGGATATAGGCTGTCCATGTGCACAGAGGTCCCATGCAGAGGACATGTCTGTTAGGAAAATATATCTTCCTGAGACCCAAAGTAATCCATCCTAGTCACCAATCCAGTCCTTTATTTATGAATGTGAAAAAACAAGCATCATCAAGTTTTGTTGAGAAAAACTTGTAACATAAAAAAGAAGGACCAAGAGAAACAAACAGAACAAACTATAAGAGAAAGCATGCATGTCATTTAGGAAGCTTTAAAGAAAAATCTTTAAAAATTATGATTATAGTTCTTAAAGAGGATTATAATAAAAACCTAAGCAAAAACCAAACAACAAAGAAACAATAACAACAAATAACCAAAAATAAGCTGCTATGAGTAAGAATCAGGACAAGAAAGAACTATTGAAAACTAGAGGCATGACTTGTTAAGTAAAACACTTCATAGATAGGTTTGAAAATAGGACTGAAAGAATCTCTCAGAACATAGAACAATGGCATAAGATGAAAAACATGAGATAAAAGGAGACAGTGAATCAATCCATGAGATTCAACATGTATTTAATATCAAGTACAGAGACAAGAGAAAAAGTGGAATGGTAAGATTTTTCAGAGGAATAACAAGAAAATATTTCTCAAAATTCAGAAAGACATGAGCCTTCATGGTTCCCTTAGTACACAATCAGATGTGAGAAAATAAGATAGTGAAAGTTTAGAACACCAGAGATAAAATGTGATACAGACCCTAAAACTTTCAAAGGAGAAAAACAAAACAAAACAGTTTTTCAAAGGAACGAGAATCAAACTGGCACCAAATATCTCATTAGTAGTACTGATGCTCCAAGAAAATGGGAACTTTATTCAAAATACTGAGAGAAAATGACTTTAATCTTAGAATTTCATACCCAATCAAACTACCAGTCAAAAATGAAAGCCGAAGTAACGCATTCCTAGATAGATAAGGATTAGGAATAATTGCTTCTCAGAGGCCTTTCATATAAATTTGCCTGAAGTAAAAATAAAGAAGCAAACAAACAAAAATAGAGAAAGGGACATACCCAGTGAAAGAAATCCAAGCAGAGGGGAGTTGTGCAGAAGGCAGAGGGTCCAGGAAGGAGATCTTTTGGTAAATGATGCAAAAGACAGCATAAATGGGAGGAGAGAGAAACCCAAGAAAAAGGCTCATTATACACGAATAAAGAGAATGGCCATGAGAAAGTCTAAGATGAATTAAAAGTTGCTGCAAATGTATAATCCAAACATTAAGCAAACAAAAATTGGCAGGATTATAAGCAAGCAATGGAGAGAAGAATAAAAGAAAGAAAGAAGGAAGGAAGGCAAAAAAAAAAAAAAGGAAAAAAATCAGAAAGGCAGAAACAAGGCAGAGACAAAGAAAGAATCCATTTAATCTTGCTCCACAAATATTCTCCATTGAATGTCCAGAAGTTAGGACATTGAGTCTACAGAAAATGTGATGCAACTCTATGTTGGACAGCTATAAATAATATTTAAATTTAAATGCAACTTAAAAAATTTCAACTTTTAGAGTCCACTTATGAACAAAGGATAGATGATTTGTTTGCAGATGCAGAAATCAATGTAAATGGTAATGAAATTAACAATGGTCAAGTACAAGTTACATACAGGGTAGAAGGTGAAAGGAGAGGGTGTTAGAAAGAATGAGAAGTGTACTAATATCTTCTTTGCATTTAGAAGGAAGTTAAGATACTGACTTAGGTTGATAGAACAAAAATAGTCATGATGTTGGATGGAGGCCAAGTTATTATCCCTTTTTCTTTCTTGAAGCCTCAGTGAGATGATCATGTAGGAATAATCCCATAATAGCAAAGAGGAAAAAGGGAGATTAATAGCAAATAGTGTTTTCAGTGAATTTGTGTGTAATGAAAAAGTGGAAGCCCATTGATAGTTAAAATAGAGCAGGAAATCTGTAGCTTGGACTATCCAGAGGTGCCCATACCACGAGAGAGCATCACTCTGCTCTCTGGACAGAAACCCAGAGGGCCTTCAGGATTAGGAGCTGATGTTGGTGTGAGTGAGAAGGAAAGCTGGAAATGCTGGTGGGGAGAGGGATGCAGTTAGTTGAAAGCCTGTCTAGCAGTTTCTCAGTGGAGAAACTATTGGCATTTTATACTGTACCAGTTTTCATTAAATGGAACAGTCCTCTGTGTTACAATTGGAGATCCCTGGACCCTCCCATTAAATGCTAGCACCAATGATTTTCTAGTCGACTAAAATGTGCCCCTTTTTCCAAATGAAAATTATTACTACCTCCATTTAAGAAGCACTGGATAGAATTTGTGTACTGCTCCTGCCCCCTCCACCCTACCTTTTCCCTTCTGCACAGAGGGCAAGCAGCCTTGGTTTTTACCCCCAAGCCTCTTCTGGGCAGTGCATCAATTTCATCTAAAGAAATTGGATAAGGTTTCTGGAGAGAATCAGGGGGCTACAGGGTAGATGCCAGTGACAGCCCCACCCATATGTACAAAACTAGTCACCTTTTCTTTTTTTTTTAACTTTTATTTTAGGTTCAGGGGTATGTGTGCAGGTTTGTTATACAGGTAAATTATGTGTCATGGAGGTTTGGTGTACAGATTATTTTCTTGCCCGGGTAATAAGCATAGTACTGAATAGACAGTTTTTCAATCCTCACCCTCCTCTTATCCTCTACCCTCAAGTAGGCCACAGTATCTGTTGTATTCTTGTTTGTGTCCATATGTGCTCAACGTTAGCTCTCACTTATAAGTGATAACATGCAGTATTTGGTTTTTTGTTCCTACATTAGTTAACTTAGGATAATGGCCTCTAGCTTCCTCCATGTTGCTGCAAAGGACACGGTTTTGTTATTTTTCATGACTGTAGTATTCCCTGGTGTATATGTACCATATTTTCTTTATCTAGTCTATCACTGATGAGCATTTAGGTTGATTCCATGTCTTTGCTGTTGTGAATAGTGCTGCAGTGAACACACAAGTGCATGTGTCTTTATGGTAGAATTATTTATATTCCATATATATATACATACACACACACCACACACATATATAAACATATATATACACACACATATATAAAAATATATAAATATAAATATATATATAAATATATAAATATATATAAATATATAAAAATATATATATATATACCCAATATTGGGATTGCCAGGTCAAATGGTACTTCCAAGTTATTTGAGAAATCACTAGCTATTTTACACAATGACTGAACTAATTTACACTTCCACCAGCACTGTATAAGCATTCCATTTCTCCTCAACCTTCCCAAAATCTGTTATTTTTTGATCTTTTAGTAATAGCCGTTTGACTTTTTAGTAATAGCCATTGGTGTAAATGGTATCTCATTGTGGTTTAGATTTGCATTTCTCTACTGATTAGTGGTGTTGAGCATTTTTTTCATATGCTTGTTGGCCTTGTGTATTTCTTATTTTGAAAAGTGTCTGCTCATGCCCTTTGCCTACTTTTTAATGGAGTTGTTTATTTTTTGCTTGTTAGTTTGTTTAAGTTCCTTACAAATTCTGGAAATTAGACCTTTTTCAGATGCATAGTTTGCAAATGTTTTCTTCCATTCCATAGGTTGTCTGTTTACTCTGTTGATAGTTTCTTTTGCTGTGCAGAAGCTTTTTCATTTAATTAGATCCCATTTGTCAATTTTGGGTTTTGTTGCAATTGCTTTTGGCATCTTTGTTATGCAATGCAATGTTTGTCTGGCCCTATGTCCAGAATGGTTATTTCCTATCTTATCTTCAAGGGTTTTTAAATAATTTTAGGTTTTACACTTAGTCTTTTATCCATCTTGAATTGATTTTTGTATATGGTATAATGAAGAGGCCCAGTTTCAATCTTCTGCCTATGGCTAGCCAGTTATCCCAGCACCATTTATTGAATGGGGAGTTCTTCCCCCATTGCTTATTTTTGTTGACTTCATCAAAGATCAGATAGTTGTAGGTGTGTGGTTTTATTTCTGGGCTCTCTATTCTTTTCCATTGGTCTGTGTGTCTGTTTTTGTACCAGTACCAGGCTGTTTTGGTTACTGTAGCCTTGTAGTATAGTTTGAATTTGGGTAATGTGATGCCTCCAGCTTTGTTCTTTTTGCTTAGGATTGCCTTGGCTATTCAGGCTCTTTTTGGGTTCTATATGAATTTTAAAAGTTTTTTCCCTAATTCTGTGAAGAATGTCATTGGGAGTTTGATAAAAATAACACTGAATCTATAAATTGTTGTGGGCAGTATGGCCATTTAAACAATATTGATTCTTCCTATGCATGAACATGGAATGTTTTTCCACTTGTTTGTGTCATCTCTGATTTCTTTCAGCAGGGTTTTGTAATCCTTGTTGTAGAGATCTTTCACCTCTCTGGTTAGCTGTAACCCTAGGTATGTTTTCTTTTTGTGGCTGTTGTGAATGAAATTGCAGTCTTAATTTGGCTCTCAGCCTGAAGTCTGAACGTTGTTGAAATGCTACTGATTTTTGTACATTGATTTTGTATCCTGAAACTTTTCTAAAGTTGTTCTTCAGATCTAGGAGCTTTTGGGCTGAGACTATGGGGTTTTCTAGGCATAGAATCCTATTGTCTGCAAACGGAGAGTTTGACTTCCTCTCTTGCTATTTGAATGTTGGGATGTCTTTTATTTCTTTCTCTTGCATGATTACTCTGGCGAGGACTTCCAGTACTATGTTGAATAGGAGTGGTGAAAGTGGACATCTTTGTCTTGTTCTGGTTCTCAAGGGGAATGCTGCCAGCTTTTGCCCATTCAGTGTATGATGTTGGCTGTGTGTTTGTCAGAGGTGGCAGTGATTGTTTTGAGGTATATTTCTTCAGTGGCTAGTTTGTTGAAGGTTTTTTAACATGAAGGGATGTTGAATTTTATTGAAAGCCTGTTCTGCATCTATTGAGATTATCATGTGGTTTTTATTTTTAGTTCTGTTTATGTGCCGAATCACAGTTACTGATTTGCATATGTTGAACCCACCTTGCATCTCAGGGATAAAGCCTACTTGATCAGAGTGGATTTGCTTTTTAATGTGCAGCTGGATTTGATTTGCTAGTATTTTGTTGGAGATTTTCGCGTCTATGTTCATCAAGGGTATTGTCCTGAAATTTTCTTTTTTTATTGTTGTTGTGTTGCTGCCAGGTTTTAGTATCAGTATGATGCTGGCCTTATAGGATGAGTTAGGAAGAAGCCCCTCCTCCTCAATTTTTTGAAGTAGTTTCAGTAGGAATGGTACCAGCATTTCTGTACCTCTGCTAGAACTTGGCTGTGAATCTGTTTTGGTTCTGGGTTTTTTTCTGGTTCATAGGGTTTTTATTACTAATTCAATTTCAGAACTCATTATTGATTGGTTCAGGGATTCATTTTCTTCCTGGTTCAGTCTTGTGAGGTTGTATGTTTTCAGGAATTTATCCATTTCTTCTGGGCTTTCTTTTTTCCTTTTTTCTTTTTTTGAGATAGGGCCTCACTCTGTGGCCCAGGCTGGAGTGTAGTGGCATGATCATGGCTCACTGCAGCCTTGACCTCCTGGGAACTAGTGATTCTCCCACCTCAGCCTCTCAAGTAGGTGAGACTACAGGCATGCACTGCCATGCTTGGCTTTTGTTGTTGTTGTTGTTGTTGAGATGGGGTTTCATCATGTTGCCCAAACTGGTCTCAAACTCCTTGGCTCAACTAATCCTCCCACTTTGGCCTCCCAAAGTGCTGGGTTTACAGCCGTGAGTCACTGTGCCCAGCTTATTTCTTCTAAGTTTTCCAATTTGTGTGCATAGAGGTGTTTGTAATAGTCTCTTATTTTGTATTTCTGTGGGGTTAGTGGTAATGTCTCCTTTGTCATTTCTAATTGTGATTATTTAGATCTTCTCTCTTTTTTTCTTTATTAGTCTAGCTAGTAATCTATCAATCTTATTTATTCTTTCAAATAGTCAACTCCTGGAATCATTGATCCTTTGCATGTTTTTCTGTGTCTCAATTTTATTTAGTTAAGCTCTGATTTTGGTAATTTCTTGTCTTCTGCTGCCTTTGGAGTTGGTTTGCTCTTGTTTTATTAGTTTCTCCAGGTGTAATGTTAGGTTGTTAATTTGAGACCTTGCTAACTTTTTGATGTGGGTGTTTAGTGCTATAAACTTTCCTCTTAACACTGCTTTAGCTGTGTCCTAGAGATTCTTGTATGTCGTATCTTTGTTCTGGTTAGTTTCAAAGAATTTCTTGATTTCTACCTTAATTTCATTGTTGCCCAAAAGTTATTCAGGAGAAGGTTGTTTAATTTCCATGTAATTGTATTGTTTTGGGTGATCTTCTTAGTATTGGTTTCTATTTTTATTGTGCTGTGGTTCAAGAGTGTAGCTGGTAAGATTTTGGTTTTTTGGAATTTGCTGGGAATTGTTTTATGGCTGATTGTGTGGGTCGATTTTAGAGTATGTGCCATGTGTAGATGGGAAGTATGTATATTCTGTTGTTTTTAGGTGGAGAGTTCTGTAGGTGGCTGTTAGGTCCCTTTTGTCAAGTGCTTAGTTCAAGTCCTGAATATCCTTGTTATTTTTCTGCCTTGATGACATATCTATAATGTCAGTCAGGTGTTGAAGTCTCCCACTGATAGTGTATGGTTATCTAAGTGTCTTTATAGGTCTCCAAGAGCTTGTTTTATAAATCCACATGCCCCTGTGTTTGGCACATCTATATATATATTAATATTTAGAATATTTAATTCTTCTTATAGAAGAGAACACTTTACCATCATGTAATACCCTTCTTTATCTTTTTTGATAGTTGTTGGTTTAAATTCTGTTTTGTCTGAAATTAGAAATAGCAAGCCCTGATATTTTTCTGTTTTCTGTTTGCTTTGTAGATTTTATTCTCTATCCCTTTACTTTGAGCCTATGGATGTCATTGCACGTGAGATGGGTCTCTTGAAGACAGCATACTGTTGAGTCTTGCTTTTTTATCCAACTTGCCACTCTGTGCCTTTTAACTGAGGGCATTTAGCCCATTTACATTCAAGATTAATAATGATATGTATGGATTTTTTTTTCTATTATTGGAAAAGACCTAGGGATAAGGTGATGGAAAGGGAGATGTCCATTTACAACAACAAAGAGTATACCACCAGTGATATTGAAAAATAAATCCAGTTTTACATCAGTTATCACTGGATATAAAGAAAACAGTAACATGAAAATGAAATCCATGATAGGCCAAATAGAACAGTAATCTTAGAAGAAAACTGCTAAATAAGAGAATAGAAGAAGTTTTTTAAAAAAAATCCTCTACTTAATATGCTTGGAGAGGTTCAAGAAGGTTTTGTATCTATAAAATAAGAACATTGTGCTATGAAAAAGGAACAATCATAGAATATAAAAGAGCTCTTGGAAATTAAGCATCTTTCCCTAAAATTAAAAATTTTAAACAATTGAAAGATAAACTTAAATATATATCCTATAACATGAAAATAAAGAATAAAGAGACAGAAAAGTTAAGCAGGGAGAATCATCCAAGGAAGCACAATATATTACTACTTTCATAACAAGCTTCAGAAATGGACGTTATCATGCATGTATCTTATTGATAGAAATAAATGAATGCAAATCCATGTCAAAAAAAGTTCTTCATGTACTTGTTTTAAATTTGAATGGGCTCTTCTCTCCTCTATGTAGAATATGGTCTTAGGATCACAGATTCACTCCTTTGATAATTTCAGGGCTTATGAAACATGTTAACCTTATTAAAATCATATTAATCTTAACCATTATCAAGGCTAAAACACAGTTGGGGTGCAGACCAGGAGATCTCATAGGAAGGATATCACAAGGAGTGATCATATCTGATTTCGATGCTGGGAAACTTGTGCCTGCCTCCACTATCCTACTCTGGGCATAGGCACTTAAACAGTTCTCTCCCCAAAAATAATCCAGTAATTTCCATCAAATATTTGCCTGGATTGTCCCTCACTTCAGTCAAATTTCTGTTCAAATATTATCTCCAAAAGAGGCTTGCCTTGATCCTCTGGACAAAAAAGACCTCTCCTACACTATAACTCTCTATCTGTTTAGCCAGCTTGACATTTTGACATTTCTTCTTATAAATGCCTGGCAGTACGGTATGTATTTTCTATCTTCCACACAGGAATGTATGCTTCATGAGGCTCAGGAGCTTTTTTGTTTGCCTTAGTATTCCCAGGGGTTGGCACATGGTAAAAGGTCAATAAATGCTATTATTTGGTGGACTCTACGCAGGGATACCATAAGGGAAATTCTGTAGTATTTTCATATTTTAGGGAGCTTCTCTTTCCATTTTCTACTCCTGTCCTTAGCTCCTTTCTTGCTGGGGTTGCTGTGAGAAGCAAAATGGCTGGCAAGGGTAGCAAAAATGCAGACAGAAGGGCTGGGGTCAGAGGGGAATGTTCCAATTGTGATGGTGGAACTGTGTTAGCCCTGAATGCTATTCTTATGGAAATTTTTACCCTTATCCCTGCAACATGTTCTAACCACATGACTGTCTCAATTGCCAGAGTTCAAGCTCTTGGGAGTGGAAGTCTTTGAAGCTAGGAGAAAAATTTATAGAATTTGGATCATATGTTATTTGTTCAGCTTCAGTTACAAATGACTTAGCAAAACAAAGTTTAAAGTTCCCAACTGAGCATTTAAAATAAAAATAGAATTTTGCAGAGAGCATAACACCTTTCATTGAAAGAAGGAATAAGCAAGCAGTGAGCCTTTTCTGGAAAATGGCGTGATGGAACAATCCAAGGTGACTGGAACTTTTTGTGGGAAACTACAAAATTCTAGCTACTGATGACCTCCTTGCTTTTGCAATGCTGAGAGATGGTCATCAAAGTATATGCTTAGCTACAAATAATTCTTAAGTTCTGATATGTCTAAGGAGCTGAGTGGGAGGGAGTTGCTTCATAGTGGCTATTTAAACGCCATACATTGAAAGTTTATTTCCTTGTACTTTTGTAAGTTAAAGGAAAGCCTCATTTTTCCACCACCTTGCTCACTTTATAATTGTCCACAAATGAGCAATTGTAAGAGTCAGCACTAATGAAAATGATAAGAGTGACCTAAATTATATATTTGGGAGAGACCATAATTAGACCTACTAGCCATCTGATACGGAAGGTTATAAAGCCATAACAAGAGGTCTAAGATTCTATTCCTTCTATTTTTCAACGCTGCTGCACCATTGCACATGCCATTCCTACTCCTGGGAATGCTATTTCTCCCAGTCTGGTGAATTAATCTCATGTAATGTCTACTCAGTTGTCGTTTCCATCGTGCAGCCTTCCTTGACAGTTTTTTCCCCCAAGTAGGGTTAGTTACTTTCCCCTCTAAGTCCCCACAGCACTTCTTTTTCATGCCTCTATTATAGACCCAATCACACACTATAACTAAGAGTTTGTTTGTACCCTTCACTCAATTATTAAGTCGTCCAGGGTAGGGACCAACACCCTCTTTATTCTTGTGGTATCTGGTGTTTAGCACAGTAGCTGGCTCAGAAAGTGAATAGATGAGTGATGTCAGTCATCCATAATATACATTGATCAACTATCACTCCAATTTTATAACCAAATTCTCACATGGCAGACTGCCAATCTCAGCCTGAAGCTGCCCCTTTGCCCATGGATGAAGTCCTAGCAGGAGAGGTGTTCCTCTGCACGTCTCTGGAATGAAATTGCATGGGGCATCCCAGGTGGCAGAGGTCACCCTGATTTCTATTGGCATGATGGATCATTGCTATTAGGTACATTGCTGTGTGCTTCCTTCCCATTTTGGTGAGTACTTAGCAGACCCTAAGGGCTTACTATTCAACCTGCTCCAGATGCAAAGCTGTGGTTGACAGGAAGCTTGGGTCTACTTCTTGGTGTTCTCTGCCTATCTTTGATGACACACATATTCTGCTGAGATCAACCAACAGCAGCATGGAGCAGCTCGTCCTGCTCCTTTAAATAAATTTCCCTGTTGTTTTGAGTCTCTGCCTTTTCAAAAGAGTGACCAGATGTCTTTGAGTGCCTCAGGCAGGCTTGGCACCCGAAGACTCTGCCATTGATCCCAGTGTAACTCCATCAGGATGCTGGGCCAAGATGCTGGATCAGGCTCTCCTACCTGCCCTGAGTTTGGGGACTTTCCCAACACAGGCTGAGTTCTTGGACATTTGTATAGGGCTTAGTAAATCTGCATTTGTTAATTTATCAACAGGCCCTTAAATAAACAAAGAAAACCTCTCTAAGATCATCTTGTCATGCAGTGGAGATAGAATTAGGTCAAGTTCATTATTTCAGAACCTGGCATCATGCTTTCCCCAAGTACGTGGAGAACATACTCATGCTGAGCTGTTGAGCCTGGGAGCAAGGGGCTAAGGCACCCTCCCCAGAGTGACAACAATTAATCATGTTCATTCTTGTTAAAATTAATGGGTGTATCCTTGGAAGGCCCAACTGTCAACCAGCCAAGTCAGCATACTGGTACCTCAATTGCAAATGTGGCTTTTGATTCTTGGTTTCTTAATCTGAAAAATGTGAGAAATTAGTAGTTCACTGGAGGTATTCTTAAGAATACTGTTACTGCTCCTAGGTACTGTGTTTTAGGATCCTCAAGCCCCATGGATAGATGGTGGAGTTCAAATGGCACAACACAGAGCAACAGGAGCCCTGACTTTCAGGCTGCTGCTGCCAACATCTAGCAGTGTGGCTTTGTGACAGCTGCTTACTTTTCTGGGCCTCACACTCATCTTGTAGAAGATGAAAGTTCTTTCCACCTCTAGTAACTCAAGCACAGAAAGATCACCAGGAGCCCCAGGGATTCTGATTTTCTGCCTGCACATGTAGGCTCTACCTCAACACACAAGCTCCACGTGGTCTGGCTCTGTTTTGTCCAGATCGGTCCACAAGGCCCTGTGCTCCTGGGAGTACCATTTTCACAGACTAGAATCCAATGGTGTCCCTGAAATTTTGAGACAAAAACATATATCAAAGCCTGATTATCTCTCCCTTGAAAAGAGATGTCTATTTTAAACTTCATAGCTAAAATTAAATGGATAATAATGTATAAATCAAGAAGCAAAGCATCATTTTGTAAAAAGAAATCTGAATACTGCATACCCCATAGCAAATAATTTTCAGGGAAACATAGCTACTTCAAATATAATAGCATATATATGTGCTTCTCCCCATAGTACCAGCAGTTTTCTTCTTTCTCAAGATCCTCCAGTGTTCAGAGCTATCTTTGCTTCCTTTCCCTCATCTTTTCTATCCAATCTGCTGTTGATCCTTATGTGTTGTTACTGTCTTCATTTCTGATATCAGCCTTTCTCTTTTCTTTCTTATTCTTTCTTCAAGCTTTCACTATTGTCATATGGAACAACTACAGTATCTTTTGTTTTTTCTACTTTTAGTATCTTTCCTTTCCAAGCCATATCACATGCCACTGCCAGATAAATCTTCACGAAGCACAGCTCTGACTAAGCCCAAGCCCAGATCTTACACTGGCCCTCACTGCCTACCAGCAGTGGTTAATACTGTGGGCTGTTTAGACAGACTCTTTGGGGTTGGATCTTGGCTCTGCAGCTTGCTAACTGTGCTCTTGCATAAGTTGCACCCCTTCTGCAAGCCTCCCTTTCTTCTTCTGTAAAGTATAATTAATTTTTTTTTTTTTGAGACAGAGTCTCACTCTATTGCCCAGGCTGGAGTGCAGTGGTGCGATATCAGCTCACTGCAGCCTCCCGAGTTCAAGCGATTCTTCTGTCTCAGCCTCCAGAGTAGCTGGGATTACAGGTGCCTGCCACCATGCCTGGCTAATTTTTGTATTTTTAGTACAGACAGGGTTTCACCATGTTGGCCAGGCTGGAATCAAACTCCTGACCTCAGGAGATCCACCTGCCTTGACCTCCCAAAATGCTGGGATTACAGGCATCAGCCGTGGTGCGGGGCCTGGAATTAATTATTGATCCAACATTAGAGAGTGGTTATAGAGTTTAAATGAGGAAATATATGCTTTACATATAGTAATTGTCACAGGCTGCTAGCTGCTCTTTTTACCATTGGTACATGGTTCTTCAGAATCAGGCCTCAATATTTCTACCCAAACGTGTGTCACTAACTCCCTTTATGTCACCTGTGGGGGTCTGGATTGTTCCCTTTTCCTTACAGTATACTCAGGTATTCCCACATCTGTACTTGAAGACATGTAGGACTTTACACCTGATTCCTTACTTACCCATGGTTAGATCAGTCGTTCAAAAAAATACATGGAAAATTTCATATATATGCCAAAAATACAGAGAAGAGTGAAATGAACGTTTATGTACCCATCACCCAGCTACTGCAATGAACCAGTACATAGCGAATCTTGTTTCAACTTCACCCCTAAATGGATTATTTTGAAACAGATCCCAGATATTATGCCATTTCATCTGCAAATACTTCAGTAAGTAATTCCAAAAGATAAGGACTCATTTAAAAAAGCAATCACAATACTATTACCACTTCTAAAAAGTAAAGTCATTTTTGAATATCAAGGATCTAGTCAATGTTTAAGTTTCCCCAATTGTCTCATAAATGTCTGTTAAATATTTTTTGTAGTTGGTTTATTCAAATCAGGATTCAAAGTCTGCTTATCTTATTTGGTTGCTATGTCTCTTCAATCTATTTTAATAAATACATTCCCTTTCCCTCTTTTCTTCCCTGTAATTTATTTCTTAAAGAAACTGGATCCTTTGTCCTGTAGAGTTCCCCCACAGTCTGCTTTTTGCTGATTGCATATCATGGCATGGTTTAGTATGTTCTTCTGTTTTTTGTATTACTCATAAATTGGTAGTTAGGTCTACAGGCTTGATCAGACTCAGGCTTAAAATTTTTGAAGAGAATCCTTCATAGGCAATGTCAAGAAATATTTTTTAATCATTCAGTCCTGGGCATGGTTCTCGGTGTACGGGGGGCATGAGTCACCTCGCCCACCACAGGTTGCATACTCCTCCTCAGGGTCTACTGCAGTGATATTTTCTTGAGAATAAGTTTTTGCCTGGCATCAGCGCTTTGTAGGTGTGAGTCTTCCTTTCCTCCTAGTGATGGTTAAATTTAGGTGTCTACTTGACTGGATTAAGGGATACTCAGATAGCTGGTAAAGTGTTATTTCTGGGTGTGCCTGTGTGGGTGTCTCTGGAAGAGACAGAGTTGGTGGACTGTGTAAGGAAGACCCACCCTTGGCCAATGTGGGTGGGCCCCATCCAGTTGGCTGGGGGCCTAGATAGAACAAAAATGCAGAGGAAAGGTGAATTCTTTCTCTCTTTTTCTGGAGCTGGAATATCATTATTTACCTGCCCTTGGACATCAGAACTCCAAGTTCTCCAGCTTCTGGATTCTGGGACTGGTTGTCCCCCAGGTTCTCAGGCCTTTAGCCTTGGCCTGAGAGTTACACCACCTAATTCCCTGAGTCTGAGGCCTTTGGACTTGCACTGAGGATGCTACCAGCTTCCCTGGTTCTCCAGCTTGCAGACAGCCTACTGTGGGACTTCTCAGCCCACTTCCCCATCCCAGCATGAGCTAATCCCCTTAAGAAATACACTCTCATCTCTCTCTTTTATATATATATATATATATATATGTATATGTATCTCCTCTTGCTTCTTCTCTCTGGAGATCAACTTTACAAACATCTTTTTCTCCATCACCCTGAACCTGCCTAGCGAGGTTTTAATAACAAACGACAGTAAGAACCACGCTAAATAACTAGGTACCTTTTTGATTGCTTCGCCTGTGCCAGGCACTGTGCTAAGACTTTAGCATGCATTATCTCGTAGCATTTCACAAGAACTTTATGACAAAGGCATTTTACTATTCTCGTTCCAGAGATGAGAACACTGAAGCCAATAATTTAAGAACTTCACTTAAAGAACTTTTAAGTGATGCCCCGAATCACTGGGATTGATCTTTAGAGTTGGGTCCTTACCTATCACAGTGATCCAGCCCTATGGAAAACGCCACTCCCTTTCCTCCATGAGAAACCCTTGACTTTTCCTTGTGAACTGGGGTGCTGAGTTACTAGGTGTTAGCAGAGCTTTTCCATTAATGGGTGAAGGTGTTGAGAGTGTAAATTCAGTTTTGAAAAATGCCTTGAGAGCTGCAGCTTAGAAGAGATTGCAGTATAGTAGTCAAGAGAGGAGGCGGCCGGGCACGGTGGCTCACTCCTGTAATCCCGGCGCTTTGGGAGGCCGAGGCGGGCAGATCACAAGGTCAGGAGATTGAGACCATCCTGGCTAACATGGTGAAACCCCGTCTCTACTAAAAATACACAAAAAATTAGCCGGGCGTGGTGGTGGGCACCTGTAGTCCCAGCTACTCGGGAGGCTGAGGCAGGAGAATGGCGTGAACCCAGGAGGCGGAGCTTGCAGTGAGCCGAGATGGCGCCACTGCACTCCAGCCTGGGTGACAGAGCGAGACTCCATCTCAAAAAAAAAAAAAAAAAGGAGGCTGCTATGAGTGTGACCGCTTGGAGTAGAATCCTCACTGCAGCCTGCCAACTGTGTGACCTTGGACAAGTCACTTTGCCTCTCTGTGCCTTGGTTGCCTCATAATAAAATATACATAATAAATGAAAACGCTTAGAACAATGCCTAGCACATATTATTCACTCAGTAAATGTTACCTGCTACTGCTGCTATATTCTTGCCATCACCATTCAAAGTATTTAAACAATTACCAGAAAGAAACAAATACTTTAAAATAAAATTTTCTATCTCATGCTGCAAAAGGCCCCCCCACCACTTCCTTTAACCATTTACTTCATTTCATTTCTTTTCCTCGTAAGAAAAATGAAAAGTACAGAGGTTTCTCCCTATCTCCTCCCCCACCACACGCATTTTAATTAAGGTATCTTTTGAGAAAGAATACTTTAATCCAAAATGATCACTTTGATACTCGAAGAGACACATTTGGAGGCTACTTGGCGAGGGGGAATTAAAGACAGAGAAGCTGAATAAATAACAAGCAAAATGTTAATGTTTTGGCTTTGTGGTGTCTGCATCTGAGAGCACTCCACGCAGATTTTCTTGGCCGGCTCCAGCTGGAAGCCTTCGGTGTCTCCTTTTGTGTGCGCGGGAGCCTGGCTGCGGATTGCCGCGCTGCCCCTAGAGGTCAGTCTGATCCAGGGATTGTCTCGAATCCGCGCAGCTCTGGACCCGAGAGGAGAGGCTCAGGGAGAGGACAATGCGGCTGCCAAGCGCCAGGCTTGGCCTGGGTGAGAACCCGGAGCTGCGCGAGCACGGTGGCCTCGGCGCGTCCCCCGGCTGTCCCCGCCGCGCTGGGCCGCCCTGCCGCAAGTTCTCTCTACTTTCTCAACGCGGGTTTGCCAAAGTCAGAAAAGGTTGGGATTTTTCTTCAACGTTATATGACTGGGGTTAGCTTGACTTTGTAATGGTAAAAAGAAAAGAAAAGATGAATGTAAATGGCTTAGTGATATTTTCTATTAAACTATGATTTTTGCTTGTGCTGCATTCAACTGACTGCAACCAGGAGCCAGACGGCCTGAGACCTGTGAGGCCCTTTCCATCAAGAAACCAGATTTCATTTCACAAGAAACTGAGGCCCAGGGAAGAAAAACAACCAAAACACTGTTGAAGTCACTTGAAAACAAGTCTCAACTCAGGGTTATTTCCACTATACATAATCTTATTTAAAATACGATGAATGATTATTGGTTTTAAAGGCCTTGAATTGACATAAGAAGCAGTTAGGTATTTTGATGGCAAACTAGCATAGCTGGTTGAATTCAGAGGCAGGTTGTGTTCAGATGGGGGAGGAGAGAAACCAAGAGTTACCCCTATTTGTGTGGTCCTAGGCAGATTACTTTACCTCTCTGTGCCTCAGTTTACTCATCTGTAAGATGGGGTAAATCGCAAGGCTTTATTTCAGGAAAAAAAGCTAGAGAATTATTCAGTGAGCACTCAGTGAATGTTGGTGGCTGTTGTTTATTATTATGAGTAGAAACATTGCAAGGGAAGCCTTGAACACAGAGGGAGGGGTGGGAATGCACTTTCTCATCTTGGGGGGCTCAACATTACTCCTTCAGTTTTTTCCCTGCATGATTTTCAAAGTCATCTTCTTTAAAGATCTTTCATGACCAACCCCCTCCACCCCTCACCTGCCATACAAAAATTCAATCTCCTTTTAAAGCAGAAGGAATGTCACTTGGGAACTAGGTAGTGGAATTGGGATTGAGGTGATAAGGACTAGCGTGGCAAGTGTTGGAGGGGAAAAGTCTGCCCCAAGAGACATTTCCAGGGAAGAATTCTCAGGGTTTAGCAACGTCCTCAAGTTTAAGTTCTGGGACTTTGGCTCTGTTCTTTCTTGCCCTGTGGTCAGTTACGTGTGTATTGTTCACACTCAGATTGTCCAATCTCAGCTTCCTAGAGAACAGAGATTCCATCCTACAGCTGGCTTCTTGTGCAGGGGTGCTTATGAAATGCTTCCCTTTGGTGCAGATTGCTGGACAAGGTGCTCACTGCAATCGCCTCCTTACAAACCATCTTAGGTACCATTATTTTTGTCCAGACACCCTGTATAAGATAAACAGGGAGAAAGCTGATCCAATTGCTGACCACTGTCTTTGGGCTTTTCTGTCTTCTTTCCATTGATTTTGCTGTGTTTGTAGTGTTTCAAGATCTTGCTACACATTTTCCTCTCATTGATATGTATTTTACCCTTTGGAGAGGGGCTGATGCCCAGTCTTCCTTTAACCTGGCAGGTCTTGAGATATTTGAAGACAGCTACCTAGACTCCTCTAATTCTTCCCTTTTTCTGCTTGTCTTTAACCATTCCTCATGGGGCATGATTTTTAGAGTCATCATTATCTTGGTTACCACTGGTTTCTAGATCTTCTACCCTTTGTAGATGTCTCTCATCACCTCCTAGATATTGGTACTCAGAAGTAAATCCAGTGTTGTGGCTAGGATCAAATTTTCTCACAGCTCTAGTTTATCTTCTGCTTTCTTCAGAAGACTACATTGTCATTAATACCTTCCAGGACTGTATTAGTGCCTCTGATGGCAGTATTTTGCTCTTGAATCATGGAGCTTATAGCAAAACAATCTCCAAAGTCTTTCTTACATCAGTGGCCATTGGGTCATATTACTCCCCATCTTGTCCTTGATTAGCTGGTTTTCTGAATCCAAAACCTGGGTCTTATACTTAATTCAACAATAGCAACTTGTACATTTTGTAGACTATTAGTCTCTTTGGCCAGACTATGAATTCCTTGAGGCCAGACATTCTGCCTCTCAACTCTCTATTTCTAGTGCTCACCACAGTGCCTGGCATTTTATAGGTGGTTTACAAACATGAAATAAAAGCATGGCCTATTGAAAGTCTCTGAATCCTGATTTTCTTAATCATAATTACTCACAATATTATCCATAATATATAAATGTTACATGTAAGTATGTTAAAGTGTTCTTCTCTCCTCATCCGAAATTAGTAATGTTTTGATTAAAACAGAGCCATATAGGACCTAACTAGACACCATCCTTCATAAAATCCAAGGAAAATAATGGCAGTAATCAACATTGACCTGATCATCGTTCATCAATATATCACACATTTACTTTATTTTCCTTATATCTAGATTAAATTTTTGGATCTTGACCATAAAGATTTCAGGAAATTTTGTTGAATGCTGTGTTAAAATCAAGAGGCATGATAGCCATGGCATTCCTGAGATTCAAGTGTAATAGCCAAGCACAGGAAATGAGGTCAGTGCATCACAACTTGAGTTTTAGTGATTTTCTGCGTCTACAGGCAAATTGCTTAATCTTTCAGTGTTACTACTGCCTAGTGGAGAAATGTGGATAAAAGTGTACCATATTATTGGGTTGTTGTGTCAGTAGCACAAGATAATCCAGACGAAGCATACAGTATAATGCCTGACACACGGTATATGCTTAAAAACACGAACTACTCTTATTATTACTTTTATTTGGCCACCTATGGAACCACTCAGTTGGATTCATATCCAAGAAATTGTGCATTCATCCCCTCAAGCCTGTTTTGATGTTTTAAATTAGTTTAGCCAGTTTAGTGTCCTTTAGCCAACAACTGTGGTTGGCTCAATGTTTATCGTATCAACCTTTTTTGTTTACTTGTTTGTTTTGTTTCTTTGCCTGGAAGAGACAAAGACCTGAGTGTGTTCCTTGTGAGCAGATGCATGTGTTTGTTTAAGCCAGTGGCACAGGGCTGGGAAGAGAATGAGGTGGAGTGGCCAACAGAGAACCTTGTAAATACAGGTCAGGCCAATGCAAAGAAAGTTTGTTGGCTAAATCATCTGTGTATCAGTGATTTGTGAAAACTGAATGCAGGGAGTTTTCTTCAGCTATCAACAAGGTTGTTTAAGCATCAGGCAAAATGTCCAGCATTTTGAATGCAGTTGTTTAAATTTATAAACTCTGAAATTCAGTATCGACTGAGGTAGTGGTCATTTGCCTTTGTGTGGTTTGACTTTTAGCGTTTTATCATGCGGATTGTTTTGCTGCTTCAGTTGAGTGTGTGTATTGATATCCTCATCTGTCACAGGGGATAGTTCTAGGTAATTGTTACCATGCACTGGTCTATTCCATTCCATTACCAGATTTTTCTAAATTGGTTTTATAGTTTGGATATTCTTATGAATTAGATATTATTATCCTGACTTTCCACAGAGATTGAGGACTTTGTCCAGGGTCACACAGCTGGTAAGTGACAAAGCATGCTCTCTTTGACTCCAACGTTCTTGGTTTTAACAACTATGTTATGTTAGCTTCTTTGTGACATGCTTTTGTCTTTTAGGCAATCTCAGTTGCTTTTTTAACTCATATCAGTGAGCTTTGGGAATTCTTTATGGAAGTAGAAGTAGCTTATATTTATTATTAAAATGAACTAAAGGGTCATATAACATTTTGTTTTAATCTCTGGGGGAAGTAGATTTGTAAACAGCCATTAACTGCTTTCTTTGAGTTTTGAAGTTGAAACCTCAGTTATTCAATTCATAATTGACTCATTAATAATTTAGTTAACTCAACAAATATTAATGAAGCACTTACCATGTGCCTGCCACTGTTTGAAGTACTCAGAAACTATGCCAGACTCAAAGCCTTTCTATAGAATTTGGATATTATTCTAATCTGAGTACTCACTTTTCAGAAAGCTTCAGTTCTAACTATCATTGTGATTTCAATTCCCACTAGATTGGAATATTCTTTATTCTTCTAATATGGTTTATAGATATGTACACTTAGTCCTGAATCCTGGCCTCTCCTCACCTTTTATTACCACTTAGCCAAAGCCTATGTACTCATCCTTCAAGGGCCCAGGGCCTATCTTCTGCTTGAAGCCTTTCCGGACCACAGGGCACATTTTCTTCTTTCTCCTCTAACTCCAGCTTATGTTTACTGTCTGTAATATTCTTTTGTCCCATAAGAGCACGACTGTTGGATTCTCATATTTCAAGGGTTCTTAACCTGGGGTGGGCCCAGAATCACCTATGGAGTTTTTTTTGAAATTTATGTGCTTGATCTTCATCTTACCACATATTTTCAGATTTGACATCTCTAGGGCTAGAGCTCAAGTGTATATTATTTAAAACAACTCCCCAAGTGATTCTGAAGTTTACAAGCAGGTTCAGAAAACATAGCTTACATCGTTGTAATGTATGGCCACTGCCCCTTTACATGGTCTACATCAGGGACCCCCAACCTTTTTGGCACCAAGAATTAGTTTTGTGAAAGACAAAACTTTTCCACGCACTAGAGCGGGGTCACGGGGGATGGTTTTGGGATGATTCAAGCACATTACATTTACTGTGCACTTTATTTCTATTGTTATTACATTGTAATATATAATGAAATAATTATACTACTCAACATAATGTAGAATCAGTGGGAAGCTGAGCTTGTTTTCCTGCAACTAGAAGGTCCCATCTAGGGTTCATGGGAAACAGTGACAGATCATCAGGCATTAGATTTTCATAAGGAGCATACAACCTAGATCCTTCCCATGTGCAGTCTGCAATAGGGTTCATGCTCCTATGAGAATCTAATGTTGTCGCTGATCTGATAGGAGGCCGAGCTCAGGTGGTAATGTGAGTGATGGGTAGTGGCTGTAAATACAGATGAAACTTTCCTTGCTCACCTGCCACTCACTTCCTGCTGTGCAGCCTGGTTCCTAACAGGCTACGGACTGGTACCGGGGTTGGAGACCCCTGGTCTACACAATTCTGTAAAGCAGGTTCTATCCCTTCAACTAGGCTTCAGCACCTAAAAACACTGGGATTAAAATTCTTTGAATTTTCCTAATTGCCTAGCACAATCCTGAGCACAAATACTCCAGAGTTAGTCACTGAAAGAATTAGTTAAAGGGATTGATCCTTTTTACTTTTTCCTCACAATGCACTCAGAAAATTTCAGGAATGAATTATGCCATCCAATACCTAAGTCTGGTACCCTGGAGGAAAACTCCGTGGTCTTCTCTTTGTGGTAGAGATAAAAGTGGTTCACTTAAATTCTGTTTCTTCCTTCCAGAAGGATAGATTTGAAGTTTTTTTTGTGGCCACGTGACTTGCTTTGGTTAGAGCTGTGAGTAGTTGACATGATGAAGGTGTCTCCAGGCTGGAGAATGTAATTGCTGGTGCAATACCTCCCAGGCTCCCTTCTGCTGCCTTGATAATGAGCAAGGCCACTGATACAGAGGCTCCAGCACGCTGGGTCCTTGAGTGAGGACACAGGAAGCAGATGCTCCCACTAACCTGTCTGGGACATACAGCCTGAGTAAGAAATAATGTTTGTGGTTACAGGCCCCAGAAATTTGGGGAATATTTGTTACCACATCTGAATCTGTTCTGACTGACACAGCATGGATTAAGTCCATATTAAATTATTTGTCCTATGCATTATGTAGGTTTTGCAGCTTTAAAAAAGTTGAGCATAAAGAGTTGAACTATTTTTGAAAAGGAACAGTGGAAACAAAATTTAAAACTGAGGCCTAGAGTAGAAAGTTAATAAATTTGGGACTTGTGTTTATATGGCCACTAAGGTGATGTTTTTGTCATATATGTACTGTTTTCTTATTAAATTCACCAGCCGGGTGTGGTGGCTCACATCCATAATCTCAGCACTTTGGGAGGCTGAGGCAGGAGGATCACTTGAGCCCAGGCATTCGAGTCCAACCTGGCTAACATGGTGAAACTCTGTCTCTACCAAAAATACAAAAAATTAGCCGGGCAAGGTGGTGCACACCTGTGGTCCCAGCTACTTGGGAGGCTGAGGTGGGAGGATCACTTGAAGCCAGGAAGTTGAGACTGTGGCGAGTCACGTTCATACCATTGTACTCCAACGTGGGTGACAGAGCAAGACTCTGTCTCAAGAAAAATAAATTTGTTCAAAGGAATAACTATCATCTTCAGTTCTCTACTATGGAGAATTGAAGATTGAACAAAAGGCAGTCATCCAAGGAGATTTAGTATGTTGGCCACACCCTGAATTTGTCATTTGGGATAAATTCCATTGAGATGGTGGCTGGCAGGGGCGCCTCCTCTCCAGGGTTGTGATGCTTGCAGTTGAACTGCTCTGCTGCACACGACCACCCACAATTTATAACTGCTTGTGTGTCTTTAGCCTTCCCCAACAAGGAGTATTATCTTTCTCTAGGACTTTGAGAGTTTGGTATGTGAAAAACTATATCCTGTCTTAATTTGCATTTCTTTGGTGGTTGGTGAAGTCGACCAATATTACATGTGCTTTTTGACTCATTTCTTCTTTTATGAATTACTTTTCAGGTCTTTAGCCAGGGAGATCTTTAAGAGGTGGATGCCTCCCTGAAGTCAGGACACAAGCAGAGCCTCTCTGCTTGCCTGGGGGCTTCCTGACCATCCTCAGCTTCTCCAGCCAGTGTCTTGGCACAAAGGTTGGCAGGAGGGCCCCCAGCGCAGTCACCACCCCGACCCCTGCCTCCCAGCCTGGACTCCTGATGCCTCCTTTTACTCCCTAAGTGCGAGGGTCTGATCCTGGTTCTTGAATGCCAAGGAAGGGCAGAGAGGGTGTGAGAATAGAGGACATTGTCAGAACCCAGAGAATTTCACTTTTAAGACTGTACCTCTCTTTTCCCTTCCTTCTTCTAGCCTCTTCTGCCTCCCTTTCCTAGCTTCCCTGGTGTGGAGGGTTGGAGAATTGGGTGGGCTCCAGCAGGTGCCGCAGCAGTAGTTGATACTCCGACTCCTTGCTTCCCCTGGGAGCTACCAGCAGCTTGTTCTGTGTCACATGCCACTCCTCAGGGGGCTCAGGCTCACTCACAACCCCTCCAACCTTGCCAAAGGTCACATCCAAGGAAGCTGTGGTTCCCCCTCTTCCCCATCCCCACCTCGGCTCAGGCTACTCTCTCCTTTTCTAAATTCCTTTCTGTTCTTTCATTACACTGATGTCTGCGTGATCTTTTATTCTCGTCATCTTACCTGCCGCACCACCCAGGGCCTTATCACCTATGAGGCAGACTGAGACCCTTGACTCAGCTGATAAGCTCCTTGATCATCTGACTGATTTGTTGATCAGGAGTACCTGCTATACATGGAAGGATAGATTGAGGTCAGATTCTGAGGGGCCTTGAATGGCCGGCCAAGGAGTTTAGATGGAATTGCCCGGCCCGTAAGAAAATAGTGCAAGCCAGTGGGTTACGAGCAGAGGTGTACCATATTTTTGGGGGAGGGTAGGGAGAGACCCTAATATGAGTGTCCAGTTAGGTGAGGACTTTGCTTCCCGTGGGAAGACAATGAAGAGGATGGGGCTTTGTCTTGGGTCCCACCAAGATGATGTCACTATGGGGGGCCCTTTTGAATACATAGTGAATGCCATTGCTCATCAGTCCTCTTACCTTGGGGAGACTTAATAAACTTTCTTGTGGAAGAGGGACATAAGACGATGCGGTTGTTTTTTCCTTATGGGTGCTGGAATGTGGGGTGTGTTTTACCCTGTTATGACCCTCATCTTGGTAATCAGCACAAGGTCTGTGGCCTCTGTGGCAAGAGCAGTGACAACGTTTTCACACCCCAAGGGGCACACAAAAGTCAGCCAACTCCCTGCTGCCGGGTCAGGAGTGAGGGTCAGAGCAGTGGAAGTCCAGGGACTCCCCAGAAATGGGGCTTAAGCACAAAGATCATTTAGACCACCCCCAGGTCCCTGGTCACCTTCTGCTTTCCCCACACATCAGGGGAGGTTCTGGCAAGAAGTAGCACATCCACACTGGGAAATTTGAAGAGGTTTTGTATAGGACCATTTACAAAGGTAGAGCAGGGATAGGAAAACTTCAAGGGGTGCTGTAGTTCCCAGGAAAAATTCTATCACTGTATCTGTTTTGCTGTTTCTCCCATCTGGAAAATGCACACACACACCTGAGTAACTCACTTTCTTCTTGAATTCCAAAAAACTTTTATGATTGTACATAGAATCTTCTCCTAGAGTGCTCAGAAGGGCTCTGTGTAGAGTTGTGTGGAGAGGGTCCCCCTGCAGGAGCCAGGACTTTCAAGAGCCACATGCCACAGTGACCCCACAGCAGTTGGGGGAAGCTAGGGGCATAAACACCACAACTTCATTCTTCTGTGCTCTGAGCTGTTGTTGATGCTCCTATTGGCCAAACCAAACTGGCAACCAGAGGATAAGGGAGCCCGCTGAGGGAGTCCATCTTGTGACCTCCTAGGCCAGGGCAGAGGGCAGAGGGTAGAGTGTGGGTTGGAGGGAAAGTGGAAGATACACTCCTCTCCCCACTGTAGGGGAAGAAAAACTCTTCCTCTCCTGTCTTAGATGTAGTGACTGGGGACCTGTGAATTAAACTGACAAAAGACAGATTAGAAAGAGAGAAGAACAGATTTAATCATGTAAGTGTGGAGTTCACAAAAAATGCTACTCAAGGAGATGGTTAGAATTTGGGGCTTATGTAGCATCTGAAAGGAAAGGGAGGGGGAGAAAGGATTTTTATGGGAGAAAAATGACTTTTGGAAAGATAAATGGGCACTTAAGAGGGTAGATGGGAGATGTAGTTTTGTGATAGTGGCTCATGTCTGATGAGGTGAATCAATCTTCCCTGCTTGCAAGAAACTCCTGGGAGGGGGTTTATGCCAACTGAGTTCTTTTGGGAGGCTCTGCTTTTAGGCAGATTTCAGAAACTCAAATCCCTTCTGCTTAAAATCATTTTTATGCCCCAGTGATATATTCCAGACCACTTCACCACCAAAGGTAGCATGACCTGTGGGGGGCTGTAGGGAGACCAAAGGTTCCCAATTTTAGAGCCACCAAGTTTGAGGGACCAGAGAATCAAGGCTACTGTGGGGCTGCGCAGGCTTCTGGGAAGAGAGCTGGAGTGATGGGGCCTCATCCTCTCACAGAGAGCAACCAACGTCACCAGGTAGCCCTGCTTCTGAGATATCCCGTCCCGATCAATCTTAGGCTGCTCTACGGCATGGCTATGGGGCATTGCACTATGTTGCCACTTAGTCTAGGGAATCTGACACTTGGCCTCTCACATGCTGGGAAGCCAGCATCCTATTTATCTCGCAACTTCAGGAAATTATACTGCTTCTAGGTCAGGTTCTGGCTGGAGTAAAAATGCCAGGCTACAGGGTCAAGTGACATCATTTTCCTCAGTGTTTAAGGAACATGCAGAGCCCTTCTGAGCACTCGTGGGGAAGATTCTATGTACAATCATGAAAGTTTTTTGGAATTCAAGAAGAAAGTGAGTTACTCAGGTGTGTGCATGCATTTTCCATATGGGAGAAAGAGCAAAACAGATAAGGTGATAGAATTTCCATTGTTAGATTCTTCTTGTTTGTCTGTGAACTACGCATGAAGGAGCTATCCTGAGCCATGAATACTGAAAACACTTGAGTGCTTTTCCACGTGTGAAAATCTTACCCTTTGAAAAATCCAAGGCCCACCCTGGGCCACACATGTCCAATCTGAGCTCAGCTGTTAGGCAGCTCCTCACCTGCGCCAACAGCGAAAGCAAAAGTGGTTCGGCACAGACATTGTTTAAAATGGCTGCGTTAAAAATACCATCTCGGCTTCACAGATTTCTGGAGCTGTGAGGAGCATTCTCATTTATGTGCTCTGATGAAGGTGAGTCTGGGAGGAATGCACAAGCCAGTTAAAAGTGGTTCTCTAATTGGATTATGCAACAGCTTTTGAATCTCGATGCTTTAAATTTTTAAAGAGCCAGCAACCTCTCTCAGCCCAAAGTCCCTGTGGCTCTGAGCAAGGCTGCAGGGCATTGAAGGGGGGACAGGCTAACAGCTCAGTCAGGTGTAGCTTCAGGACTGTTGCGGAAAGGGAAGGAGATCTGTGTATGGGGAGGACTTTCATAAGGGGTGAGGAGGAAAGAAACTGCTGCCATGTGGAAGGGAGGCATGCATGGACTCCAGAAGACCTGACTTGTGGGGTCCCTGTCCAGTATAGGAGGTTGAACATAATTTTGGTTTAGGTTTGCTTCAGAAGTCATATAATCTTTGCCACTCACTAATGCTGACTGTGACCCTTGCATAGCCAACTCCCAGAGAACCTAAGTCAAAATCAAATACTTGGCCTTTCTTTTCAGAATGCTTCCATTTGGTGGCCCCAGGAAAACATTTTGCAAAGAATCCTCTTACCTCCTGTTAACTGCAACCTTTGCTGCCTGCCAGCCTACCAGGCGGTTCCCTCAATTTGTTCAACACAAGGTCTGGTTGGCCAGGTCAGGTTCCATTCCAGTGGCCCCAGGACTGGAACTTGTCCAGGACTCACAGACCTTCCAATGAGAGGGATCAGAGCTGTTGACCCAGTGTCATTATTCTCCAGCTGGGCTTTGAGATAGAGTCAGAACTGTCAGTGTTTCTGCAGTGCCTCCATCCAGAGGTGGCAGGGCTTGGGGCTGAGGTATAGGAAAGAAGACAAGGTTAAGAAAGATGACCAATGTGGTGGTCCTATGCAAAGATAACCTCTACTATTTGCTTCTGAGGAGTGGAACAGTTGGCAAATCACCTAGAAGTTAGTGGAAAGGATTGTGAAGACAGGAGAAAGGAAAAATACTCAACATGTGTTGATTATGAATTTTAATTACTGAGTTATCTGTTCAGTCAACAGGCTGGGAAAGAAATGTGGGCAGGAAGAGCTCTGTGAATGTTACAGATGATACAATTCTGCTTTTAGGAAATGCACAATTAAACTGTGTCTACACAACCCAAAGTAAAAGCAGATGTATCCGTCACCAGACTATTTTGATTAATGGGGAAATTTGGAGCTTAAATTATCTGGCTCTGCCAGCTATGTTGATCAAATGAACTGGATCGTTGCCAGATCTCTATTTCTCTCAGTGGGGTATAGACACAACTTTGGGTGAGGCAGTTTCAGGGACAGGATTCATCATATGAGGCAGCAGAATCTAAGTGGGAGGGAAAGGCACTACAAAGCAAGTGATAACAAAATCCTTACATTTGGATAACCCTTATCGAGAGGCCATGGACTTAGGTTTACCTCCAAATCAGATAATCGACTCAGCAGGCTACATGACCTCTGTTGTGGAACCACACTCTTCCTGCTCTTTCTGGGAGTTGATTATCCAATTAGAGAAGCAGTCCTCATGCTGCTGGTTTGCACTGAGGGGACTGAATGACTGGGAAGAAGTAGAAGAGTTGATAGAAGGGTATTTTTTGGTATCTACCCTCTGATACTCAGGGAGGAACTCTTTCTGATCACCCATTCAGAGAGGAGACCAGTGCTGTGAAGACAAGCCACCTCTGCCTTGTCCAAAATTATCTCTTGAAATGACAGAATGTACCACCTGCCCTCCAAAGTTTTCACTGAGCCACCCTGTTTTTCTTTGCTTGTCTAAAACGTGTTTGCTGTTTGTTTGTTTATAGATACAGTCATTTGCAAATTATGGAGTCAGTGTAGCTCTTGCATTCAGGGCTTTTTCTAGAGTACACATTTTAAATATCATCACTCTCTGAGACGAGAAAATGATTTGGGTCATGGAGGATGCTGTTTCACCAAAAAATGTCTTTTGAAATAAGGCCCTGCTGGAATATGGATCCTTTACTGTTAACTGATGTGTTGAATGGTTTTGGATGTCTTTTATTGAAAAATAAGTGAGGTAAATTAAAAAAATAGGAATAATGACACTGGGAATCATTAAATGATAATGGGTGATTAAGAAGTGGCTACAACTCAAATGTCCCTCAATGGATGAATGGATTAATAAATTGTGGTATATACATAAAATGGAATATTATGCAGCTATAAAAAGGAATGAAGTACTGAAACAAGCTACAACATAGATGAACCTTGAAGACATGCTAAGTGAAAGAAGCCAGACACAAAAAGTTACATACTGTATAATTCCACTTACACAAAATATCCAGAATAGGACATTCGTAAAGACAGAAAGCAGATTGGTGGTTAAGTGCTGTGGAGAGGAGCAGAAATGGGAAGTGACTGCTTAATAGGTAATTGGGTTTTCTTTTGGGATGATGAAAATGTTTTGGAACTAGGTAGAAGTGGTGGTTGAACAACTTTAAATGTGCTAAATGCCGCTGAATTGCAAACTTTAAAGTGGGTTAATTTTATGTTTTGTAAATTTTGCCTAAAAAAAGGGGGTCAAGAAAGCAAACTTGTTGAGTCGTGGTACTCCCATACTCATTCTCTTTTCCTTTTTCTTTATTTCTTCTTTTTTTTTTTTTTTTTCAGACAGAGTCTTGCTCTGTCACCCAGGCTGGAGTGCAGTGGCGTGATCTAGGCTCACTGCAACCTCCGCCTTCTGGTTTCAAGCGATTCTCCTGCCTCAGCCTCCGGAGTAGCTGGGATTACAGGCTCCTGCCACCACGTCTGGAGAATTTTTGTATTTTTAGTAGAGACGAGGTTTCACCATGTTGGCCAGGCTTGTCTCGAACTCCTGACCTTGTGATCAGCCTGCCTCAGCCTCCCAATCATTTTCTTTTCCTAATGAAGAGGCACTGAGTTTAGGACCATTTTGAAGAGGTTCCCTATAGCCAAACAATGTCAGTGCCTTAAAGGACCTTGGAGACCATTTCCTCTCATCTTCTCATGTTGCAGATGAGACATGATCAGGGAGAGGTCCCTTGATTCCAAAATCAGTGCTTAATCCAGGAAATTGCATTGTGTCCTGAGAGTAGGAGATGTAGCAGTCTGAGACACCTATTCAAAGTGAGCAGAACATTTCCAATAACTTATTTTTTGCTACGTTTTGGACCAATTGCTAACGATTGTAATAGTAGTCATAATAATAGCAACAATAATAAAAAATAACACAAGTAGATGAGATGCGTCCTCTCACCTACTGCCATTCCTCAATGTGTAGATATTGCAAAACATCATAGATTTATATAATTTTGTCAATCAAAAAATTATAAAAATATAATACACTGATAATAATATCAGTTTATTGTGCTCTTATTAAGTGCCAGATACTGAGTGAAAGAAGCACATTTTATGCAATACCTCATTTAATTTCCCCCCAACCTCATGAGATCAATGAGAAAACTGATGTCCAAAAAGGTGAAATAAATTTCCTCCAGAGCTTAGAAGAGTTGGGGCTGGAACTGACCATTGTCAGGGGCTACAGTACTCTTAATTAAAACATCCAATACATGGTTTCCAGACCTTTGGATTTCACAAACTAGCAAAATTTCCAGAAACAAATGTAAGGTGGCCACATTTTATTTTGCCAAATATAAATACTGAGTAACAAGCAAATAATAAAAACGACAAACCTACTATTTCCTATTATTGTTATGTTATCAAATAAAACATATTTTCACACCAAAAAGTAGAAGGACCTAATCTCAGAACAGAGAAGAGTCTTGTAAAGTGGATCTGTTTTGTTTTATAAAAAATTCTTTAGTCATTTTGCTGCCCAGGAAGATGTCATAGTGGATGCTCAGGGTTGGTCTTTGCTGATGGCTGTTTGGGGACTCAGCACTGCAGGTCACCAAATCAGTGATGGTGTGGGAAAGTTCATCTTATGCTCACTTGTGGGCTCCATTTCTATCACCATGACCACTTTGTACATGGAACCATTGAACAAGCATTGTGGTGGCTGGAGAAAGAAGCTGAGTGACATCCACCAGACAGGTCACCTTGTCCACCAGATTACTGAGATTCTCTTCCTCAGTGGATGTCCTATGGTAGAAATCAATGTGAGTCTCAAATATCTTCATACATTGTGCCCATTCCTAGAAGTTATCTGCCTACCTTTCCTTCAGACCTCCTTGTCACCTTTTTTCTGATCTTGTTCTTTCCAAACACTTGACCTTCTAACCAACGCTTTGGACATTAATTGTGAATCAGTATAGATTTATACATGAGGTCATCTTTTCTTGCTCATAAAGTGGACACCTAGATGTATTTCCCACAATATGAATCACTGGGAGGATTTTTCTTCCCCACTGTCTTTCAGGGGTACACCTAAATAGGCTGTAATACAATCAGCTTTGACTTTTGTCTGGTGCCAGTAGACTGGAAAACTCACCAGTAGCCCAGCCCATGCTTTCTCTTCCCCCACTAACTAGTAATAGAGAGCTCTCCAACATGCCATGGTTGGGACTGGGAAAGAGGGAATGCAGCAGGAGGAGCAGGTGCCATGGGAGGCTCAGCCACCTGTCTATGCTGTTCACTTGTCCCTTCTAGGCTTGCTCAGGTCAAGTCTTATGCATACCAGTTCCATTTGACAATGAGATGCTGCTGTGCACATCCAATTTTATAATTTGATCAATCAAACTACATCTGGTTCATGATAGGCAGCCACTTGGTGTTCCGTGGTCAGGTTTTTAGTCCTTACTAGGCTTAGTAGCAAATCAAATCTGGATCAGCCTTTTTAATGGACAATTTTAGTTGGCAGAAGTTGGCACAGCCATACAGTGAATCCCAAGGGAAGTGTTCTGTGCTTCTCCTACTGTGGCTAGCCGGAGCCTCTATTCAGCATCTCTGTCTGCAACAAACACTTCCAGTTCAGTTGGATATGACTGGTGGCTAGGCAGTTTGAATGGTGGTCTAGCTCTGCTGCAGAGCCTTTTTAGATCAAAACTGGCAGCCTCACAGTTGACCCAGAACTTGGGTCGCAGCAGCACACTTATGTTCCTAGAATCCAAAGAGGGCCCCCAAACCTTACTCCTCTTTGTGGAAAGTGAGTCAAGGTGAAATATTTGTCTCATACTTTTGAAGTGATGATATGCTGCCATTCTCCCAGACCACTGACATCTGGAACTCTCACTACTATCTGTTTTCCAGATCCATCTAGCACAATGTCAGTGATGAACTGGACCAGCATATTCTGCGGGATATCAGGGCAATCAAGATCATCCTGGACTGTATTATGACAGAGGACCAGGGAGTGAACAGAGCCCTTATAATGTATGCAGTTTTCCCTTGCACATGAAGGCAACCTGTCTCTACTTATCTTTTCTGATCCCTTTCCTGGCTTCTAGGGTAATTCCATGTGATGATTAAGCACTGCCATCTGCTTTCTACCATCCTGAGATCCCATTATTTCCATCGAAATCCAGAAGCTCAATGCCAGCTTCCACCACTGCCTCCTGCATAACATCCCCGCCTCAGGGGCTTTCAAGGGTACTGGTGCTCCCCTTACCAATACATTTCTAAGTTCCTTGGTAAAGCATCA
This sequence comes from Pongo pygmaeus, assembly GCF_028885625.2. Lineage (NCBI taxonomy): Eukaryota > Metazoa > Chordata > Mammalia > Primates > Hominidae > Pongo > Pongo pygmaeus. The sequence goes on along the minus strand of NC_072379.2, from coordinate 55,361,536 downwards.
TCCAAGTCTTCTTAGGGGAATAGTTAGGGGATGATGATAATTTGAGTCTTCATGATGATAGCATGTCATAAATTACCACTGTGTGTTTTTCTCTGGCAAGGAGTTTGCTTGTGCTTTCATGAGATATGTGGGCAACTCAATCCCCAAATCCGTTTTTGAGAGTCTGTTTTCTAGAACTATTCTATATTAGTCAAAGTCTTGGCAAGAAGCAGATGGCACACTTTAAAAATGGGATAAAATTGAAGAGTTTAATGAGGGAAGCTACTGTCACCTTTAGGCCTGAATGGGCAAGAGGATCATGTTACCAGAACCTGGAAAGAGCTGTGCTGTGGGAGAAGGATGCCTGGCAGGAATGCGGCCTTATGTAGAGAAATGCAGCTGCTTCCCAAACCATGTTCTGGCAGAAGAGAATAAGGTGGCTCTTCTCCCACACTTCACTCAAGGTGCTGATATATCCCTTTGGTTAAATCCAACTGAAAGTCAGAAAGCAAGAACTCCTAGTGTTCATCCTGAGAAGTGAGGCTTCTGGGACATACACAGAAAAGTGGAGAAGAGTGGAGAGGGGACTTGGAGAAGACTCAGTACTTGGGCTAAGGATTGTTTTCTGCATCTGGAGTCACTGGGAAATCATGGCAACTTTTTTTTTTAGTAGAGATATATTTCTGGGCTGTTTCAGGATAACAGTGGCATGCGAATTGAAATTTGGGTGATTTAGAGAAGGGTGATCTGCCGTGAGACCAGTGGGAATGGAGAGGCTATGGAAGATGCTGGAAGGAAAGTATTCAGTGGATACATGTATGCAGTAGCCCCCCTTTATCCTTGTGGGATATGTCCTAAGACCCCCAGTGGATGCCTGAAACCATGCATAGTACCAAACCCTATATGTACCATGTTTCTTTCCTATATATGCTGTCTTAGTTTGTTCTTGCATTGCTATAAAGGAATATCTATGACTGGGCAGTTCATAAAGAAAAGAGATTTATTTGGCTCATGGTTCTGCAGGCCGTACAGGAAGCATAGCTCCAACATCTGCTTCTGGGAAGGCCTCTTGGAAGGTGAAGAGGGAGCAGGCAAGTCATATGCGGAAGCAAAGAAGGGGGAGGTGCTTTAAACACTTTAAACAGCCAGATCTCAGGAGAACAAACTCACTATTGTGAGGACAGCACCAAGCCATGAGGGATCTGCCCCCATGATTCAGACACCTCCCACTAGGCCCTCCCTCCAGCATTGAGGATTACATTTCAACAGATTTAGGGGGACAAATATCCAAAGTATATCCCATACACATCTACGATAAAGTTTAATTTATACATTAGGCACAGTAAGAGATAAACAACAATAACAATTATTATTGGTAAAGTATTATTAAGTAAAATAAGGGTTACTTGAATACAAGCACTGCAATACTGCCATAGTTTATCTGGTCACTGAAAGGGCTACTAGGGACTCACAGGCAGGTAGTGTCTACAATGTGGATATGCTGGACAAAGGGATGATTCATGTCCTGGAGGGGACAAAGTGAGGTGGCATGAGATTTCCTTACACTGCTCAGAATGGCAGACAACTTCAAACTTGAGAATTATTTATTTATGGAATTTTCTATTTGATATTCTCAGACTAAGGTAACTAAAACAGTGGAAGGTAAAACTGCAGATAAGGGGGAACTATCTTACGTGCCTTTTATGTCAGTTAGGTGGTAGAGAGTCGCTGTTTGAAGACCAGAGCTTCTGGTTGAGGCTGTGTTAGTGAGCCCGACCAGGAGGCTGTGGGGACGGCACACTATAGCAGATTGCCTCAGAGTTGTGCTTTTGAAGTTAAAAAGCCAAATCAATGTGAAGAGCATTTGGTCGTCCTCATTTCTATGCACACGTAGATTGCATATTAATATCAGAGGAAGTCAGTTGTGTATGTAAAGGAGAAAAAATTTTCTTTGGAGTCTTTAATTGTCAAGCGCCATTAAGATTTTCTTCTTCTTGCCCACGAAAATGACAGAATCCACTTTAAAATCTTTGAAAGCAAATGATGAAATTTGATGCCAGGGGTGGTAGCAACAACAGAAATAGCTAATATTTATTGAGTACTTTCCAGGCAGTGTGCTTTGCGTTACTGCCTTATTCATCACTACTACCAACCTTATGCAATGGTATTCTTTATGTTACAGATGAGGAAACAGAAGCTTAGGCAAGTTAAACCCAGTCTTATACAGAAGAAAAGAGAAGTTGGTTCTCTAAGGCAGTACTGGCCAGCTCTTATAAAGCCCATACTCCTAACCTTCATTTTCTATTGTAACTCAGTGGTAAATGATTTCTGTATAAAATTTACCTGATGATTGCCTGTTGTCTTTCAATTACACATGTGCATGTGTGTGTGTGTGTTCAATGAATTTTGAAACTCCCTGTATCCAATGCAGCCATTAAATTCAGGAAATTCAGGTTTTTAAGCATATTTATAATTAATCATTGAATAAGAAATTGATCAGGCTCTGGCTCAGTGCAGTGACTCACACCTGTAATCCCAGCACTTTGGGAGGCCAAGGCCAGGGGATTGCTTGAGCTCAGGAGTTCAGGGCTAGCCTGGGCAAAATACAAAAATTGGTGGTGCATGCCTGTAGTTCCAGCTACTTGGGAGGCTGAGGTAGGAGGATGTCTTAACTCTGTGAGGTTGAGGCTGCAGTGAGCCAAGATCATACCTCTGCCCTCCAGCCTGGACAACAAAGTGAAACCCTGTCTCAAATAAATAAACAAATGAACGAACAAATAAATAAATAAATAAAAGAAACCACCAAAAATACAGAAATTGACCAGGCTTTGGGTCAGTCATTTGGGTCATAGATACAAGTGTACAAAATAACCATGGCTTATATTAAGGGTGAGAACAACTGGCTTAGAATATTGCCAGACATATAGTAAATGTTCTATTAAGGTTACCTATTATTAGTAATACTCACTCCCCATACTAAAAGTGTAAACTTCAGTAATATTTCCTTCAGAATCCACATTTCATAGAGATTTTAAATTTCACCTGAACAATTACATTTTCTCTCTCACCGTCTGTGCCCAAAAGGTGATCACTGTCATGAATTTGGTGGGTATATGTATCTGATGATGTTTCCATAACATTAGTATTAATTTATGTATACATACACAGTTTTATTGAAAACTTACCTAATGCTATCATATTACACATACTCGCCTGAAAACACTGTCATTTTCCACAACATCGTGGAAAGTCTGTCTGTGAAGCACACATAACTAGTTAGAATCTAGTTTACCCGATGCATGCTGCTATCTGGGGATGAACTTACTTCTGTCAATGTCTTATTATAACCTTCCTGTGAAAATTCTAGTGCCTCTTTCTATTCACACAGATGAAAGTTTCCATATGATAGATGCATAAAAGATAGTTCATTTGTAAAATTCATGAATGTCCAGTATTACTGTTAGTTGTCTGCATTTGTTTTTCTAATTTTTTTTAAAAAATCAGATACAGTAAACTACCTGAAACTACTAGAATCAGGAATATCCCTGAAGTCTGTCTCGTAATAGTAGTAATCATTCCATGATAGCTCCCATGAAATTCCTATCTTTTGTAGGTAATAATATATTCATATCTCAGATTTCTGAAGTACTGTGAAATTAATTACTGTTTATGTAAAACCCTACAAACCACAATATTCATGCCTAAAGACCCCTGTAAGCCCCTAGTTCCTTCAGCTAATCTACAGATGAATTCACTGACTCTGAAGAGGAGGATCAATAACCTGTCTCTGTTGGTTCATCTGGAACCAAAGCAGATGTGAAAAGAAAAACATTCAGTGGATTCTGGTGGACAGGAGAGATCCCTAGCACAGGAGTCAGGAGTCCAAGATCTGAGTCCCAATTCTTTTATCCCCTGCAGCCTTAGCACTTAATAAATATTCTGTCACGGTGAAAACAAAAACATATAGTTAAGATTTCCCAAGCACAGTAAGTGAAATGTTTGCCTATTGCCTCTCAATTACACATACACACACATGCGTGTGTGTGTGTGTTTATGTATGTGGGGGTGTTTGTGTGTGTGTGTGTTCAGTGAATTTTGAAACAATGGGCCAGGAACTGTTTTAAGTGCTTTACATATATTTTCTCATTGTATCCTCCAAACAGTTTTAGGAGGGAGATGCTAAAAGATTTCATGTGAGATATAGCACAATAAATTAAGGAGGAAAATTACTCTCATATTGAAAAGCTATATTAACACTTGCTTTAGTATTTCAACATAAAGTGGCTCTTTGGAAGCAGAATTTTGTCAGGACCAGTCAATTACCTGCTTATACTTTCAGATTCATTTATTCATTCAAAAACACTTCCTGACTGGCTAATATTTGTCAAGTTCTGTTCTCAGTCATGGGATACACCCATGGATAAGGATGGCCTCCTCTTTTGAGATGCTTACTTTTCAGTAGGGAAATAACTGAATTCGACCACGTCTCATCAACACTCCCAGTCTTGGTACAAAGCAGGCAAAGGAACCTGGATGAATTCAACCTTGATTCAGGAAAAGATAGAATAACTTAACATTTTTCTAGCCTGAAGGTTGAATTGTTAGTTCGATTGTGGTTGATGTCATGGCACTTTGATTGTGCTGCTTTGTCCTCATTTATTTAACTATGGAATTTTGCTTCCCTGATCTCTAACTCTAATCAAATCCTTGCCTTCCTGACCCACTCAGAGGTCCAGAAAAATATCTCCACCATTCAAAACTTTTCTTTAAATGAGATTATTTTTAATAGGAGCAAATTATCTCTGAGAAAGAAATAATATCATCATTTCCCAATGTCTGTTATACCACTTACAAATTCTCTGAAAAGTACACACAATTTCTTAAACAGTCATTTGGCAGCAGTAAATGCTACTTAGTCAGCCCTGTACTGCAAGGACGATTGGGGCTAGCACTATGTTTTCCCCTTTTATGAAGAGAGAGAAAGAAATTATTTCGTATGTATCAGTGAGAGTCTCTCCTGTACTCTAGATTAATATGTTTTAGTACTCAACCAGCATCCAAGTGCTGTGATGCATCATATTGATCATAAAATATCAGTCCCCAGGAAGAGTTTCACTAGAAACACTTGTTAGATGTGTTGTGTGCATTATATAACATTTATGCAAACCACAGCTTCCATACAGTACCAAACTTATCCAGGGAGAAGAAATCACATTTCAGCAGATGACAGGTTTTCCATCTGATTTGTGCCCAGAACATGTAAAAAACATAGCAGGTTGCATGCTGCATTGACTAAGGAACATATATATGCATTTAAATCACTTATGTTTTACTTTTTTATGATGCATTGGTGAATTGTATTCCTTTTGCATTTGTAATTAGAAGGCGGAACAGATGTGATGGTTTCATCTAAAGTGATATGTCCATTAAAATAACCTATACTACAAGTAATTGTTTTCTTTAACAAGGGAGTCTGTCCATTGTCATGCTGTTTTTGAGCCATTTAAATAGACTGTGAAGGAAAACATGTTTGTCTTCAGGAAATGTTGATTGATTACGGAAGAAAGAAATTTTTGTGATGGGAATGTTTACATATTTGTTGTTTTTGTTGTTCTTGCTCTTTTTTGTTTTGGAGGTGGAACATCATCAAAGAAGCACTCATATTCATTCTTCCAGCCTCACTTTTTCTTCTCAAATTGAGACTAATAACTCAAACCTATCTGTATTTCAAAGAAGGCCAAGATTTCTGTTTTTCATTTTAATAAGCTATGCTACAGTTGAGCTGAATATTAAATTATTACCCACTTGGTGATCAAATATATTGTCAATGTTACCACTGGCTCTTTGTTTGAACCCAAATGAAGTGTGGATTTTTATTTTGATCAATGACAGCTTTCTGAGATCTGCAGTTATGCTTGATTGGGACAGGCTGTGACAGCCAATGCAGTAGCCGGCAGACAATTCTTTAATATATGAATCTGACTGACCCAATTATCCATCCCCCACCCCCAAAGCAAAAAGCATCTCCAGAAACCTTTTACCATTTTCTTCTTGCAATGTCAATGCACTCGACATAGACAAAATTTAACTAAAATTATCCTTTGTAGAACAGATGCATACTAATCCCTTTACTGCTATAATTAAACACCTCTGTCTCTGAGTCACCAATGCTTGTAGACACATCAAAGTTGCCATTTTTTTAAAGGAAAATTTAACACCATGGTCTGTACATACACAGTTGGAAAGATAGCATGGTTTCATACAAATTCTGTTTAATTGTGCCAAAATGTGCCAAAATGACATTTCTTGTTGATATAAAAATATTCCGAAAGGCTTTATGTGGGGAGAAATGTTGAGATGAGGTATGTTATGGTGGTTATGATGTTGAATTCAATAAAGTATTGAATTCCATATTTTTTACTGAAAAAGTCTGCAGTAAGCACCCAAGGTACCAGTGTTATGCACTACAAGGCAGGTGCAGGGAAAATCCTTTCAATGTCCTTTAACTGGATCCCTCTGATAGTCATGACGTATGGTTCTATAATTGGGCACTAGCAAATGTATTTTGGGGTTTGCTTCTTTATTTGAAGCTTGATCGTTTGAATTTACTGAAATATAGAATGCCTAGCTTTCTGTTTTTTTCTCTACAGATTTATCTTCATTTATGTTTTTCTTATTTTACTAGTCATGGCTCTGACTTTCTATTTCTATAATAAAATTGTTGAATATACACTATCTGTTGAGAGTAGTTCTTCAAATCTTATTTAGAATGAGATATACAGACACACTCAGGTCAATGACTATGAACTGATTTGGCCAAACAAATTAAACTTTTAATTTTTCCTGGCTATTGATTTTCCATTTGCAAGAGAGAAAAAATGAATTATCTTTAACTGCATTATAAGGTCTATGTTTCCTATAAATCTATATTTTATACATGCTTTAAAGTTTTATTTAAAATGTCAAATAATTATTGTCAAATGATTGATAGATATTGATATTAAAGGTATTTCAATAGGAATAATAAATTTTACTTATTAAATTGATACTCTATTAGTTAATTATTTCTGGGTATCATATAAACAGACACACAGGAAGTACAGACATATCTCAGAGACATTGTGGGTTCAGTTTCAGCAAATGTCACAATAAAGTGAATCACACACATTTTTTGGTTTCCCAATTCATATAAAAGTTCTGCTTAAACCATAGTCTATTGAATGTGCAATAGCATATTCCCCCCCAAAAAACAATGCGTATACGTCAATTTAAAATACTGTATTGCTAAAAAATGCTAATGATTATCTGAATGTTTAGCGAGATGTAATATTTTTGCTGGTGGAGGGTCTTGCCTCAATGTTGATGGCTGCTCTAATTGGGTAGTGGTTGCTATAAGTTGAGGTGTCTGTGGCAATTTTTAAATATAAGATAACAGTGAAATTTGCTGCATCCATTGGCTCTTCTTTTCACTAAAGTTTTCTCTGTAGCATATGATGCTGTTTGATAGCATTTTACCTGCAGTAGAACTTCTTTCAAAATTGGTGTCAATCCTCTGAAACCCTGCTGCTGCTTTATCAACTCAGTTTATGGAATATTTTAAATCCTTTGTTGTCATTTCAACATCTTTGATGTTGTTTTATCATGAAATTGCAGCAATTCAGTCACATCTTCAGGCTGTACTTCCTCTAGCTCTCTTGTGATTTCCACCACATCTGCAGTTACTTTCTCCACTGAAGTCTTGAACCCCTCAAAGTCATCCATGAGGTTTGGAAGCAACTTCTTCAATACTCCTGTTAATGTAGATATTACGACCTCCTCCCTTGAATCATAAATGTTATTAATGGCATCTAGAACTGTGAACCCTTTCCAGAAGGCTTTCAATTTACTTTGTGCAGATCCATCAGAGGAATTTCTATCTGTGGTAGGTATGGTCTTACAAAATGTATTTCCTAATAAGACTTCAAAATTGAAATGACTTCTTGAGCCATGAACTGCAGAATGGATGTTGTGTTAGCAGGCATGAAAATGACATCAATATCCTTGTACATCTCCATGAGAGCTCTTGGATGACTAGGTGCACTGTCAATGAGCTTAATATTTTGAAAGGAATCTTTTTTCTGAGCAGTGGGTCTCAACATTGGGCTTAAAATATTCAGTAAACCATGCTGCAAAAGACGTGCTATCATTCAGGCTTTGTTGTTCCATTTATAGAGCACAGGCAGAGTAGATTTAGAAATGGCCTTAGGATTTTTAGAATCATAATTGAGCAGTGGCTTCAACATAAAGCCAATAGCTGCATTAACTCCTAACAAGAAAGTCAGTCTGTCCTTTGAAGCTTTGAAGCCAGGCATTGGCTTGTCCTCTCTAGCTATGAAAGTCCTAGATGGCATTTTCTTCTAATAGAAGGCTGTTTCATCTACATTCAGAATCTGGGGTTTAGTGTAGCCACCCTCAACAATGATCTTAGCTGGATCTTCTGGATAACTTGCTACAGTTTCTATATCAGCACTTGCTACTTCACCTTGCACTTTTATGTCATAGAGAGAGCTTCTTTTCTTAAACTCATAAACCAACCTCTGCTATCTTCAAACTTTTCTTCAGCAGCTTCCTTACCTCTCTCAGTCTTCATGGAATTGAAGAGAGTTAGGGCCTTTCTCTGGATTAGGCTTTGGTTTAGAGAATAATTGTGGCTAGTATGGTCTTCTATCTAGACCACTAAAACTTTTTCATATTAGCAGTAAGGCTGTTTCACTTTCTTATCATTTGTGTTTTTACTGAAGCGGCACTTTTAATTTCCTTCAAGAATTCTTCGTTGGTTTGGCCTATCTTTACTTTGACATGCCTTTCTCACTAAGCTTAATCATTTCTAGCTTTTGATTTAAAGTGAGAGATGGGCAACTCTTCCTTTCACTTGAACACTTAGAGGCCTTTGCAGAGCTATTAACTGACTCAACTTTAATAGTGTTTTGTCTCACAGAATAGGGAGGCCTGAGGAGAGGGAGAGAGATGAGGGAATGATTGGTCAGTGGAGCAATCAAAACACACAACATTTATTGATTCAGGTTGCAGTTTTATATGGGTGTGGTTCGTGGCACCCCAAAACAATTAAATAGCAACATCAAACATCACTGATCACAGGTCGCAATAACAGATATAATAATAACAATAAAATTTTAAATAGTGCAAGAATTGCCAAAATGTGACTTAGACACAAAATGAGCACATGCTGTTGGAAAAATGGCACCGATAGTCTTGCTTCACAGAGGGTTGCCAGAAATCTTTAATTTGTTTTTTTAAAAAACCCAATATCTGCAAAGCACAATAAAACGAGCTATGCCTATACGTTAGGGGGCCTCTTTGTGGAATGACTTTCAGTATGATAGAAATTTGTCTGTTTTCGATTTAATTCTATCTGAAACTTTGACTATTAAGGATTGCGGCGTTTTGATTTCATTGTTTATTTAGACCACTTTCATGTTAAAGTTTAACATTCATTAGAAAGTAAAATAGATGTTATCACTATGATTTTCAAAATAAAAAGTTCAACTCTCTTGGATTTGTAAGTTAATTTTAAATTAATTGATATTTAGTATGAATCTTTCTATAATAGCCAAGTATGCACAGAAAGCTCACTACCCTATAAAGCTTACAACTGTTCATAAATCCACTTATATAAGAGATAATCGTTATCTCTTCTAAGCTTAAGGGTTTCAGCAATCTAAAGTATTTAAAGGCAAGTCCCCTCATCAATGAGGAAACTATCTTTCGGGGACCTTCTCAGTCTATCTTTTCTATGAACATTGGCTTCTCTGCAGTTACAACTCTGAGCTCCTGGCAATCAGGTTTGTAGCTTGGGACAGATTCTGCCCCTCTGCCCACAGCAGGTCAGATGGGCACTGGGCAGTTAATGCATATGGTTATAACTGAGGGTATCTAAGCACACAAGCCATAAGGCAGCCTTATGCCCAGAGAAGCAGAGAGGAGATTGTGTAATGCACCAGAAAGAGTAGTTTTATAAGCATTGATAGGATAAAAATATAAAAAACCAATGTTTAGTAATGCAACTTACACTTAATTCTTTGATTTAAATTCTGCCTCTTGGGAGAAAGAGGTGAGATTGGCTCACTCCTAGCACCAACACTCTATGAAACTTTTTTTGAACATTTTTTTCTTTAAATTTTGTAAAAACATATTTCCTACCCCTAAAGGAAATTTCGAGGTGAGCAACAGCTAGTAAACACTAAATTCTTTGATTTTTGATACTTTTATTTAGATTTACTGTAACTAAGAAGAAATTGAGATTCCTGTTTTCTGTTCTGGTAATGCAAGTGTAAAGGGATCTAATTTACTACATAAACAGAGGATATTCTTTTATCTGTTCTATTCAAAATTTTAGTCATTTAAATGGGTACACTTGGAGGGGATCTTCTTCAAGTTTCTGGAACTACTACAGTGGCCAAGTAGATATTTTCTGACAAGTAAAACTACCTTTCAAAGAGTGCACTACTTTTCTTTTGACTCTTGTCACTAAATACCCTCTAAGTTCTTTGTACAAATTAATTTTTCTGTTTTTCTATTATTTCTCTTGGCAATGTAACTCCCTCTCATGGCTCCAGTGATGATCTAAAATCTATACCTCCACCCTTAATTCTAAGCCTGGGGATGCCCCAAGCAAATATAAGTATACTTTAACAAAAGCTGATGCCAGTATATTATATATTTCTAAACAAAGATTGTATATTATATTAATCTGTTCTCACACTGCTGTAAAGAGCTGCCTAAGACTGGGGAATCTATAAACAAAAGAGGTTTAATGGACTTACAGTTCCTCGTGGTTGCGGAGGCCTCAGGAAACTTACGATCATGGCAGAAGGCAAAAGGGAAGCAAAGCACATCTTACATGGTGGCGAGAGAGAGAGAGCACACAGAAAACTGTCACTTTTAAACCATCAGATCTCGTGAGAACTCCCTCAATATCACCAGAACAGCATGGGGTAAAACCACCCCATGATCCAATCACCTCCCACCAGGTCCCTCCCTTGAAACGTGGGGATTACAATTCAAGATGAGATTTGGACACAGGGCCAAACCATCTCATATATATATACACACACATACACACACACATATATACACACATAAACATATGCATATATGTATATGTGTGTATATATGTATATACACACACATATATACATACATATTCTTTTATTCTGATCTACATATCTACTGTTGTGTATCTCCAATCACATTTAAAACGGTTAGTCCTCAGTATCTCTAAAACTATATTGATCGTTTTCCTTCCTACACCGGGTTTTCTCTTTTCTTCTTGTTTCTAGAATTAATTCCATCGTTCATCCTCCCAGACAACAAAATCAGAACCTCCCAGTTGTCTCTCAGTTCTTCTTCTTTTCCCTGCCTCCCATAGCAAAGTCATCTGTCAGGTCCCAGTGATTTTACCTCTTCCCTCTCTGTCTTTTCTGAATCTTTGTCTTTATCCCCTACTCTGTTGTACTGGGTTATGAGGCATCTTTTTTCAACTCAAATTGCTTCCTTCTTCCAACTGGTCACCCTATGACTTTCAGATTAATCTTTTTCAAGCACAGTTCAGATTTTGTTATACTGTCACCAAAGTATTTCAATGGCTTTCCATTGCATTCAGCACCAAATCCAAACTTGTTGTCTTGGCCTTAAGCTGCACGTTTAGCCTTTTCTCCCACTCAGCCTAGTTAAAGCATTAACTCCTGTGGTTTTTTGCAGCCCTGTACTTGACATACTCTTCTCACTGTGAAAAGCACCCAACTTCCCAGCTTCATGTGGCCATCTTCTATTCCAAAGGCCATTACAGAAGGCACTTTCTAGATGAAGCTTTCCCTGTCCTTCCAGCTGGAATGATGTTTCCAGTTCTCCAACTCAAGGTGGAACTCTTTTTTCTTTTATCTTTATATTAGTTTGCTAGGGCTTCAGCGACAAAGTAACAAAGACTTGGTGGATTAACAGCAGATATTTATTTTCTCACAATTCCAGAGGCTTAGGAGTCTAAGATCAAGGTGTTGTCAGCATCAGTTTCTTCTGAGGCTCCTCTACTTGGCTTATAGATGGCCACCTTCTCCCTGTGTCTTCCCAAAGGCTTCCCTCTGTGTATGTCTATGTCCACATTTTCTCTTCTTATAAAGATACCTGCTTATGGGGTCCACATTAATGACTTCACATTAACTCAATGAATATCACAGTCTGAGGTACTGGTGTAAGGACTTTAACATGTGAACTTGGGGGTGGGGCACAATTCATCCCATAACACCTATCTTTGCAGCATGTCTCACTTTAGACATTGTGCTCTGGTTTTTCATGTACATAATATAAGTGTCCTACCTTTTTCTCAGTATGAGAGGGAAGGGTCTATATTTTCTCCATGACATGTGTCTGTATAAGCCCCATAAATACTCAATACTGTGTGTTGCATATGGGAAGTACTCAATGAATGTTTTCTTTTATTTACACATAAAACTTTTACATATTTCAGAGGAATATATGAGCATTTTTTTTACATGCATAGAATATGTGATGATGAAGTCAGGGTATTTGAGGTATCCATCACCTTGAGTATTTATCATTTCTAAGTGTTGGTAACATTTCAAGTTCTCTTCTCCAGCTATTTTGAAATATACAATATATTGTTGCTAATTGTAGTTACTCTAGTGTACAATGGAACATTAGAACTTACTTCTATCTAACTGTAAGTTTGTACCCATTAAACAACTTCTCTTTATTTCCCACTCCCACTTTCACACCCTTTCCTGCTTTTGGTATCTATTATTTTATTCCCTATCTTCAAGACATCAAGTTTTTTTTAACACCTACATATGAGTGAGAACATGCAATGTTTGTCTTTCTGTGCCTAGATTATTTCACTTAACATAATGACCTTCAGTTCCATCCATTTGTCTGCAAATGACATGATTTCATTCTTTTATGGCCAAATAGTATTCCATTGTGTATATATATCACACTTTCTTTATTCATTCATCCATTGATAGACATAGCTTGCTTCCATATCTTTGTTATGAATAGTGCTGCAGTAAACTTGAGTGTGTAGGTATCCCTTTGATATGCTTCCTTTTCTTTTGAATAGATACCCAGTAGTGCAACTAATGGATTGTATGGTAGATCGATTTTTAGTTTTTTGAGAAATCTCCATATTGTTTTTCATAGTGGTTATACTAATTTACATTCCCACCAACAGTGTATAAGTGTTCTCTTTTCTCTGCATCCTTGTCAGTCTGTTACTTTTTTTGTCTTTTTAATAATAGCCAATGTAACTGGGATAAGATTATAATTCATTGTGTCTTTGGTTTGCACTTTCTAGATGATTAACGATGAGCAGTTTTTCATATACCTGTTGGCAATTTGTATGTCTTGTTTTCAGAATAGTCTATTCATGTCCTTGTAATCCCTTTTAAATGCCATCACTTGTTTTTGTTTTGTTGAGTTCCTCATATATTCTGGATATTAGTTCCTTGTCGTGTGACTGTTTCGCAAACCTTCTCTCCCATTCAATAGTTTGTCTCCTCACTCTGCTGATTGTTCCCTTTGCTGTACAGAAGCTTTTCAGTTTAATATAGTACAATTTGTCTATATTTGTTTTTGTTGCCTATACTTTTGAGGTTTTTGAGGTCTTAGCCATAAAATCTTCACTTAGATCAATGTCCTGAATTGTTTTTTCTGTTTTTTTTTCTAGTAGTTTTATAGTTTTGAATCTTACATTTGGGTCTTTAATCCATCTTGGTTGATTTTTCTATATGATGAGAGATAGGGGTCTGGTTTTATTCTTCTGCTATTCAATTTTCCCAGCACCATTTATTGAAGAAGGTATCCTTTCCTTACTGTATGTTCTTGACATCTTTGTCAAAAATCAGTTGGCTTTAAATATGTGGATTTATTTCTGTGTTCTCTATTTTGTTCCATTGGTCTATGTGCTTATTTTTATACTAATACCATGATGTTTTGGTTATGATAGCCTTGTAATATAATTTGAAATCAGGTAGTGTGATGGCTCCAGCTTTGTTCTTTTTGCTCAGCATTGCTGTGGCTATCCTGGCTCTTCTATTTACATATGAATTTTAGGATTGTTTTTCCTATTTCTGTAAAAAGTTACATTGGTGTTTTCATAGGGATCGCATTGAATCTGTATATTGCTGTGGGCAATGGGGTCCTTTTCATGATATTAATTCTTCCATTCCATGATCATGGAATGCCTTTCCATTTGTTTGTGTCATCTTAAATTTCTTTCATCAGTGTTTTGTAGTTTTCTTTGTAGAGCTCTTTCCCCTCCTTGATTAAACTTATTACTATGTATTTTTTCTAACTATTGTAAATGGGATTGCTTTTTAAATTTCTTTTTTGGCTATTTCATTATTGGTGTATAGAAATGCTACTAATTTTTTATGTTAATTTTATATCCTATAACTTTACTGAATTTGCTTATCAACTCTAAGAGTTTTTTGAGGAAGTCTTTTGGCTTTTTAAGTTATAAGATCATGTCATCTGCAAAAAGAGATGATTTTTTTTTTCCAATTTGGGTGAATTTTATTTCTTTCTCTTGCTTGATTCCTCTGTCTAGGACTTCCAGTGCTATGTTGAATTGGAGTGGTAAAAGTGGGCATCTTTGTCTTGTTCTAGTTCTTAGAGAAAAGGCTTTCAATTTCTCTCATTGAGTATGATGTTAGCTGTGGGTTTGTCATATATTCCCTTTATTGTTTTGAGGTGTGTTCCTTCTATGCCTAGTTTGTTGAGAGTTTTTATCATGAAGGATGTTGCGTGTTATCACAAGCTTTTTCTGCATCTATTGAGATGATTATATAGCTTTTGTTCTTCATTCTGTTGACACGATGTACCATGTTTATTGATTTGTGTATGTGAAACCATAATTGTATCCCTGGTATAAATCTCAGTTGACTATGGTATGTGATCTTTTTGCGGTGCTGTTGAATTCAGTTTGCTAGTACTTTGTTGAGATTTTGCTGTTTATGTTCATCAGGGATATTGGTCCGTGTTTTCTTTTTTTATCATGTCCTTGTCTGATTTTGGTCTCAGGGTGATGCTGACCTCATAGAATGAGTTTGGGAGAATTCCTTCCTTTCAATTTTTTTTTGAATAATTTCAGGAGGATTGGTATTAGTTTTTCAAACATTTGGTTGAATTCAACTATGAATCCATCAAGTCCTGGGCTTTTCTTTGTTGGGAGACTTTTTGTTACTAATTGAGTCTTGCTCATTATTGGTCTGTTCTGGTTTTCTATTTTTTCCTGATTCCATCATAGTAGGTTGTGTATTTCCTGGGGTTTATATATTTCCTCTAGGTTTTCCAGTTTGTCAGCCTATATTTGTTTATAATAGTCTCTAATGATCTTTTATATTTCTGTGGTATCAGTTGTAATGTCTCCTTTTCCATTTCTGATTATGTTTATTTGGGTCTTTTCTGGATTAGTCTAACTAGCAGTTTATCAATTTTGTTTATCTCTTCCAATAACCAAAATTTTTGTTTCATTAATCATCTGCTCTGATCTTTATTATTATTTTTTTCTTCTGCTAATTTTGGTTCTGGTTTGTTCTTGCTTTTCTATTTCCTTGAGGTGCATTGTTGAATTGTTACTTTGTAATCCTTTTACTTTTTAGATGTAGGCATCTAAACTTGCTATAAACTTCCCTCTTAGCATGGCATTTTCTGTATCCCACAGGTTTTGGTTTGTTGTGTTTCCATTTTTATTTGTTTCAATAAACTTTAAAATTTCCATCTTAATTTCTTCATTTACCCAATTGCTTTTCAGTAGCTTATTATTTAATTTCCATATATGTGTATATTTTTGTCTTTATAGGTAAAGTGCATTTCTTGTAGGCAACATATAGTTAAATTATGTTTTTCTTTTACCCATTCAGGCAGTCTAAGTGGATAATTTAATCTATTTACATTCAAAGTGATTATTGATATGTAAAGTTTTGTTCCTGTCATATTTTTAATTGTTTACTGGTTGTTTTGTATATTCTTTGTTTCTTTCTTCTACTTTTATTGTTATTGTGGTTTGGTGGTTTGTATACCATATGAGTTCTTTCTCTTCCTCATTTGTGTTGACATTTGGCTTACCAGTGAGTTTTATATTTTTGTGTATTTTTTTTTTTTTTTTTGAGATAAGTTTCGCTCTATCACCCAGACTGGAGTACAGTGGCACAATACCAGCTCACTGCAACCTCTGCCTCCAGAGTTTCAGCGATTCTCCCTCCTCAGTCTTCTGAGTAGCTGGGATTACAGGTGCGCATCACCACACTCAGCTAATTTTTTGTATTTTTAGTAGAGATGGGGTTTCACCATGTTGGCCAGGCTGGTCTCATACTCCTGACCTCAAGTGATCTGCCCACCTTGGCCTCCCAAAGTGCTGGAACTACAGGCATGAGTCACATGACTGGCCTGTGTATTTTCATGATATGATAAGTGTCATCTGTTTGCATCCAGATATGGGACTTCCTTGAGCTGTTCTTGTGGGGCTGGTCTAGTGATGATGCATTCTCTTAGCTTCTGCTTCTCTGCAAAGAACTTTATTTCTCCTCCATTTATGAAGGATACTTTTGCTAGATGTGGTATCCTTGGCTGGTAGTTATTTTTTTCCTTTCAGCACTTTGAGTATATCATCTCATTCTCTCCTGACCTGTAAGGTTTCTGCTGAGAAATGCACTGTTAGTGTGATGGGGGTTCCTCTATAGGTGACGTAATGCTTTACTTTTGCTATATTTAGAATTCTGTTTTTGTGTTTGACTTCAGACAGTTTGACTAAAATGTGCCATGGAGAAGATCTTTTTGCATTGTATCTGTTTGGGAATCTCAGCGCCTCCTGTGTCTGGAAGTCTAAATCTCTTCTGAATTTGGAATGCTTTCATCTATCATTTCATTAAATAGATTTTCTAATCCTTTCACTCTCTCTTTACCTTCCAGGACCTGAGTAATTAAAAAATTTGGTCACTTTGTGGTGTCTCACATGTCACGGAGGCATTGCTTATTCTTTTTTTTTTTCATTTTCTTTATTTTTTCAAAATATCTGTCTTGAAGTTCTGAGATTCTTTCTTCTTGATCTAGTCAATTGTTGAAGATCTCAAATGTGTTTTGTATTTCATTCAATAAATTCTTCAGTTCTAGAATTTCTGTTTGGTTGTTTTTTATGGCATCTGTCTCTTTGGTAGATTTTTCATTCATAATTTGAACAGTTATTTCTGATTTCCTTGCATTGTTTTTCAGAATTTTCATTTATCTCACGGAGCTTCTTAAGAATCAATCACTTGAATTCATTTTCCAGGACTTTGTGAATTTCCTTTTGATTAGGCTGTTCCTGGAGAATTATTTGTTCCTTTGGAGGTGTCATATTTCCTTGCTTTTTCATGTTTCCTGTGTCCTTACATTGATATCTGTACATCTGGTATGATGGTCACTTCTTCCAATTTTTAGAATTTTCTTACATAAGGGAGAACTACTTCCTGAAGATGTATCTAGGGTGTTGGTTGGTGATATGGTTTGGCTGTGTCCCCACCCAAATCTCAACTTGAATTATACCTCCCAGAATTCCCACATGTTGTGGGAAGGACCCAGGAGGAGGTAAATGAATCATGGGGGCTAGTCTTTCCCATGCTATTCTCGTGATTGTGAATAAGTCTCACGAGATTTGATGGGTTTATCAGGGGTTTCTGCTGTTGCTTCTTCCTTATTTTTCTCTTGCCACCACCATGTAAGAAGTGCCTTTCACTTCCTGCCATGATTCTGCATCCTCCCCAGCCATGTGGAACTGTAAGTCCAGTCAAACCTCTTTTCGTTCCCAGTTTCAGGATGTCTTTATCAGCAGCATGGAGACGAACTAAAACAGTAAATTGGTATCAGTAGATTGGGACATTGCTGAAAAGATACCCAAAAATGTGGAAGCAACTTTGGAACTGGGTAACAGGCAGAGGTTGGGACAGTTTAGAGGGCTCAGAAGAAGACAAGAAAATGTGGGAATGTTTGGAACTTACTAGAGACTTGTTGAATGGCTTTGCCCATAATGCTGATAGTGACATGGACATTAAGGTTCAGGCTGAGGTGGTCTCAGATGGAGATGAGAAACTTGTTGGGAATTGGAGTAAAGGTGACTTTTGTTATGCTTTAACAAAAAGACTGTGACATTTTGCCCCACCCTAGAGATTTATGGAACTTTGAACATGAGAGAGATGATTTAGGGTATCTGGCAGCTGGCAGAAGAAACTTCTAAGCAGCAAAGCATTCAAGAGGTGATTTGGGTACTGTTAAAGGCATTTAGTTTTATAAGAGAAGCAGAGCATAAAAGTTCAGAAACTTTGCAGCCTGACAATGTGACAGAAAAGAAAAATCCATTTTCTGGGGAGAGATCAAGCCAGATGCAGAAATTTGTATAAATAGAAAGAAATCTAATGTTAATCCCCAAGACCACAGGGGAAATGTCTGCAGGCCATGTCAGAGACCATGACAGCCCCTCCCATCAGAGGCCCAGAGGCCCAGTAGGAAAAAGTGGTTTTGTGGGCCAGGCCCGGGATCCCTGTGCTGTGTGCAGCCTAGAGACTTGGTGCCCTGTGTCCCAGTCGCTCCAGCCATGGCTGAAAGGGGCCAATGTACAGCTTGGGATGCGGCCTCAGAGGGTGGAAGCCCCAACCCTTGGCAGCTTCCACATAGTATTGAGCCTGCAGGTGCACAGAAGTCAAGAATTGAGGTTTGGGAACCTCTGCCTAGATTTCAGAGGATGTATGGAAACACCTGGATGTCCAGGCAAAAGTTTGCTGCAGGGGCGGGGCCCTCATGGAGAACCTCCGCTAAAGCAGTGCAGAAGGGAAATGTGGGGTCAGAGCCCCCACACAGAGTCCCTACTGGGGCACTGCCTAGTGGAGCTATGAGAAGAGGGCCACCATCTTCCAGACCCCAGAATGGTAGATCCACTGACAGCTTGCACTGTGATCCTGGAAAAGCTGCAGACACTCAATGCCAGTCCATGAAAGCAGCCAGGAAGAAGGCTGTACCCTGCAAAGCCACAGGGGCAGAGCTGCCCAAGACCATGGGAACTCACTTCTTGCATCAGCGTGACCTGGATATGAGACCTGGAGTCAAAGGAGAACATTTTGGAGCTTTAAAATTTGACTGCCCCGCTGGGTTTTGGACTTCCATGGGCCCTGTAACCCCTTTGTTTTGGCCAGTTTCTCCCATTTGGAATGGCTGTATTTACCCAATACCTTTACCCCCATTGTATCTGGGAAGTATCTAGTTTGCTTTTGATTTTACAGGCTCATAGGCAGAAGGGTCTTGCTGTGTCTCAGATGAGACTATGGACTGTGGACTTTTGAATTAATGCTGAAATGAGTTAAGACTTTGGGGGACTGTTGGGAAGGCATTATTAGTTTTGAAATGTGAGGACATGAGATTTGGAGGGACCAGGGGAGGAATTATATGGTTTGGCCACGTCCCCACCCAAGTCTCAACTTGAATTGTATCCCCCAGAATTCCCACTTGTTGTGGGAAGGACCCAGGAGGAGGTAATTGAATCATGGGGGCTGGTTTTTCCTGTGCTATTCTCATGATAGTGAATAAGTCTCATGAGATCTGATGGGTTTATCAGGGGTTTCTGCTTTTGCTTCCTCATTTTTCTCTTGTCGCCGCCATGTAGGAAGTGCCTTTTGCCTCCTGCCATGATTCTGCAGCCTCCTCAGCCATGTGGAACTGTAAGCCCAATTAAACCTCTTTTTGTTCCCAGTTTCAGGTATGGCTTTATCAGCAGCATGAAAACAAACTAATACAGTTAGTTAGGACGCTTTTGCTCTTATTCTGGTTTTGTGCAGCAGTGTAGTCTCTGTATGATTTCTTCAGCTATGAACAGCAGTGGTGGTGTCTGTGATTTCTTTGATGGTTTAAAATTCTGTTATTAGTGAAAGCTGTGGTGAAGTTTTGTTGGGGATTGAGATGCCAGGTAGGTCAGTCTTCTGGCCCCATTGGTGGCAGCAGTGAGCTGAGCATGTCTGTCCTTGGGACCCAGGAAAGCATATACCCATATGTTACTGGCTCTAGGAAGATTACTTCTTTGACCTACAGGTGGCTTACTCAGATGCCAATAGTTCCAGCAGTGGGTCTGTTCTTGGGCCCCTGGACAGCAGGTGTGGCATGGGTGATGTCAGTGGTAGTGGTGGGACAGCCCTCTGAGTCCTGAGTAACGCATGCTGCTGTTGGCCATGGCTGTAATGGGCTGGGTACATCAGTCACCAGGCCCACAGATGGCAAGTACAGGTAGGTGCCAGCTATGGTGATAGAACCTGGGTGCTAGGCCCAATCTCATGAATCTTCAGGTACCAACAGAGGTAGACTGGGCTGGGCAGAGTGTGCTAGCCTGATTGTGCTAGGCCCAACACTCAGGAGTGTTGAGTATCCAACAGAGGTAGACTCTGTGGCCAGACTCTGTGCTTTGGCATGGAGTGAGGGCGAAGCCTGGCTGGGTGCGTTTGTCCTCAGGCCTCCTGATGGAGAGTGCAGGTGCCAGCCTTGGTTGGCAGGGACAGGGCCATGGCTGGCATCTGCACTCACAGTCAGGCAGAATGCTTGGGTTGTGGGGCAACAGCAGCTGTGCCACTGCCTCTGCCACTGGGAAGGGTGGTACTGCCTTCAGTGGCCAGCAGCCTAGGCTGGTGGGTTGGGAACCTCCCAGCTCCTCTCTGTGTTAGCTTCAGGCCCCGTAAGTGTTGAGAGGATCTCCCATGGCTAGAACTGCAGGAGCACATGCTGGGGATGTGAGCTGCTGAGGGTCTCTCACTTTTCCTTTTCCCAGACTGGGGAGTCTTTCTCAGCTCCCAGCTTACCCCAGCTGAGCAGGCTGCCTGGTTCCTTCTCCTTCCTTGCTTTAGGTATTTCCTGTCACTTTTCTGTTGAATTCCAGTGTTCTTTCTTGCATGATCTATTTGAAAGGTGATTTCTCACTATATCAATTCTTCTTCATCGAGGCGGTAAGTATGAAATGCCTCTAGTCAGCCATCTTCCACAATATGTTTTTAAGATAATAAGAAAATAGATTAGAACTTTTTAAAAAGTAGACCAGGCATGTGAAAAATACCTGCATTCAAATAGATTTAGATTGGAGCCAGCTATTTGGATAATTCTTGCAAATACATACCTACTGAGAAACAGGAATGTTAGCCAGGATTTTGTATACTGTTAGCATTGATTGCACTAGCTAGCTAACTGCTGACTGAATATTCTTTTTTAAATTTTTCCATAGGTTATTGGAGTACAGGTGGTATTTGGTTATGAGAGTAAGTTATTTAGTGGTGATTTGTGAAATTTTGATGCACTCATTACAGAAGCAGTATACCCTGCACCCTATTTGTAGTCTTTTATTATCCCTCGCCCCCACCACTCTTCCCCCCAAGTCCCAAAGTCCATTGTATCATTCTTATGCCTTTGCATTCTCATAGCTTAGCTCCCACATGTCAGTGAGAACATACGATGCTTGGTTTTCCATTCCTGAGTTACTTCACTTAGAATGATAGTCTCCAGTCTCATCCAGGTCACTGCAAATGCTGTTAATTCATTCCTTTTCATGGCTGAGTAGTATTCCATCATATATATATATATATATATATATATATATATATAAGAAACTGTGTTTCTTTAACCACTCATTGATTGATGGGCATTTGGGTTGGTTCCACTATTTTGCAATTGCGAATTGTGCTGCTGTAAACATGCATGTGCAAGTATCTTTTTCATATAATGACTTCTTTTCCTCTGGGTGATACCCTGTAGTGGGATTGCTGGATCGAATGATAGTTCTACTTTTAGTTTTTAAATGAATCTCCACACTGTTTTCCATAGTGGCTGTACTAGTTTACATTCCCACCAGCAGTGTAGAAGTATTCTCTGATCACCACATCCACACCAACATCTACTGATTTTTGATTTTTTGATTATGGCCATTCTTGCAGGAGTAAGGTGGTATTGCATTGTGGTTTTGATTAACATTTCCCTGATCATTAGTGATGTTGAGCATTTTTTTATATGTTTGTTGGCCATTTATATATCTTCTTTTGAGAATTGTCTTTTCATGTTCTTAGTCCACTTTTTGATGGGTTTGTTTTTTCCTTACTGATTTTTCTGAGTTTGTTGTATATTCTGGATATTAGTCCTTTGTCAGATATATAGATTGTGAAGATTTTCTCCCACTCTGTGGGTCGTCTGCTTACTCTGCTGACTGTTCCTTTTGCTTTGGAAAAGCTCTTTAGTTTAATTAAATCCTAACTATTTATCTTTGTTTTTATTGCATTTGCTTTTGGGTTCTTTATCATGAAATCCTTACCTAAGCCAATGTCTAGAAGAGTTTTTCCAATGTTATCTTCTAGAATTTTTATTCAAGCCTTAGATTTAAGTCCTTACCTAAGCCAATGTCTAGAAGAGTTTTTCCAATGTTATCTTGTAGAATTTTTATCCAAGCCTTAGACTTAAGTCCTTACTCCATTTTGAGTTGATTTTTGTGTAAGGTGAGAGATAAGGATCCAGTTTCATTCTCCTACATGTGGTTAGCCAATTATCCCAGCACCATTTGTTGAAAGGGTATCCTTTCCCCACTTTTTATAGCAGTACCATGCTGTTTTGGTGCCTATGGCCTTATAGTATAGTTTGAAATCAGGTAGTGTGATGCCTTCAGATTTGATCTTTTTGCTTAGTCTTGCTGTAAGGTAGAAGGAGTACCATAAAGTAGTCTATTCCATTAGTATGCCTATTCCACTGCTTATGTGCCAGGCACTGTTTCAAATACTTTACAATTATTAACTCATTTTGTAATCACAACAACTTTATGAGGTGGAAACTATTATTATCCCAAGTTGGGACATGAAAAAACTGAGGTAGAGACAGCTGAAGTAAAGTCACACTAAATGCTAGTAAGTGATAGAGCATAGGTTGAGAATTTGAACCTGTGTAATCCATAATCTGACTTCAGTCTCTAAGACCCTATACTGTTTCTACTGCTTGCTAATCCAGTCCTCTGATGATACATTGTTAGATTCTTTAAGTATTATAAAATGTAGTTCAAATATTTCTGACAAAATAGAGGAACATTAACTCCTAAGGGTGTAATAAAGTTTTGGATCCTGTTTAGAACTTTAGAAAGATGAGTGTAACATCAATTTTTGTTAAATTCACTGGCAAATTCTGTCTAGGCAAATTAAGAAGTTCAAGGTGCAGAGTGGATTGTTCGGTCGGAAGTATTTAGCTCGTAGTTCACAAAGATTATTTCCAAATGACATACTCAAAATGTTACATGTTCAGGTATGGACTATAAAAGACTCAGTATTGTCTCATGGCCAATCTGTTTTGTATAAGAACTTGACTCTGGCATGTAATTACAAATTGATACATTTTCATAGTGGATGGGTGATTCATTATGATTATTGAAATGTTTGGAAAATAGAGATAAATGATTACAAATGACATAGATAATTAAAGATGGGATGGTGGAGTAACCTTTTAAAAATCAATGCATATGAATCTTTTGATATATTGATCCACTTTTGCCTCTAGAATGATATATTGATCCACTTTTGCCTCTAGGAAATTTGAATTAAAAATACTGTAGAATTAAGAAATATAAATTAGTGTGTAATATTTCTTCTGATTTTTGCATGATGCCTATATTAGTTAGCATAATTAGCCAACTGTAAGTACCTTAAGTGCGGAGGGGGTTTGGGGGTGAAGGGGGAGACTTTTAGGCTCCTGTCACTAAGAAGTTTCAGACCACTTGTGCTGACATCAAGTTTCTGACCCTGTATCTCTTTGTCTGTCTTTCTCCCTACATTACAAAACATGTTCCTGCCATGTTGGTTTTATCAGGACAGATCTCATATATCGCAGCAGCAAAGATGGCCCCCAGGAGTTCCATGGACCCTTATTTCTCATCATTTAGAAGGAGAAAGCATCTCTTTCCTCAGTTCCTCTCTTCAGGACTCCCAGTACCCCTGCTTCTGATGACAGCCCATGGCAGGTGGGGAGGATGTGCAGATGGAAAGAATGAGAAGGGTAGGTGAGGCAAATGAGCAGATGCCCCCTGCAACTGCTGAACGATTTGCAAACAAAATATATTTAAACTTCTTCTTGGGATAATTCACTCTCTTTTTTTTTTTTTTTAATTCAAATTGCTCCAAAGTAGAAAGGATAGTCCTTTTCAAAGATAGGAAGTCCATAAGAGAGTAAAAGTTAATACAATATAATAAAATGAAATAAAAGATGGGAAATCCAGGCAGTGTTTTGTAAGTAATGTAGATGCTGATATACATTAAAAATATTAAGTGTTGGCTATATCATGGCCTTCCAAGGTGAGTTTTTACAAAGCAGTAGTAGTAGCCAGGTATATTAAAATACTAAAAAGATTTGGAGTAAAATAAATAACCTAGATGTGTTTTCTGGCTCTCAAACTTGCTCCTACTACTTGCTTATTGGAATTTTTATTTCTTTCTTGTCATTACTTAAGCAAGAGTCTTAATCTTTCTGAGTTTTGCTTTCTTCACTTGTCAAATGGGGATAATTAGACCTTTCTTGGATGGTTGATGCAAGGGTTAAAAGAGATGATGCACATAAAACACGTGCCAGTATAGTAGATCCATCAGTTTTCTGGAGTGATATATATGCTGAACATAGGTTCGATTCCCCTTTTCCTTTATTAGCCATTTTTTTATCACTTGACAGTATTTAATGCAAATGGAAACAAAAGTAGTTTATCCAAGTAGTACAGAATATGAATAGAATTAATGATAAATTATGCTCACTGTATTTCTGGTAATGAAAAAGACAAGCATATAAAAAAATTAATTACACCTTGTTATATGTCAGAAATCCAGTAGGAAGGAAAGACAGAACTGGACACCCACTGCGTCACAATCGTGGTGCGGCAGGCATTTTGAGAAGAGAGAATACTGGGCGTCACATTGTCACTATCGTCCTGTCAGTCATTGGTGACTGGGCCATATGAGGCCCTGGATAGTGCACAGCTGCTCAGCACAGCACCAAACCAAAGGACGTGGCAGGATCTCGTGTTTGGCCTAATTTTAAAAATTCAAAATAATATTTTCCTTCAATAGTGAAGAATGGGGCTAAATTATCAAATTTGTACCTTTAGATTTTGTGTTCACATTTTAAAGATAACACACTTCCATGTACTCTTATTTCTCAAAAATAGGTTACTGGTAGACTAGAAAATGTTTTGGATATATCTGAAAAATATTTCCTTTTCCTTGCAAAATGGCAAACCTCTCTTTTCAGCCTACGGAAAGGACATTTAAATGAGAGAATTCAATAAGTGTTTAGTTTTATGGAGCTCTTACTACTTTGGGCCCACAATTAAATCACAGGTAAGGGGTTTTCATCAGAAAAAATCTCTAAGTATGATGAAAAACAACAACAAAACTGAATTAATTTACACAGCCTAACAACATATGATCATAATTTCCCTCGGATGCGGTTTATTGTTGGTAAAATTTAGAAAAACCCACATGTATCATTTTAAAGTACATCTGAAGTATATTTTCATGAAATGTACATGGTTGTGTAGTTAAATGTTTATGGGAACTTTTCATTTTTTTGCCATTCGGCCTGCTTTCAAAATATTCAAATATATTTGGCTTTTGTAACTTTGCTAATTAAACCTTCTAAAACAGATGGAATTATAGAAATTACAGGGTTTAAAATATCATCTTAATTGGTTTACGATCTATGTGACACGTAGTGCCATTCATACTGTATAAAATAGATACGAATGGCTCAAAAGAGATGGCATACCAATTAATTTCTTTTTAACTCTTTCAATTAAATTTAGTTTTCTTCATTATTTTCTTCCCTTTTCATTAGCCTGGCTCACAGGGAGTCTGGTCAACCCTGATTGTGAAGATACAGGTTGTAAGCTGAGATCATATTGGAGAGTTTCTTTTGTGACTGAGGGGTAGAGAATCTGAATTTACCTTCATTCTAAAGAAAATAAATAATCTTAAGACAAGCTTTAAGCATGCATATGGCTGTCCCCTCAAGTAATGTGTAGATTAATCTTTCTTCTTCTAATGATGATTGCCTTATGTGTGCAGGCAGCCATATTTCTCTGATTTCCTGGAATAGTCTTGATTTAAATGTCTACCTTACAGTCCCACTAAGAACACTTAGATTTGTCAGACCACATGTTCCGATTTCTGAGTTAGGATGGGACGCTATAATCTCTCTATGTAGAATGTTGGGAAGTTTAAATAGGCTGCTTCATGTGTGTCTATGTGCCTTGAGATCAAGAATCTGGTTGAATACAACTCACCCAGACCTCTAAAAATTCCAATTTCGAGGCCACGATGAAGGCCTGTTATATAATAAACCTGCTTTACCCAGCAAAATAACATGCAGTTTTAAAAAATACCATTGTACTATTTGTTGGCTACTCTTGGCTATCAAAATTAAACTTGACTGTTTCTTTCAAATATCTCAATTTGCCATTTAGATGTGATTTTAAACACACTATTCCCCTCCGTTGCCATGGTAGCAGGTTTGGGCCCTCATGGGTGACAGAAAAGTACCAGAGTTCTGGTTCCTCTTTGAACACACATGTTCTCTGGGTTTCGCCTTGCAGCCCAGGAAGAGAGGAGGCTTGGAATCACCACACTTCCCACAGCAAGGTAAATCCGTGCATCAAATAACACTCAGAGCTTGGGAAATCGCCCACAGCAGGGACAGATTACCTCTTACAGTCACTATGGAGAACAATTCAAATCCTAGCTTTAATGAACCCGGATAGAGCTCTTCTCCTCCCCACCAATGTGACATTTTGCAAACATTTTATATATCAAGGAAATATTTAATTGAAACGTGCTTCTGAGAATGCCTACCAAGCCGGCTCTAGGCATCTTTCAACATTGCAGGGGTCAATTAAAAGAACCAATCAACTGTTTTTTAAAACTTTAAAATATTTTTTAAAATAGGGTTGGGGGGAAAGAAAGTGGACAAAAAGTAATGTTAAATAGCATGGAGCATGACTAATGGCACTAGCATGTTAAAATCATTGGGAAAATGTCCTTGGAAGACAAATGAATTTTCAGCAGAATAATTAACTTAATTAACAAATTTGCATGCATATTCATCAGGCTATTGAAGTCTTTCCAGCCCAGCTTGATGAGCGTTGGTGTAATAATTGTCTCATTTACATTCTGCAATCTACTACAATTTAGGGCATGCAAAAAAAGCCGACCTCTTCCCTTTGACTTTCTTTAGGAGCCATATACTCCTAAAAACACGGCCTTCACCCTCTCTGTGGCCTTTGGTCCAGGCCTTTTGAGAGAACCCCCAGAGAGAGTTGACTGTGGTTTCCCATCCCCCAGTCTTTCCCTTCTTTCTTCTTTTTATTTTTTTCCTTTTGGCCCATGTTCTCTGTTTTTGCCTCTGCTTGCTCTCCTGGGTAAATCTTGGCACCAGTTCTGACTTCAAATCTCTTGGGTCGCCAGACTGCATCATGTAAAAATTGCCATTTCCCTCTATCTCTGCAGGGCAATCTTTAAAGGCAGTAAGGTGTGACGCTCCAGACTGGCAGCTTGGCAAGACAGAGCCCATGGATACCAGCACACGGGAATCTGGACGGCTCACTCTGACAGCAGTCAGCACTGGGAACAAAAGGAATGGAGGGAAAAAAGCGCAAATGTATTTTTACATATTGTAGGCATATGGCCACAAGACCAGCAGAAATATATTTAATTACCAATTGCACGCATTGAGGAGAAAAACACTGGAAATGGGGAAAAAACTGTATACACAGCAATATTATTCTAATTTAACTTTTCACCTCAGTTTTTTTTTTTCTTTCTTTAATTGAAGATGGAAGGGAATGTGGGTTGGAATCACAAAGGGTTATCTTCTGGAATTCTATCAAAGGTGATGTGGGATTTTGACATGCCTTCTTTAACAGCATAACACTATATAAAGGAATAGGAAAGTTTTCTTTTAATTATTTTAATTATGAAATAATTTGACTAAGGCATTTTGGGGGAGTGGGGCAGACCAGATTTGAAATATACCAGTTAGACAATCTTACTGTCTTGTTACAACTGTACTTTTGATGTTACACATTAGTTTAGGCCTCAACAATTAATAACCTAATCTTGAAAAATTATATTCTTGTTCTTTTCTATGAAAGCAGAACACTTCAACCATATTTATTGTCAGTCATTGTCCTAGCCAATGGAGGTACAGAGGTGAATCAGATATTGTCATCCCTGCACTGAAGAAGCATAGCGTAGTCTGGGAGACAAATACACATATATATAATTGTAATGTTATACCATTAAATTATTAAATATGTTAAAATTATCATTAGCTAAAATCACAATTATAATACACATAATACCATCTATATAAGGCAATGATGTAGCTATATGAATCCAGGGGCCGTAGAGGATTGACTCTTAGTTCAATCTGGATGTTAGTCACATTGGAGGACCAGGGAGGTGACCTCTTCCAGGAAAAGCTGATGAAAAGGATCAGTGAAAAAAAGCCTGGAAAGAAGGCAGTTGCATTTTGCAGAATGAAAGAGTTTGGGCCAGTGTGAGCCAGCTCCCTTCCTAGGGTGCCGGCTCAGGGAGTCAGGTAATAGGGCCAGGGAAACATGTGGGCCCACTGACTTGGGAAAGAGAGAGGGGCCTGCACCTCCCTCTTGGCAGGAAAGAAAATCACAGCCCTGAAAAAGTAACTTGCCAGGAGTCCCCTTCTTTGTAGCATTCCTATCACTGACTTCCTGTTAGCCTGGGTCTCCTATTCTCATCCTGCTCTTTGAAATCCTTGGTGGCCAGTGCCAGCTATGTAGGTGACCTGTGCTCCCTGCTCCCATGGAGATTCTGCCCAGCTGACCAGCCTTGCAGCCTGTTTCTGCAGCCCAGATAATGGTTCAGAGGCATGTTAATGTGTGCTTTACTTTATGTAGCAAATATCATCTTGAAAAGTTTTTTTGTAAATTTACTTTTTTTTTTGTAAAGCGACCTACATAATAAAAGCACTAGGGGAGCTGGTTATTTAAAGGAACGCTGTAGTGAATCTTTTCATAATGTAGAAGCCATTCCTTAATTAATCTTTTTTTTTTTTTTTCATCAGATATACCTGTGCCTCTGTGGCTTTTTTTTTTTTCTAAGAGGAAGCAGCATAGGCTATAGAGCCAAGTGCATGAGACTGAGGGCCAGAGCTTCCAGAGTGCGTGCTGAGCTGTTGCTGGCTGCCACTGGGTTGAGGATGTGAGCATGACCTTGGGGTCAGTTCCATCTTCTGACAAAGGCAGAATCAAATGGGCTCAAGCTCAAATCCGGGTTTTACCATCCATCGACTTCATTTGGCAATTCACTTGTTTTCTTTGAATGTTAGTTCTTTACCCATGTACTGGGTGGTTACATACGTCAAATAAAAAAGTTTCTCCGAGGGCCTGGCATCATAGCTATGACTAAGGGTTTGCTTGACCCCACTCCAATTCTACTCTGCTCCACTCTGCAACAGCCCCTTGGAGCAAGAGCCACAGCTGGACTTGTTGGGAGGAAATACTTGTTAACTTGGACCTCCCTGCAACTGTTTCCTCAGAGGAGAGGAAATGCCCACTCTACTCCCCAGGAGGAAGGTGGATAAAAGACAATATTTTAGACCATTCTTTACCGCTGGTTGCCCATGGTAAAAAGTGATTGATCTTAATAGTAAAGTTTCAGATACAGCCATCTTGGGCAGGTCTGTACATTCAAGTATGGTAGTATGGGTTGCCCTCCCCCACTGCCACACCCTCAGACAGGCCCATATGGTTTACATTGTCCCAAATCTGCTCTTTTTTCCATATCTGAGCCCACCCCTGTGGCTCTTCAGGAGCTTTTGGTCTGAGCAAGGGTCCCACAGCCTCCCGTGATACTGTTTCATCAGTTATAAACCTGTTGGAACATTGTGTCTGCTCAGCTTGCTAGAACTTTTCACCTCCCTATCCTCTAGCTGCTGGGGAGGGCAGACACCTGCTTGGCACCACACATGCTTTCCAGTCATCTGGTCACCTGTGGGCCTGCAGCTAGGGTGGTGGTTGTGGCTGGAGCTCAGAGCCACGTCCAGTGAGGGTCACAGAGCTCCTCAAAGAAGTGCTGGGAGTGGGACTCCAACTCACCCCAGCACTGAGATGGGGTTGAGGGATGTGGCTGAATGATCAAAGGGATGGCCATGGACTCTATCCAGGAAGAGAAATCCCAAGGGCAGGCAGGTTAACCTGTCCCCATAAACTCGTGGGCAGGCGCTGGGGTACCCAGCCCTGACTGATGAGAACCGACAGCTGTACCCTTTTGGTTGGCATTTCTGAGAATTGCATGGACAATTCTCTTTTCTTACTGAAGGAAGGACACATATAGAGGTGGTTCCAACTCTGGTGCTGGTATATTTGTGACAACCACTGGGATCATATTACCAGAGTAAGTTTGACCAATTTGGGGAATTGGACTTGGAGAGGTCAACACTTAAGAGAAAGGCCAAGGTCATGGCATGGCTCAAATGGATCCCATTTCTTGCACATGAGTTACACTGACTCAGTTATTGGAGAGCCCACTTGTGCTTGGGTAGGAATTTGAAATGTTGAAGTACTCGTGGGTTAGGGACCTGCTGGTAATGACCCTCCTGTAACCCAAACTCAAGATACTTCTGGAAAATAGACTACATCAGAAGACTTCTAAGATCCCTCATTCACTCATTCATCTATTCATTTATCTGGGATTTATCAGGGACCTACCATGTGCCAGGTACTATACCACCTGTTGGAGAAACAATGGTGAATGAGTCCCTGCACTTCCTAGGCTTGCAGTCCAGTAGTAGAGAGGCAAGCAAAGACAATTAACTCAGTATGAGAAGTACAAAAGATAGGGGAGCACAGACCAGGAAGAGCACACCCAGTTTAGAGGGACTGGGAAACATTTCTGGAGAAAATGATCGGTAATGTTAGATGTTTTTGCCCAGGAAAGGCTGAGGGGGGTGACAATACCCTTCCATGAAGGCTTGCACTGTGAACAACACTGAAGTGACTTGCCCAGGGACACTCTATAAGTAGCAGAGCCTGGATTGTTCAAAAGCGAAACCCTATGTTCTTAATCACGTTGCTCCACTGTCAATATTGAAATGATTATTCAAGAGGCCCAACTATTGATTATAAACAATAGTGCATTGCAGATCTGACTGCTCTCTTGGCCATGTGGGGCTTTGAGCTCTAGCCCCTAAATCAGTAGAGAAAACACAATCCAGTCACAGGTGGTGGCTCACGCCTGTAATCCTAGCACTTTGGGAGGCTAAGGCGGGCGGATCACTTGAGGTCAGGAGTTCAACACCAGCCTGGCCAACATGGTGAAACCCGTCTCTACTAAAAATACAAAAAAATTAGCTGGGCGTAGTGGCAGGCACCTGTAAGTCTCAGCTACTTGGGAGACTGAGGCAGGAGAATCGCTTGAACCCAAGAGGCAGAGGTTGAAGTGAGTAGAGATTGAACCACTACACTCCAGTCTGGGTGCCAGAGCGAGACTCTGAAAAAAAAAAGAAGGAAGGAAGAAGGAAGGGAGAAAGGAAAGAAAGAAAAGAAAGAAAGAAAAAGAAAGAAAGAGGAAAGAAAGAAAAAGAAAAGGAAAGAAAGAGAAAGAAAAGAAAAAGAAAAGAAAAAGAAGAAAGAAAAAAGAAAAAGAAAAAGAAAGAAGAAAGAAAGAAAAAAAGAAAAGAAAGAGAAAGAAAGAAAGAAAGAAAGAGAAAGAAGGGAAGGAAGGAAGACAGAAAGGAAAGAAAGAAAACACAATCCAAACTATTGAGTAGTCAGGGGAGTTATGCAGAAACAATACCGATGTTGTCTGGACCCTGAATAACATATTCCAAACAACTTTCTCATTGCCTAAGTAAGTCGAAAGTACTGTTTTGCAATTTTGTTGTAATGTGCAAGTATGGTTGATTTCATGTGTCTTAAAGAATTATGCTCTGTAGACACCATGTGATTACTTTTTAAAGTGAAGTGAAGTAAGAGTGATACTTAATATCACAGTATTAGGGCAATGCCTTTATAAATTAGATGCCTACTTTGAAATTTATAAAATTGTGGCACCAAATATATGTACAGTCAACCCGCCGTATCTGGAGGTTCCACGTCTGTGGATTCAACTAATCATGAATTGAAAACATTTTTACAAGATGGCTGATCATGTCTGTCCTGAACATATATGGAATTTTTTATTGTCATTCCCTAAACAATATAGTATAGCAACTATTTACATAACATTTACACTGTATTAGGCATTAGAAATAATTTAGAGATGATTTAAAGTATACAGGAGGTTGTGCACAGGTTGTATGCAAATACTATGCCATTGTATATGAGAGACTTGAGCATCTGTGGAGTTTGATATTAGCAGTAGGTCCTGGAATCAATCCTCCATTGATACTAAGGGATAACTGTATATTCATATTCTGTCTCCTGGAAAGATATAAAATGTCTCAAAACAAAAGTAATTTTTTTTAAAATTAAGATTCAAAGAAATAACACTAAGAAGTTCAATTTGAATGGAATATACATAAAATTTATTTCTGGGTTCCCTGGGAGCCAAAGCAAAAAGGGAAACATGAAAAAAATGCATAATTTTTTTATCCAAAAGGAGGAAGCAGATTCACTCCCCTTGGAAAAAAAAAGTGTTTGCAAAGACAAAAATTCTAAAAATAGTAATTTAACGTAGACTTAACCTTTGGAAGAAAGAAGAAACAATTCAAGGTGTTTGTAATGTAATGGATTATCATATAATCAAAAACTATGATGAAATAGAGAACACTCTTTCCTTTAAACCTGGAACAGAGAAAGAATTCCTATCAGAGAACTATTAATGGAAAGTCAGAACTGCTAGGCTCTGATGTGCAGATCTAGGTTCAAAATGCAGCGCTTACTTATCTATTTAGGTTTGTATTTATGAGGCAACTATTTGTTGATTACCTAGTCTGTGCCATTCATGTTTCTAGGGCTGTGATGGAGTGATGAAAAAGAAAAAGTCCCTGCTCATAATTCACATGATGACTCCAGCACATTAATATAAAATTTTACAGTTTTAATTGTCACATGATGTGTGATGGATGAATTATGAGTTAATCAACTTACATGATACTTTATGGTTTGCAAAATGTTTTCACACATCATTACAACCCAAATCTCCTTGCAGAAGCATGGGGACAGTCCAGACATAGCTCAACATTCAAATTTGGACTGATGCTCCTGGTTAAAGAGTCTTGATATATCATGAAAGTATTGTTTGTGCTTATATTTTTCCATTAAAAAGGATATGCTTAAGAGCCCATTTCAGTAATTAGGAAGAGAGTCAGCTAGCAAATGCCACAAGAGACTTTAACATACCTTGATGTGCTTAAGAGTTGAACATTGCACTTAGTGACACTTAGTTTAATGAATGTCACAATTTTCTTCACATCCCATGAAGCATTGCAGGACTTTTGGCAAAATGTGAGGTCCTTGTGCTAGGCACAGCTAGGAAATACTAATAACTGTTAAATGAGAGCCGCTTGTTCCTATCTTAAGGCAATGACATCATTCATATGGTTCACTCAGCCTCTCAGGCCTTTTATTCTCCTCCTTCAGCATGCCTATTGCATACAACAGGTAAAGAATTCTCCTTCTTTTCCAGTTAATTAACCCACCTGCTAATAATACTCTTCTGCCCTTGATTGATTCAGAGCAACCTCCAGCTGTCAGCCTCCTAGCTGGTCAGAAGCTTTTGATGATGAAAATGGAGTCCATAAGAAAGAAATGGGCTACAAATATTAAGTGCAGGCAGGCAAGGTGCAAGTAGGGAGATATCTTATCCCAGTTTGCCCAGAATTTTCTGCTTTTGGTGCTGAAGATCCCAAGTCCTGGGAACCCCCTAAATAGGACTAGGAATTGTTCCCCTAAGTGCAGGGAATCATCTTTATAGTCAAACAGCAACAAATGAGTAAACACGAGGGGGCAGGTAACATTGGATGTTTTAGTTTGGATTACTCCAATAGTAGGCCCTAAGTCTAGGATTCCATGCAAATAGTTTACTGGGAGATGATCCTAGGAAACAGTGGTAGGGGAGAGGAGAAATGAGATAGGAAAGCAAGTTGCCACTGTGGGCATCTGGAACCTATTCCTACTGAGAAACACTGGGAGTAGTGCAATACATGTGCCTTTGAGCCATGCTGCCTGAGGGGAATTGGAGTTGGGGTAACTACCAGTTGTTAGTTGAAGTCTGTTCTTAGTGGTGGAGGCTATTATTTCTGTCTTTGAGCTGAACAAAGTTGTCTCTCAGGTCTCCTATAGAAATATCTAGAACATGACCTCCTTCTGAAGTTTGTAATGTATTCAGAGTGGAATGCAATGGTAAGCTGTGCACCTGGGTATACAAGCAAGTTACCTGGAGTTGATGACTGAGCTACATTCAGCCTCATTCAGCCCTGAAGACCAAGATTATTCATCTTCCATGTGACCTGATGAACACCTCTGCCAAATAGAGATTATTGAATCTGGATAGAGGCTGAAGAGTCAATCAGATTGTTGTTCAAGGAGTTTAGCAAAGACAATTGGTGAACAGAAGCCATATGTAATTAAAAGCCTCACTGTAGGGAGAGACCAGTGTGAGAATTGCTTGGTTGTAGTGGAGAGATCTTAGGCACAAATGCAGAGCAGTTGTGTGGAGCTGTGGTCATGACAGAGGGTCATTGGAATGAGAAGCAATGTTTCCCTGCCATGGAGAGGAAAAGGAAACCAGGTGGCTCAACCTGGCTTGTGTCTTAAAAGTCAACCCAGCATCTATGAGTCTGCCTCTGAGGCTGTTGGGACACTCTTCCGTATTCTTCAGTTCCCACCTGCAGCCTTATGAGAAATGGTTAATTGTCTCCACCAACCCGAAATAACCCAACTAACATATCTTTTAAGTATTTGAAATCACCACTCACCTGTCTCTGACTTAGGCTAAACAATTTTAATTCCATTATTTCTTATTTTTATGATTTAAACATTAGTTTAATTTTAACTTTTTTTTTTTTGAGATGGGGTCTTACTCTGTCACCCAGGGCTGGAGTGCAGTTGCACATGGCTCACTGCAGCCTCAACCTCCTGTGTTTAAGCGATCCTCCCTACCTCTAGCCTCCTGAGAAGCTGGGACCACAGGCATGTGCCAGCATGCCCTGCTAATGTTTACTTTTTTATTTTTGTAGAGATGCAGCCTCCTTATGTTGCCCAGGGCTGGTCTCAAACTCCTGGGCTCAAGTGATTCTCCTGCCTCAGCCTCCCAAAGTGCTGGGATTATAGGCATGAGCCACTGCACCTGGCCTTATTTTGAATTTAAAGACTCATACATTCAATTCAGCCTCTTCAAGTCCTCCTACCTAGGAGGAACTGAGGAGTAGACTAGAATGAGATATGAGACTTAGGATCAGAAATACATAGATTCCAAGCTTGGCCCAGCAGTCCACTTTAAATGTGCATATGGGCAAGCTACTTAACTTCTCTGAACCTTAAATGAGAATTATATTTATAATTAACAATATTATTATTACCCCCACAAAAAAATAAGATACGTGAAAATCTTTTTCTCTACCCATCCTTGCCCTCAAATATATTCTATCAAAGACTGAGATTTGTTATCTTATAAAATAGAATCTAATAATATAAAGAAAATAAAAGAATAGGAATTAAAAACACGGTAAATGGAGAAATGATAAGTGAAGACAGCCAATATTATTTGAGCTACACACTTAATAGTGAGCTTCTTGGAAATGAAAAAAGCAAAATGCAATAGTCACATCCTACTCTAATAAAATGAAATATAAAATTTTATAAAGTAAGAAATACGATTTTTAGTTTACCTGTAATGTGAATTGTTACATTGGTTCTGTTTTAAGAGACATTGAAACAGACAGCAGAAATTTTATAGTAGACAGAGAAAGGACCTCTGTATCCTATTTCTTATATTAACTGCAAATTAAAAGCGATGCATGTAGAGTTGTGCTGGAGGTTTCTTGAAGGTATTTACATAGACAGATGAGAGAAGGTATAGCCAAGGTAGCCAAGGCATGTTTTTTCTTTTCTTTTTTTTCCTTTTTTTTGGCGACAGTTTCTCACTCTGTTGCCCAGGCTGGAGTGCAGTGGCACGATCATAGCTCACTGCAGCCTCAACATCCTGAGCTCAAGCCATCTTCCCATGCAAGCCCCCCAGTAGCTGGGACTACAGGCGCATGCCAGCACACTTGGCTAATTTTTTATTTTTAGTTTTTGTAGAGACGAGGTCTCACTACGTTGCCCAAGCTAGTCTTGAACTCCTGGACTCAAGGGATCCTCCCACCTCAGTCTCCCAAAGTGTTGGAATTACAGGCATGAGCCACTTCCTGGCCAAAGCATGTGTTTTCTAATAAAAGTAAATAAATGTAGCAACACAGCCTGAAGGATCTAGAGTAATTGTTTATGTCCTTTCTCTAATTGTTTTCAAATATGAATTGTCTTGGTTTATTTTCATATTGCACTAGCTTCCTAACTGGTCTCCTTGGCTGCAATCTTGCATGCCGTGAGTCTTTCCTCTATGCAGCAGCCAGGACAATATTTCTATTTTGTTGTGTCACTTGCTGGTTTTAAGCTATTTCTATGGTCCACTCCTAAATTCTTGCAGTTTTTCAAATATGCCATGTAGTTCCCCCTTTGCACATTCTCCTTTTCCTGGAATACCATCTCTATTGTCAACTAGATTGCCAGGTTAATATCATCCTTTGGCAGTCAGATCAGACATCGCTACTTCTAGAAAAACTTCCTTAACCACCCCGACCTTGTCTGAATTTGTTTCCTCTCCTCTGTGTTCTTAAGCATTCTACTACACAGTATTGTTATTTTGTATTTACTTGTCTATAAGTCAGAGGTGCCATTGTCAGATCTTCATCAAGCCTTCTGTGTTGGCAGAGTCCTGTTATATGGAGGGGCTTAATACATATTTCTTAAGTGAGTGAATGACTTAGGAGCTGGCTTTCAAACCAATAGTCAATGTCATGTTAATAACCAATGGACATTTTCCCAAAGTATGTTTCAGAAAACATTGCTTCTGAGAAATATCATAGATGTACTGGACAGAACACTTCCATGGTTAAGGAAGCAGAAAACTCTGCATATTCTATCTCTCCAAAAAGTCGCTATTTTCATTAGAATATTAAAGGCTCTGGCATGTTTTTCAATTAATAAACTTATTTACTATATATTTTTCTTACTTTTGTGTGTGTGTGATTGTGTAGTATCTGTTGGAACTAATTCCCTACAACAAAAACAGCTTGAAAAACATTGCTCTGCAGGCTTTACTTAAAATTCAGAAATCAGACCAAGCACTGTAGCTCAAGTGCCTGTAATCCCAGCACTTTAGGGAGCCAAGGTGAGAGGATCACTTGAGGCCAGGAGTTTGAGACCAGCTTGGGCAACATAGCAAGGCTCCATCTCTACAAAAAATAAATGAGCCAAGTGTGATAGCACACACCTGTACTCCCAGCCACTCTGGTGGCTGAGGTGGGAGGATTTCCTGAGCTCAGGGGTTCGAGGCTGCAATGAACCATGACTGTACCACTGCACTTCAGTCTGGGTGACGGAGCCAGACCCTGCTTCTGAAAAACAAACAAACAAAAACATGAAAGATCTATAAATTAGAGAGATTATATTTCTGAATGAGACTATTCAATACTGTAGTTGGCTATATGACGATATTGATTGAACACAATGATATTCAAAATCTCAGCTTGGAACTTAAGTATTTCTTAGGTTTGGCTGGAAGATAAATGGATGAAAGCAGCCAAGAAAAAGCAATAAAGAAGAGCAATTTGAGGAAACAGCAATGTCAATTATTTAAATATTAAAGCCAAAATTCTTGAAACTACACTATATATGCAAGAATAACTCAAGAGATATTAATGGCATTGTTATGCCTAAAGACATAAGGTAAAATAAAGGTAGAATCTCACATAAATGCAAGAATGGGACATGCTACTGCAGAAATTGGGTAACAATTTTTTAAAATTAAGTTTTGTGTCTCATTTCATGCTGTATACAATTTCCATGTAGATTAAAATTTTAAACGTTAAAGAAGCAAAACATAGGAGAATTAAGAGCAATGTAGATATTTTGCTTTTACACTAATAGACTTTGTTTTTAGAGCAATTTTAGGTTTACAAAAAAATTGCACAGAAAGTGCAGATAATTCCCATATACCCTCTTTTCCTCCCACAGTTTTCCCTATTATTAATATCTTGCATTGGTATGATAAGTTTGTTATTGATGAACCAATCTTGATGCATTATTATTAACTAAAGTCTATAGTTCACGTTTTGTGTTCACTCTTTGGGGTATATGGTTACATGGGTTTTGACAAATGCATAATGTAACCACCTTTACAGCATCCTACAGAGCAGTTTCAGTGCCCTAAAAATCCTTTGTGTTTCACCTATTCATCCCTCCATTCCACCCCTTCAAGCCTCTGGCAACCACTTATCTTTGAACTGACCCTATAGTTTTGGCTTTCCTGGAATGCCATATAGTTGGAATTTTATATTGTGTAGCCTTTTCAGATTGCCTTTCTTCACTTAGCAATACCTATTTAATATTCATCCATGTTTTCTCATGGCTCGATAGCTTATTTCTTTTGCTGGATAATCCATTGTATGGATGTGCCACAGTTTTTTTTTTTAACCCATTTACCTAATAAAGAACTAGATACTTAAGAAATATGTAATATTCATTAAAGCAAAAATAAAAGAAAAATATTTACTGAGAGTCTAACCATGGGCCAGACCCTCTTCTATAATAGAATCTTGAGATACGTCAATGAGCAAAACATATCAATCTTTGCTCTTGGGAGGATTACCAAATGGAAGGAAGAGGTGGACGCACAGAAAATACCAAAGAGAAACAACAAATACATAAATTAGGAAGCATATAAGAAGGTGGTGATTACTATGGCAAAGTAAAAAGCAGCCCCAGGACAAGGGCATTGGGAGTGCTGGGGCAGGTGAGGTAAGGCTGCAGATGGCGACTCTTGAGTGGAATGGTCAGAGCCCCAGGAGAAGATGATACTTAAGCCCAGATTTGGTGGACTTTTCTAAGGTCAGGAGCAACAGATGGCTTATAAATGTGAAATTTAGAAACTTATTACTAATAAATAAAGGCCAATTCAAACAATGTTATGATATTTCACTTATTAAATTGGCATACACTTTAAAAAATAAGATTGGCAATGTTATATGGAGATTTCACACCGTAGGAGTAAGTATTAAACTTGTATAATTGTTCTTGAAGGCAATGGGATGATAGGAAATAAAGAATCTTAAGAGTGTTTAAATACAGTCATTCCACATTTATGAATGCGTGGCAAAAATGTAATCGGAAATGTTATCAAAATTTATGTAAGAATTGTTTAGTAATTTTAAAATTTGGAAATAGAACACCTTTTCTATAATGGGGAAAAATTAGAAATTATTATGGTATGTTCAATTAAGGTAATGGTGCCCAATCTTTAAAAATGATGAATTCGGCTGGGCGCGGTGGCTCACGCCTGTAATCCCAGCACTTTGGGAAGCCGAGGCGGGTGGATCATGAGGTCAGGAGATCGAGACCATCCTGGCTAACTCAGTGAAACCCCGTCTCTACTAAAAATACAAAAAATTAGCCGGGCGAGGTGGCGGGCTCCTGTAGTCCCAGCTACTCGGGAGGCTGAGGTAGGAGAATGGCCTGAACCTGGGAGGCAGAGCTTACAGTGAGCCGAGATCGTACCACTGCACTCCAGCCACGAGGCGACAGAGCCAGACTCCATCTCAAAAAAAAAAAAAAAAAAATCATTTTCTGAAGACTATTAAATGATTTGAGAAAGTGCTTATGCATAGAAAATGTTCCAAAAGAAATACACCAAATGTTAATAGTAGTTGTAAACCTTGGGTGGTGGGATAATGGCTGCTTAAAAATAACTTCTTAAATGATATTTATGTATGATACATTACAAAATTCATGCATAATATATATTATAAAATAGATTATTAAAAATGGAAATTACAGAAAAGTAAGAAGGCAATAAAATTAGTTTTGGTTTATTTCTATTATTTCTGTTCATTATTTTACTTTCTTTTTCCAGATCAGCCATCATTTATCTTTTTTCCGATGCCTTCCTTTGTACCTTCCTGGGCCCTTCTCTCCCTGCTTCTTTCTCCTTCTTCACCTTCTCTTCTGATTTGCATGAGGAAAGGGGGATCACACTTTTATTCACTGCCAGATTGTACTCCACAAAGACATCTATAATCCCACCCTTTATATATATATAGTAATCTAACTTTTCTATTTTTACCATTTGGATGGGTGAAGAGGAATGTCTTGCTTTGAATTAAATTTCTGTGATTTCCAGTGGAACTGATAATATTTTCATGTGTTTATTAGACATTTGGGTTTCCCTTTTTGTGAATTCAACCTGCAGAGCCTTTGCCCATTTTCTAGTTAGGTTATTTGTCTGTCTGTCTATCTATCTATCTGTCTATCTATCTATCTATCATCATCTATCTATCCATTTACCCTTGCTGGTTTGGAGGGATTCCTTGCTGTTCCAGGTGGTAATCTCTTGTAAATTTCAGGCCTCTTACAAATATCTTCTTTCAATATATCCCCTTCCCATTTAAATTTGATCCATTAGTTTGATTAATTGGCCCACCAATATGTGCGGGCAGAACATCATTTAGATCTTCGATTAGATCTTTGTTTTGAATTTCTCTATCTGTCACTTTTTTCTCTCGCCATTTCCATCTTTGTCTTTTTCCTCTTTATTCTATAATGAATTCTCAAGTTTGTCCTCCACATTACTTACTCAGTCTGCCAGTGCCAATTCTGCTATTTCTGCCTTAAATGAGGGCTTAATTCTGCTTTTTTGAATTTTTTTTCCTTACAGAATTTCTTACTTCACAAAAACCCTACTTTCTTCTCATCTTATTCCTTTTAGATCTATTTTCTCACTGACATTTTTCTACTTCATCTCATCATCTATTGACATACAAGCAACTTACACTGTTTTTTTCTTTGGTTTCTCTGAGTAAAAATTTCTAGAGGTGTCTTCTTTTTTAAAAAAAAAAATTCCTGAGTCTTCCAGAAGGTGTTTCCTCTCCCTTAATCTTCCTGACTTTTGGGAAGCCCTATCCCCAGGTGGGAAGCAGGTGGGAGGGGGCCCCGCCCCTCTGCTCTGACCGCTTCTGTAGCGGCTGAATTTCTGCCGGAGTCGCAGATGGCGGGTAGGTTGGTGAGCCCAGCGCCTCACACATTTCCTGTCGACTTCTGCTCTCTCAGACAGAAATGGGATCCACTCCTACGTCCACTGCCGGCTCACTAGTACATGGAACAGATGGACTACATGGAAAACTCTAGCCCTGGTTTTTACTGCTTCTATTTCTATCTCCTCCCAGACCCATAGTGCTTTATTTATGGAGACTACTATGCTGGTAGCCCACAACCTAAGTCTTGCTCAGGTGTTTTCTGAAGAGTTGCAGTCTCTGGATGTAGATAGGGTTGAGGTGGGGGTGAGTGAAATGAGAAATTACCATCTGGTTGTCCTAAAAAACATGGCTTAGTGAAGGACTAGTTGGCTAATTTTCTGGTTGGTACAGTTCCTGTGTTTTTCAGCTAAATATCATATATAGTGGAGGTGAAACAAAGAGTTCTTCTCTCTTCTTTCAGGTGTAATTTGTGTTTTGTTTTTTCCTTTAGAAACAAAGCACAATGGGTCCCTCATTGCAGCATGGCACTTATGAGTCTGGTACTAGGGGCATTAAAGCCAGATTCTCCTAGATTTTGACAACAAGCTTGTTGTGCTAGTTTTCACAGGTGTTTTCATCTTTGTGTCTCTTCAGAGGTTTTTTAATGAGGCATTGAAGTGGCCAGCAATCACTTGAAGCTGATCCATTTATTCAACAAGCCACAGTTTCATTCCTTGCTGTGGAGTAGTGATCACTGCACAGAAAGTTCTTCAAGGAATACCTACAGACCAGGCCAGGGCACTTCACAAGGGCAAAAGGGCTTCAGTCTGCTCTGAATATCTGGGCAAGAAATTCTTCATGAAAAAAAATTGCCCGAGAGATTCTGAAGTCCAGCATTAGCAATGCCTGCCTTCATCATCTAAAAAGTTCCAATATGGCTTTTCCTAAAGGTTTGAACTTTGGACAAATTACACCTTGATGAATCTTTTCTACTAGATGAAAATACAAAAATGAAGAGAACAGTCTGGTTGTATGGATATACAGTGAGAGTAGGGAGCAAAGAATAATATAGATGAGATAAATAATATGGGTTAAGTGCTATCTGGTTTCGTATGTTGTCCTGTAGATGGATTTATTTGGCATCATTACAATATTTAAATGGGACTTTCTTCTTCTGAGGCCCACAAACCAAAGTAAAAAAACAATAGGTGGCAAGGAGACCTTATTTCAACATGAGGACTATGCCAGCTGTACATAATGTTGCCAGAGAAAATAGAGCATGCCCAGTTAAATTTGAATTTCAGACAGACCATAAATAATTTTTTAGTATAAACGTGTTGCAAATGTATAAGATGTGCAAAAGGAAATGTCTGAAGATTTTTGGTGACATCTTGAAGATAAAAAAGAGGGGAGGCTGAGGAGGCCAGGTGATATACTTTTGGAGATATTTGTTAGAGTTCAGTATCATTCGCACTGCCTCTTCCATGGGAGAGAGGAGGATATGCTTTCTTCCACTAAGGCCTCCTGAGAAAGGCCCAAAGGGACTTGGCACTTGCAGCCTGGTGACAGAGGGAGCCGGTGTGTTACCTGCCCGGAAGAGTTAGGTCAAAAAACTGGCTAGAGCCACCTGCCCAGCAGCAGAGCCAGGAAAGGCTGCACTGAAAGCACGCTGTGCCTCCACCAAAGGCATTCAGGGGGGTATATTTCTCATGGATCAGACATAGCCCCACGGAAGGCAGGTGGCTTGCAAACAAACTCTGCTCAGGAGGACTTCCCTACAGCGAGGAATGGCTTTGGCAGAAAGAGACCCATTGGTTGCAGGAGCTGAGGCGATTGCTTAAACTGCCACCTGGAGGAGGATTGAGGGAGGTAGAGGCTGGTG
This sequence comes from Pongo pygmaeus, assembly GCF_028885625.2. Classification (NCBI taxonomy): domain Eukaryota; kingdom Metazoa; phylum Chordata; class Mammalia; order Primates; family Hominidae; genus Pongo; species Pongo pygmaeus. The sequence continues at coordinate 55,318,350 of NC_072379.2, read as the reverse complement.
TTCCCAGAGAAGAACTTTCTGTGGATTTTGTCCAAGTGCCCCAGGGTAAGACCCATAGAAAGGCCAGGAAGCACCTGTGCAGATTGCTCACTTGCCCACTCATTCATATTCATTCATTCCTGTATGCTAGGTGCAAATATTTGTACCTAATGCTAGGCAGACACTGTTCCTGGTGTTTGGGATACACTAGAGAACCCAAAAGAAGCAGACAAATGCTTGCTTTTCAGAAGCAAAGGGCTGGCAGACTGAATTAAACTTGATAAATACATACATTATAGTGTATGTTGGAAAGTAGCAATTGTTGTGCTCTGTTTTCAGAGGAGAGTCAGGAGGCCTGGCAGTGCCACAGGAGGCAGGGCGCAGATATTAGAGACGTAAGTGTTGATTGGAGAGCTCTAGGCTCCTGGTGAAGAGGATGCATTATCTTATTGGATACGTCAAGTGGGCATGCATCCAATTCACTTAAAATCACCAGGAATAAATTAATGCATATTACCAATGGTCATGTCATTCTTAAAACAACTTTTTCAAGATGTTTAAGAATGAACAAAAGAGAGCACAGTAAAAGTAAATAGCAAAATTCCCTGGTCAGGAATGTCATTTATGACAGAGAAAGCTAATAGAGAGTCTTGGGGTTGGAGGGGAAGCTGCTAGGGAGAAATGTCAGCCTATACCTCTTCTGTTCCTCTATCTACCTGATTCTTGGTTATGATGGTGTTAGCACGGATATGAGTGGAGACTCTTCTATTAGGAACAGAGAGGCAACAGAGGGAGTAGAGAATGACCCCACAAAGGGAGAGCACCCCAGTGCAAAAGGCCATTTCTAAAGGCAGGATTTGAGTGAAGGTTTAGAGGAGAAATAAAGAAAGGAATGTATTTAAAGCTATTTAAATAGCTTTTCAATTACTGTAGTGTGTCAAGATAATGCTCCTCTGAATATGATTCTATGCTAAGGCTGATTTCAAAGCTAGGCACCAAGCCAACATCATGAGTTCAGGTTGCCAAAGGTTATATTCATAGCAGGATGATTTGTGGAAAGTAAGGGTTGAAGATTATGAGGGGAATGTGTAAAAATGTGGTATATTCCATCGACAATAATGGAACAGGTTTACATAGGGAAACATGGATAGATTTCAAAATATGAGGTAGCATGAAAAATAGAAAAATGCTTAATGGCATAACAGCATGAATACAATCTAAAAACACACACAAAACAACTCCCTGTTTTTCATGGCACATGACAACTAAATAGACACATTGAATGTAAATTCAGAGGCTAAATAATAAATCCACTAGAGTGATTGTCAGGGGTAGGAGAGGAGTTAAGAGCGGGAATGGAGAAAGAAGAGCCACTGACATTGTCCCATTTCTGGGCATGTGGGAAGTGTCAGATCATCTCTGACAACATAGGGCCATTGACTGCTGCTCCAAGGCTCAAGTACTTTGTAAGCTTTAGGCTGCCCTTTCTCTATATGAATGAATTTGGTGACCAGTGTGCCCTTATATAATCCTGTGTGTCAATGCAAGAACAGTGAGATCTCTGGGTTGCCAGTGAAAGCAGCAGAGTGAGTCTAGAAATGTGCTGATAATAAGGAAAGAAGGGTGTGCTGAATTCTGATATTTAATTGTGGCTCTTTTACGGGCATCCTTTTTCCTGGTGATTGAGTAGAGGCTGCAGGGAGGATCAGATGGGCTCTGGGAGGCATTGTTAAAACTTAGAGGCTAGCAGCTGATGAAAGCTTCAGGTTTCTCCTGGTCTTCTTGCAAAGATAAGTTTGCAGCTTCCCAATAATGGGCCACAGCTTGGAACCTATGCTAGTCCGCAGGCACCATGGCAAGCCCAGGCTGCCACTTGGTACAGGTCTGGAGAACAACTTTTTTTCTGAGGCACACAGACCTCTCCTGCAGGTGAGCCTTGATTCTTGATCCCTGTCCTACCTCTTTGTCCTCTGTACCATGCACTAATGAGTGGTGAGGATGAGCCAAGGGAGAAAGCTTCTTCCTACCCTTTTAGACTCTAACTGGAGAAGTGTTATGCTAATTTCGTAACGAGCCAGCATGCTTCCAGCTTTTTTGTCAGCTCAAATCTGAACTTAATCCTACCAGCTTCTAACACTGCATGAGAAATCTGGGTAGCAGTGGAAACTGCTCTACTACACTGGAAGATCGAATTGCTTGCATTCAAATACTGTGTGGCTTGTGTAATAGAAATTATTTTATCATAGATTATGTTTTAAATTGGTTTGAATTCTCAAACAGTAAGGAAATCACAGTTTGGTTATTATTGTAGGGAATTCATTCTGTTTTCCAAATGCAATGTATTTTCTTTGTTTTCTAGCTTTATTGAGGTATAAATGACAATTGTATATGTTTAAGGTGATGTTTTGATATACATATACATTGTGAATTGATGACCACAATCAAGCTAATTAACATATTCATCACCTCACATAGTTACTCTGTGTGTGTTGAGAGTAAGATCTACTCTCTTAGCAAATTTCAAATATGTGATATATTATTAACTATCATCTCTATGCTGTACATTAGGTCTCTAGAATTTATTCATCTTGTAACTGAAAGTTTGTACCCTTTGACCAACATTTCTCCATTTCCCCTACCCCTCAACTTCAGAAAGTCACTTTTTACTCAGTTTCTATGAGTTTGAGTTTTTTTAGATTCTACACATGTGTGAAATTAAATAATTCATACTTATAATAATTCAGATTTAAAGCTGTTGGAACTTTACATTATTTTGAGCCTTGAGAGTGAGACAGGAATAATACAGGATGGTTGCTGGAGAACAGAAAATTCCAGGCAGCAGTTTCACATGACTAGCAAAAGGAAACTGTTGAAACAGCTGCAGAAGCTAGGGGCTGATAAGACCCTGAAAACCAGGGTGTGGGCCAAGCTGGCTAAAACCGACTGGACCCAACATGGCACTGGATTTAGCCTGAGTTTCTCCTAGGATCTCATTATATGCTCATTAACATATTCAATCACACACCCACCAGCACCGTGACAGTTCTAGGAACTCCCATATTTGGTGTAAAAATGAATGGCACCACAGTTTCCAGAAATCTCCACCTTTTTCCAGGAATCTTCATAAATATTCCACCCCTTGATCAAAGAAACCCACAAAAGTGGAAACCCCAGACTCCATCACAAGACTCTTGAGTAAGCCTGCCTATGCTCCCTTTTCTTGAGTGTATACTTTTCCCTTTGCAATAACTCCTGATACTATCACCATTTTCTGACTCATCCTTGAATGCTTTTTCTGGATGGTGTCAAGAGCTTGGACACCTGCTGAGTTGAGGTCCCATCAGCACTTGGGGACCTCCTCCAGCCCACCAGTATCAAGAGGAATGTGGATATGTGGCCTGAGTCACATGATAGGTTGCTGCAACTTCTGCTTCTCCATTTATAGATTAAATCTCTTCCTCATTCCTGTCCTATAAATGATTAGGAAAGCCCAAATGGCACCAGAGAGAAACTCCCTAGAGACCATTACTCCTCCTTATGGGAGTCTTATGGAATGCTAAAGCAATATTCTTTGGAATGTAGCAAATTGTACAGATTATTATAACATACATACTCATCTTGAATAGAAGATGTTGTCTGTGTAAGTGAAACCTTCACTTCCTCACTTAGGAATGCTGACCCATTCTTTGAAGTCTGTGTTTTCTGCGTGGTCATTCCCAAGCTTTGAAATGGAATAAATGCTATACTCAACCATATTTTCTGAATCTCATTATTTAAGATTGACATTTGAGATCAGGTAGTATTTGTCTTTCTGTGCCTGGCTTAGCATAATATCCTCCAGGTTCATCCATGATGCTGCAAATGGCAGAATTTCCTTCTTTTTAAAGGCTGAATAATACTCTTTATTGTATATAAATATATTTTATGGCTGGGTGTGGTTGCTCACGCTTGTAATTCCAGAACTTTGGGAGCCCAAGGTGGGCAGATCACTTGAGCCCAGTAGTTCAAAATAAGCCCTGGAAACATTGTGAGATCCCGTTTCTACCAAAAAAAAAAAAATTAGCTGGGCATGGTGGCACACACTTGTGGTCCCAGCATCTCAGGGGGCTGAGGCGGGAGGATCGCTTGAGCCTGGGAGGTTAAGGTTCCACTGAACCATGGTTGTGCCACTGCACTCCAGCTTGGGAGACAGAGCGAGACCTTGTCTCAAAAATATATATATATACACACACACATATATACACACACACATACACATACATATATATTATATGTATCCTAAGATATTATGATCTATATATCTTTAAAATATATATTAAGATATATTTGTACCCTTACATAAACTTAAGATATATGAATGTATCTTAATATGTATTAGAAATATATATATATTTAAATTCATTTATTCATTGGTGGACACTTAGATTGTTTTCCTATCTTTGCTATTGTGAATAATACTGCTATGGACATGGGAGTGCAAGTATCTCTTTGAAGGAGTGATTTTTATTTCATTTGAATATATACCCAGAAGTGGGATTGTTGGATCATATGATAGTTCCATTTTTATTAGGTTGGTGCAAAGGTAATTGTGGTTTTTGACATTACTTTTAATGGTAATAATATTTTCAGGAAACTCTATACAGCTTTTCTTAATGGATGAACCATGTAGGAGTGAAGAGAGAAGGCTTCCCCCTTCACCATCTGCAGGTTTGCTGAAAATGAACTGACAAAGCAGATCAATAGGAGAAAAAGGCACACAAATATATTTTAATGTGCATTGCCCAGGGGAATTGCAGGAGAATGATTACCCAATAACTCAATGGAGCACAGATGCTTATATACCCCTCTATATAGAGAAGTGGGGAGATACAAATGCAGAAGTAAACGACAAGTTTCCTTTGAGGTCTGGGGGAGGTGTTGGGAAGGTGAGGGACGTTACTTCATTGTGAACAAAGGCTGTCTTATTATGCAGATAAGGCCTCCCAGGCAGTCTCTGGAGCTGCCCTCAGGAAAATAGATGAAAAGTCTGTTTGGGTGTGGTGACAACTTCCAGTCTCTTCTGTGGTTGATTTTTTCTGGTTATTTGATGAGAATCCAAGGGAGGGGGTCTTAAGACAATTGCATTTCTTTTGGAAAAAAGCTTTCTTAGATAAAGAAATTCCAGGGAGAGTCCTTCCTGGTGCTTTGAGAAAGAGGATCAGAGAGACTTTGGTTCTGAGGCTTATTTCTGAGGTTTTCAATTTTAAAAGCACTCAGCATGCCAGAGTGCCATGTTTTGGCGAATCGTTTTCTGTGCTCCAAAAACCAATTTACATTTCTACCACCAATACAGAAGGTTCTCTTTTCTCCACATCTAAATGTAATGTATTTTCTTATTTCCACCTAGAAATTGGATGTATTCGTTTATTAAACCATATTTGCTAAGCACCTAAATGTGTCAGAACCAAATGTTTAGGAAGTCTTGGGCTTAAACAGATAAAGTTATGATTCCTGCTTCTGTGAACTTACCTACAGTCTACCGAAGAGACCCCTGTGATACATTAAGACTATTGCTATAAGGGAGCATCTACAAAATATTGTAGTGGTAGCCTAGAAAAAAAATGTTTCTTAGAGAATCAAGGATGGCTTTGCAGAGGAGAAATCTTTAGCTAAGTCTTGAGGGATGGTTGGACAAGATATAAGGGCAGGAAAGAAGAGCTATGAAGAGGGTTTATTACAGAAAGAAAGCTATCTCTGTCTCTAGGACACTGAGCAAAACAGAAATGAGAATATACAGACAGTTCTTGTCCCTGGTTCTCAGCACAGCCTTTGCAAATATGTTAGGCCCTTGAGGAACTTTGACTGAGGAATCCTTATAGATCACTGACTCCAGCAGAGTCGACTTTTTTTTCTGTATCTTTCAGAAAGAGACACGATTTTCAGAACTAGTGTGCATTGCAAAAATTCCAACTAACATGTCACAATTATAGAAACACCTGTTCTAGACATAACAATATTTTTTGTTGTTAATTCACTAGGCTGGGTACACCAAAATTAACTTCATTTAAAACATAGTAATGAGTAAGTAAATGATAGTTTTGTCTTTAATTTTTTTCCCTTGAAGCTTAAAAACCAGTTTAGATGGAAAAACCACAAATTTTTACAGTTCCAGAGAATCTCACAGTGAGCACTGACTCATAAGGTATTTATTGTAGAAGTCAATTTTCCTTTAATGTGTGTAGCTGATCATGCAAAATAAAGTTTAGATTTGTTCTTATGGATCCCAGTTTTCTTGGACGGAACTAAAAGTTGAACCTCCCCCTCCCTCCCCCCCCACTTTTTTTTTTTACTCTGAAAGCACTAGTCAACTTTATTTGGGGACCAAAAAAACAAAAAAACAAAGTATGCTCATCTGGCTTTGGACCCACAGAATGTAACCCCTGGAGTGGAAGGTGAGGCCACTTGCTATTCAATGATATTGTCCCTTTGTGATTTTGATTAATTTTTCACAGACACCTAGACAAAAATGAATAACATTCAAAAATTTTAAAATATGAATTTCTTTCCCTACTCATTAAGCCAGAGCAATTACCCTTTTAATTCAGTGCATTGCATGTGTTCCATACAGCAGCAACCTGTATAAACAGGATGAGGGTGAGAAAATGCACCATGGATTCCAACTTCAAAACTTTTCAGGGAACCTCAAGGCCAAGATTATATAGCTGAAGCAAAGAGCAAGGTTCAATTATTTGACTTTTTTTCCTGCCAATTTAGCTAAATATTTCAAACAAAATATATGCACAGAAAATTTTCTATGATTGAAAGAATCCCATATTTACCAAGTTTTTAACTAACCCCTTGAAGAAGATGACTGGCCACTGTGTTGATAATTTTTTAGCCCTGTACTTTGCCTTCTATGTGGTAAGCAATAAAGTGTAGGAGTTAAATGTGCTGGCTCTAAGGCCACACTGGATTTGAATCCTAGCTCTTTCACTTAATGGCTGTGTGACTTAGAAAAACTTACTTAAAACTCAGTACGCCCAACTTCCCATATCAGCAAAATGGGAATATTGATAGTTCCTGCCTTGAGGGGTGACTGTGAGGATAAAATGAAGCAATGTATTCATGGCTTGCCTTCCCAAACCACCAGGCTAAGCCATGTGGCAGAGATAGTCTGTTAGTGCTTCCTAAATATCCATGTTCCCACTATGGATCCCAACTTTCCTCGAAGTTAGATGTGGGGCTGTGTGACTATCCCTGGCCAATCAACTTCAAGCTGCAGTGAACTGTGTCACTTCTAGGCCAAGGGAATGAAGGGCCAATCTGCTTTCTCCATCCCTTTTCTCCTCATCCCTTTTTCCCTCCCATGGTGACTCTAGAGATCACGTGTTTCTGGTGATGTAGCTTTGACATGGTAAGAGCTTGGGTCCCTAAGCCATAGTTTGAAAGACACAGGCCAGCTGCTAATCCATGGAGAACTTTATGTGAATGGAAAATAAATGGTTTATTGTGATATGTGACAAGTCAATGAAATTTTGGGGGCTTGCTTGTTGCCACAACATAGCCTAACATTACCCTGTCTAATACAAGTCACAAGCAGTTTAATTTACATTTAAATAACCCTGCTTCCTTCTTTTAAAACTTTATTTTAGATCTATTCTAACGTCTTATAATGATTAACTTAAAACATTAAGCCATAAAACTCTTCAAGAAATAAGCATGTAGCTGGGCGTGGTGGCTCAGGCCTGTAATCCCAGCACTTTGAGAAGCCTAGGCAGGTGGATCACCTGAGGTCAGGAGTTTAAGACAAGCCTGACCAACATGGAGAAACCCCGTCTCTACTAAAAACACAAAATTAGCCAGGTGTGGTGGCATGTGCCTGTAATCCCAGCTACTCGGGAGGCTGAGGCAGGAGAATCACTTGAACCTGGGTGGCGGAGGTTGCAGTGAGCCGAGATCGTGCCATTGCACTCCAGCCTGGGCAACAAAAGCGAAACTCTGTCTCAAAAAAAAAAAAAAGAAAGAAAGAAAAAGAAAGGATGTATATTTAATTTTTATTATATGAATTTTATTATATAATTTAATCATATAAATCATATAATTTTTATTATGATTTTGCATTGCACTTTGAGGTTATTCTATTTGAATAATCACATTCAAATGAGGTTTGGTCACCCATTAGAGAATGGGTACCAGGCTAATCTGCAGAATTACAATGAGAGACTCACCTGAAGAATTCCTAGTGTCAAATATCTAGGAAAGAGGCATGCTTCATTATCAGGAAACAGGAGCTCTAAGGTGTGAAATTAAAGGATTCTTGTTCTTGACATTTTGTTCTTTGTAAGGAAAGAATCAAGGATCTAAAAGGCAGAAAAAAGTTGGAGATTGTAGTATCAGGAGTCTCTGCCCTTGGAAACAGTTCAGGTATCAAGGAAGTAGAGGTCCTAACAAGGGCTGTAGCCCACTATTAATGTAGCAGCAGAAGTGATAGCTTATTTCTTTACTTTTTTAAGAAAAAATAATAAAAGGGAATGTAAGCTCAAGGCAACAAAAGAGGTATCTCTTGGTCTGTCAGCAAACAAAATTTTCCTTCCAGAATTACATGGAAGTAAATTTTTTCCCCCTTGGGAAAGACAGCATTTTCTTAATTATATTGAAAAAAATGGTGACTTTTCCACTAGTCTGTAAGGATTTCAATTATGCTATGATTCATTATTCTTATGAATAAGTACCAATTAAAAGACCTTTTTGAATGTTCAGTACTCGACTTCTAATTTGGAGTCTCAAACTTGTCTCTTCTTTACTGTCTTTTCCAATACTCATCAATTCTCTGAACTCAAAATTTTTGCATTTTCATTCCACTGATTGATGGCAAGCCAATAGAATTCTTGTATAAAACAATTAAAATCCCATGAGTGACTTTTCTTGATTGCAGATTTGTGTGACAGTTTACAATTGTGGAAGTGATAGAATATTTTATTTCCCATCCCAAATCCTACCACTTGACCTCATGTAGTAAAATATTTCTCTAGCAATTCTCTTGATATTTGCTTTCTCCAAATTTTTATGTGATCTTTTATAACAGAGTACCTAAGAGAATGGTCTTTTAAAGTTATAATTTTATTATTAAAATTAAAAATATAGGTAATGAATTCATGTGGTTCAAATTTCAAAAAGCATAAAATGGTCAGCAGTGAAAATTGTCTTTCTATTACCATTCCATCCCCAGGTTACCCATTTCCCTCTTGGAGGCAGTATTGCTAGTTTCTTATACTGTATGTTTAAAGATACAGACAATGCATATACAAGTAAGTACAGAAACACATTAAACACACACACACACACACATATAAACATATGGACACACCCACACAGTTCATCTTTTTTTTACACAAATGGTAGATACCATATGCCCCCTTTTGAGCTCTCATTTTTTCCCTTAAAAATGTATCTATGAGATTATCTCATCTCAGTCATAAAGATTTTATTTTATTTTTACTTTTTGAATTGAAATAAATGTATATATAGGAAAAACATAAATATCATAATTATGCAGCTCAATGAATCTTAACAATGTGAATGCATATGTTTCATCAGCACTTGAATCAGGAAACAGATTTATTATAAATACCCTGAAAGCCTATGTCGACGGGTCTCCCAGTCACTACTACTCTTTCCATCACCCTATCAGTTAGATTTGCTGCATATCCAACCACTCCAAAACTCGGGGGCTTAAATCAACAGTCATTTAAATTTTTGTGGGTTGGCAATTTGGGTTCAGTTCAGCTGGGCAGTTCTGTGGGGCTGGAGCAGACTCAGCTCATCTCAGCAGCGGCTCACTCATGCATCCGCAGGTGGCTGCTGGATGCTGGGGACTGGCTGACTTTTGGCTGGAGTGTAATCCCTCCAGCAAGTCGACCCAGGCTTGTTCACATAGTGGCAGGATTTCAACAACTGCAAGAGTAGAAGCTGCAAGGCTTCCTGAGGTCTCGACTCAGAACTGATAAGTTGCTCTGACACATTCTATTTGTCAAAGCAAGTCACAAGGCTAGTTTAGTTTCCAGGGGTGAGACTCTGCCTTTTAATGCAGGAGTTTTCAGAGGATTGCAGTCATTTTTGCAATCAACCACTATCACCATTTATTGGTTTTGCCTGTTTTTGAATGTTATATAAATCCAATTATACATTACGCCTACTCTTTTGCATCTGATTTCTTCATGCAACATTGTCTGTTGTTCTGTTAGCATTAATTTATTCTTTTAAAAAAATGTTTATCAAGGCCGGGCACAGTGGCTTACACCTGTAATCCCAGCACTTTGGGAGGCTGAGGTGGGTGGATCATGAGGTCAAGAGATCGAGACCATCCTGGCCAAAATGGTGAAATCCCGTCTCTACTAAAAATACAAAAATTAGCCAGGTGTTGTGGCACGCATCTGTAGTCCCTGCTACTTGGGAGGCTGAGGCAGAAGAATCGCTTGAACCCGGAAGGCAGAGCTTGCAGTGAGCCGAGATCCAGCCACTGTACTCCAGCCTGGTGACAGAGCGAGACTCCGCCCCCCCCAAAAAAAAAAAAAGTTTATTGAACACCCACTATGTTTTCTTTTCGGAATAAAGTCAAATGAGATATAGATCCAGTCCCCCAGAAAGGGGAGGTTGCTAAGTAAATATAGTGTATATGTTATCATAAAAGTATGCAGAGGGAGTTAGGAGTAAGATTAAAGTCAGACCTTACTAGGAGAGGTAATGTTTACCTGTATCTTAAATTATACACAGGAATTAGTCATATGGAGAAAGATGTGCATGAAGGACACTCCAATTGGAGATACCAGTGGTTGGGATATGGAGCTGTGAAACATCATGGTGGCTTAAGGGCTACAAAGAGTGTATTACAATTATTACAACTAGCACTTGCAGGTATGTTAGAAGAAGAGCTCAGATCAGTGATTTTCAAACACTAGTGTGCATCAGAATCACCTGAAGTACTTAAAAAATTTTTTTATTTTATATTGCATATAATAGATGTACATATTATTGGGGTACATGTGATATTTAAGACATTTATATAATTTGTAATGATAAAATCCATGTAATTGGGATAGCCATCATCTTTTTTTTTTTTTTTTTTTTTTTTGAGACAGAGTCTTGCTCTGTCGCCCAGGCTGGAGTGCAGTGGCGCCATCTGGGCTCACTGCAAGCTCCACCTCCCGGGTTCACGCTGTTGTCCTGCCTCAGCCTCCCGAGTAGCTGGGACTACAGGCACCCACCACCAAGCCTGGCTAATTTTTGTATTTTTTTAGTAGAGACGGGGTTTCACCATGTTAGCCAGGATGGTCTCGATCTCCTGACCTCGTGATCCACCCACCTCGGCCTCCCAAAGTGCTGGGATCACAGGCGTGAGCCACCGCACCCGGCCGGGATAGCCATCATCTTAAATATTTGTCTTTATGCTAGAAACGTTCAAATTATTCTTTTCTAGATACTTTGAAATATATAACAGATTATTGTAAACTATAGTCACCCTACTAGTCTATCAAATGCTAGGTCTTATTTCTTCTATCAAACTGTATATTTGTACCCAATAATCAACTTCTTCATCCCCCATCCACCCTTCCCAGCCTCTGGTACAACTGCCAATCTACTGTCTAGCTTCAAAATATCTACCTTTTTAGCTCACACATGAGTGAGAGCCTGTGATATTTGTCTTTCTATAGTTGGCTGATTTCATTTAACATAATGACCACAAGTTCCATACGTGTTGCTGTCATTTCATCTGTATACATTCAACTTTAGCAAATAGTGCCAAATAGTTTTCTAATGTAGTTGTAACAATTTCCTCTTTCTCTAGCAGTTTATGAGCGTTCCATTTGTTATACATTCTTGCCTAAACTTGTTATCACTTACTATCAGTGTTTTTGAGTCATTCCAAACAGTGTGTACTTATATCTCATTGTTTAATTTGTATTTCCTTGATGAATAATAATATAGTTTCTTTTTATATGTTTATTGGCCATTTGGATATCCACTTTTGTACTGTTTATTAAAGACTTTTGTCTATTTTTCTGTTCAGTTATCTCTGTTTTTTAAAAATTTATTTGTAAAACTTATTTATAGATATTTGATATGAGTCCTTTGTCAGCTACATGTATTGCAAATGCCTTCTCGCAGTCTGCTTTTTCGCTCTCTTAATGGTGTTTTTTAAATAATCAGAAGTTGTAGTATTTTAACTAGTCCATTTTATCAACCTCCTTCATAATGGTTAATGTTTCTTGTATCCACTTAAGAAATCTTTGTCTACCCCAAAGTCATAAAGATATTTTCATATGTTATTTTCTAGCAGTTTTATTGTTTTACCTTTCACATTTATATCAACAATCCTCCTTGAATTAAGTTTTGTTTGTGGGGTGACATAGGAATATCATGTTTTTTCAGTCTGTATGAATATCAAATTCACTCAGAGCCATTTATTGAAAAGACCATCCTTTCAATAGTGTATTGCTGTCTCGCCTTTGTCATAACATGAATGTTTCTATCAGGTAGAGTATGTTCCTGGATTCTCTGTTCAGTTCCATTTATCTATCAATGCTTGCACTAAATATCATACTATTTGAATTACTGTGGCTTTATATATATTAGGTTATGATATCCAGACGTATAAGCACTCTAATTTCATTCTCATACTTAAAATTATCTTTGTTATTCTTGGCTGTTCCATTTCATATGAACTTACCCCACACAGGTGAAAGCCCTGCTGGGTTATTAGCTAGGATTGTATTTAATTTATTGACGATTTTGTGAAGAACTGTCCAGGTAACAAAATTGAATCTCTAGAATCATAAATGTGTTTTATTCTTTCATTTATTAAGGTTTTAAAAAATATTTCTTAAGAAAGTTATGTAGTTTTCATTAGACTATATGTTATGTATATACAAATGATTGATTTTTGATGTGAATCTTGTAACCAGTGACCTAGCTGAGTTCACTCATTAATTCTAATAATACGTCTCCATATTCTTATGGATTTCTTTCATTTACATAATTTACTACATGTACACAATATGGTATCTGTGATAACATAATTTTTATTCTATTGTTTTTCATTTCTCCTTTTCTAGTAGTTCTTTTTCTTGCTTCATTGTACTCGCTAAAACTCCCAGAACAATGCTGAAGAGAAATAAGTAATGATGGCAGGCATCTTACCTTGTTTCTGATCTCCAGGGGAAAGCTTTTCCTGTTTCATTGTTGTGTATAATCTTAGCCATAGGTTTTCCGTAGTCTTCTTATAGCAATAGAGCTTTCTTTTATTTACAGATTTCTAAGATGTTTTAATTTATTGAGTTTAACTTATGATTTTCTATTTTATCCTATAAAAGTAAATTAATTACTTTTTGCATGTTAAACCAACTTTTCTGGAATAAAGTTCTCTTGATTGCTGAATTCAATTGCTAATATTTTATTAGAATTATTAAATTTATATTCGTAAAGAATGTCAGATTTTTTTTTTCTTTCTAACAATATCTTACCAGAATTTGATATCAAGATCATGCTTGTCTTATAAAATGGGTTACGAAGCACTTTTCTTTTTGCTGTTTTCTCGAATTGTTTTTAATATATTGGTGTTATTTCTTCCTTAAATATTTGGCAGAATTTACCAAAATATCTTTCTTGATCTGAGATTTCATATCAGAATTATTTTTTATAGATTCAGTTTCTATAATCAATACAGATCTTTTCAGATTTTCTATTTCTTGCGTTAATTTTAGTAAATTTTGTTTTTCTAGCAGTTTGTCACTTCATTTAAATATTCAAATTTATTGACAGAAAATTATTCATAATATCCTATTTATTTATTGAAGTCTGTTGAATCTGTAATGTGATTCCTTTTTATTTCTAGTATTGGTAATTTGTGCCTTTTCTCTCTCTTTTTAAAAAACTCAATGTTACTAGGGGCTTATCAATTTTATTAGATTTTTCAAAGAACCAAGTTTTGACCTTGCTGATTAACTCTATTTTTTTATTTCATTAGTATCTGTTCTTATTTAACATATTTCCTTTCTTCTTTTGGTTTAATTTGCTCTTATTCTATACTTCTTTGAGACTAATATTTCACTTACTTATTTTCAGTCTTTCTTATTTCTTAAAACATGCATTTAAGGCTATAGATTTCTTTTGAATAGTGACCCTACATGTATCCCCCAAGACCTGACATGTTATATTTTTATTATTTCAGTCTAACATTTTTAAAAATTTCCATTGAGATTCTTCCTTAATCCTGTGTTGTGTCAAAGAGTACTTCTTAATTTCCATACATTTGGAGATTTTATGGGTTCTTTGTAACTAATTTCTGGCTTGATTCCACTGGGATCAGAGGACATACTCGGCTTGATAGTACAGCATATGGTCATTTTGGTGAGTGTCCCAAACACAAGTTGAGAATCATACATACTTTCTGCTTTTGTATATAGTTATTGGTTTCAAATTTTTATATCACTTTGTTCAAAATTTCTAATTTTTACTCATCTTTTGTCTGCTTCTCTATCAGTTACTGAGAGAGGTATGTTAAGGATCTCAATCTAAAATCTAAAACTGTGGGTTTCTCTATCTTATTAGTTCTATTGATTTTTGCTTTATATATTTAAGCTTATCTTATTCTTTTTACATATTCTTGATAAAGTAACACTTTTATCATTATGAAATATTTCTCATCTTTGGTAATATGTTTTTGCATTACATTCTACTAATCTTATATGAATTTACATATGCCAGCTTTAAAATTTTTTATTATTTTGGTTAATATTTGTATGCCATCTTTTTCCATATTATATTTTCAAACTTTCTATGCCTTTGTATTTGAAATGTGTCTTCATTATGCAACATATAGTTGGGTTTCATCCTTATTTAGTCTTAAAATCTGTTTCTTTCAATAGGAATTTTTAGTTTATTTATAATATATGTAATTACTGATTTTTTAACTTAAAGCTTTTATATTACTATTTTTCCATTTGTTTCATTTTTTCAATAGTCCTCTTTCTCTGTTTTTTCTATTTCTTGATTTCCTACAGGCTCCTGATAACAATTAGAAAAGCCAGATAAAATTCAAACAAACCGAAAGTATAGCCACTTGAATCATTAGCGAGTACCAAGGTATCCAACTCATAAAGACCCAATATTCCAGAATAAAAAAACTCATGTAGGTGTATATGATCTCTTCTGCAATTTCCCAAAATTTTCCCTTTAGTTCTTCAATGTAGATATTTTCTACTGACCTACCTTCCGAAACATGAATCCTCTGTACCGTTGTGTCAAATTTAATATTTAATCCACCTATTGAGTTCCTAGATTAAATGTTTATTTTTACATTCTAGATTTTCAACTTGATTGTTCTAATCGTTTAGCTTTATTTTACCATCATGTCTTCTATTTTATTAAACATGTTTTTAATAGTCATTTTAAAGCCCGTTTATGAAAACTCAGTTGTCTGGATCACTTTTAGATTTATTCCTATTGTTTATTTTCTGTTCTATTCTTTCTCTTTTGGAAGAAAACAATAATTGTATGGCAGACATTGTGTATGAAATATTGACATCTTTCTCTATGAGTTTAGCTTGTGACAGTCAGAATAGGGAAAATTACCCTATTCCAATCAGGGATTAAACAGTTTTAAGGTTGTGTTTCAGACTTTGTATTGCTTAGTCTATTTGTGTTTTCTCTAATTCCTAGGTTGTGATTCTAAGGGATCCCAAATGAAAACTTGGGGTGTTTATCGCTGTCCGTCTTTCTTGACAGGCCCTAAACTTCATTGAAAAATATCTTCCTAGCATTGTGAAACTGCCAAAAGCGCTAAACTTCTTGGCTCCCACTCTCTTCTAAGCTTCTCTTGTTCTAAGCTTCTCTTGAAGGGCAAGCTTCTCTTGAAGGACAAGCTTCTCTTGTTTCTTCTATGCTGTCAAAATCAGGAATCAGCAAATGCTTCAAGGGGAAAAGCTGCATATTTTCAGTCTCACATCTGCTTCCTTTCTCTTAGCTCCTCAACTCCTGGATATCTTAGTGGCCCTGAACTCCATTTTTTTTCTCACTAGATCTTGAGATTGCTAAAAGCTGTCCTCCGTTTCTCTGTCTCTTAGCAGCCTTTTCTCCTTTTCTCAGCTTCTTTGCCTGTACAATTCTGAGTCATCTCAGTTTCCCGTCTCCTAAGGATCTTGGCCCTTCAAGTTCTGGCTACCTTGGTAATACTCTGTTGCCTTCAAATTTCTTTTTAATCTAGTTATACTAGCTGTTATTAGTGGGAGTTTGGTCTGCTATAAATTAATCCCTGTCACAAATGTAATGCCTTTTTCCTTTTCCTTTGTTTTCAGCTACATAGTATACCATTGTATAGCTATTCTAAAATTTCTTTATACAGGCCCTAGTTATGGGTACTTAGGTTGTTTCCAGTGTTTACTATTGCAAAGCATAAAGCAGTAACTTATATGTACATTATAAATTATATAAATAATGGTAACTTCGTATGTACATAACTCTATGTGCATTATCTATACAGTTGCACACATATACAAATATATATAAAACACAAAGTCTTAGAATAAAATTGCTTAATCAAAGGGAATGTTCATTTGTATTTTGATATACATTGCCTATTATCCTTTGTAGAACTTATACCAATTTATATTCCAAAGATTATATGAACATGCCTATTTTCCCACAGCTTAACTACATACTGTGTTATTTTAATTTTGACATTTGTCAATGGTAGCTTAAGAAATGGTATCTCATTATAATTTTAATTTGCATTATTTCTATTGTGGGGGAGGTTGAACATTTTTCATGCAGTTAAAGCCTCAAGTTACCACACTGTTCTATAGATTTGTTGTAGATGACCAACATTTCACAGAGTATATATCACGACATTCACATAAAATTTTCTGCAAAAATTATGTTGTATCATGTATTTCCCCCTTTTGGCAATTCATCAAAAAGCCTCTGAGAAAAGAAATTCCTTGAAATGTTTTATTGTGGAAAAAATATATATAACATAATTATCATCTTAACCAGTTGTAAGTGTGCGATTTAGTGGCATTAAATACACTCACAATGTTGTGTGGCCATCACCAGTATCCACACCCAAAATGTTTTCATCGTCTGTAACAAAAACTCTATGTCCACTACTCCCTTTCCTTCTGCCTCCCAGCCCCTGGTAACCTCTACTCTACTTTCTGTCTCTTTGAATTTGTCTATTCTAGGTACGTCATATAAGTAGAATTATACAGTATTTATCCTGTGCCTGGCTTCTTGCACTATGCGTGTTTTCAACGACCATCCATGTTGTAGCATATATCAAAATTTCATTCCTTTTTATGGCAGAATAATATACTATCATGTGCACAATCCCTTTATGTGTTGGTGGGCATTTGAATTTTTTCCACATTTTGGCCATTGTGAATAATGCTGTGAACATCATGCACAAATGTGTTTGAGTCCCTGCTTTTGATTCTTTTGGATATACACCTAGGAGTGAAATTGGTGGGTCGTGTGGTGGTTCTGTTTGAACTGCTTAAGAAATTGCCACATTGTTTTCTACAGAAAATGTACCATTTTGCATTCTCACCAGCACTTATGAAGCTTCCAATTTCTCCACATCCTTGCCAACACCTGCCATTTTCCCTTTTTAAAAATTATAGCCATCCTAGTAGGTGTGATGTGCTATCCACTGTCATTTTGACTTGCATCTTTCTAATGATTAATGACGTTAAGCATCTTTTCATGGGTATATTGGACATCTGTACATCATATTTGGTGAAATGTCTATTCATGTCCTTCATCTACTTTTTAATCTAGTTGTTTGACTTTTTGTTGTTGAGTTGTAGGAGTTTTTAAAATATATACTTTCAGTATCCATCACTTATTAAGTATATAATTTGTAAATATTTTCTCCCATCCAGTAGGCTGTCTTTTTACTTTCTTGATGGTATACTTTGATGCATAAAAAATTCTTAATTTTGATAAAATCCACATTTTATTTATATATATATATATTTCATTATCTGTGCTTTTGGTGTCAAATCCATGAAATTGTTACCAAATCCAATGTTATAAAGATTTTCCCCATTGTCCCCATCTAAGAGTTTTATGGCTTTAGCTATTTAGTTTGAGGCCTTTGATATATTTAGAGTTAATTTTTGTATATGGTAGATATATATGTAGCTCACGTTTTGCGTGTGGCTGTTCAGTTTTCTTGGAACCATTTGTTGAAAATACTGTCCTTTCCTCATTAAATGGTCTTGGCACCTTTGTCAAAAATTAATTGATTATATGTGTAAGTGTTTATTTCTGGGCTCTCTATTCTATTCCATTGGTCTATCTCTCTGTTGAAATGCAAGTCCCATACTGTTTTAGTTACTGTACCTTTATAGAAAGTTTAGAAGTCAGAAAATGTGAGTGCCCCAACTTCATTCTCCTCTTTCAAGATTGTTTGGCTATGTAGGGGTTCTTGCAATTCCATATAAAGTTGAGAGTTAGCTTTTCTATTTCTGACAAAAAAAAAAGGCTGTTGGAATTTTGATAGTGATTGCACTAAATCTATAGATCACATTGTGTATTATAGACCTCTTAACAATGTTAACTCTTCCTATGCATGAACATGAAATGTCCTTCCATTTATTTAAATCTTCTTACATTACTTTCAGCAATGTTGTAGTTTTAAGTATATGAGTCTTCTATTTCTTTCTTTAGATTTATCGTTAGTATTTAATTTCTAATTAGTTAAGATTTATTCCTAAATGCTCCTAAGTATTTAATTACTAAACATAAACCTTGTTTAGATTTGTTCTTAAGTATTTTAGGGACTATTATACATAGCTTTTCTTTTCTTTTCTTTTCTATTTCTTTTTCTTTTTCTTTTCCTTTTGAGCTGGAGTCTCGCTCTGTCACCCAGGCTGGAGTGCAGTGGCACGATCTCGGCTCACTGCAACCTCTACCTCCTGAGTTCAAGCGATTCTTCTGCCTCAGCCTCCTGAATAACTGGGATTATAGGCACCCGCCACCTCACCTGGCTAATTTTTTTATTTTTATTTTTTATTTTTTAGTAGAGACAGAGTTTCACCATGTTGGCCAGGCTAGTCTCGAACTCCTGACCTCAGGTGATCTGCCCACCTCGGCCTCCCAAAGTGCTGGGATTACAGACGTGAGCCACTGCACCTGGCCGCATTCCTTTTTGGATTATTTATTGCTGATATATTGCAGCAAACTTAACATTTGTGTTGATCTTATACCCTGAAACTTTACTGAATTTGTTTACTAGCTCTAGTAGCTTCCTTACAAATTCTGTGGAATTCTCTTTTATAAAAAATTTTTTCCTCTTGTTCATTGGTTTTTCTTTTTTATTTTTTTATTATACTTTAAGTTCTAGGATACATGTGTAGAATGTGCAGGTTTGTTACATAGGTATACACGTGCCATGGTGGTTTGCTGCACCCATCAACCCATCATCTACATTAGGTATTTCTCCTAATGTTATCCCTCTCCTAAACCCCCATGCCCCAGCAGGCCCCGCTGTGTGATGTTTTCTTCGCTGTGTCCAGGTGTTCTCATTGTTCAACTCCCACTTATGAGTGAGAACATGCGGTGTTTGGTTTTCTGTTCCTGTGTTAGTTTGCTGAGAATGATGGTTTTCCAGCTTCATCCATGCCCCTGTAAAGAACATGAACTCATCCTTTTTTGGAATTTTCTACATATAGAATCATATCACCTGTGAATAGAGATATCATTACCACTTCCTTTTTAATTTGAATGGCTTTTATTTCTTTTACCTTTCTAATAGCTCTGGTTGGAACTTCCGGTACATTGTTGAATAGCAGTAGTGAAAGCAGGCATTCTTGTCTTGTTCCTGACCTTAGAGAGAGAGTTTTCAGTCTTCTAGCATTGAATATGGTCCATTTAACTTTGTTTTAAGTCAGCATCTTCCCAACTTATTTGACTGAGGACAAGCTATTCATATTGGGAAACACTTTTACTGATAAATTAATACCTGAAATGAGTCTAAAATATCTAACAATTAGAATGAAACTTCAGGTGCTTAGAGTAACACACGGCATTTAGATTTCAATCTTTGACTCTGACAGTTTGACTCTGCCATTTTTGAGAGAGCCATTGAATTTCAATCAATTGCTCTTTATACTTTAGTTCAGTTCACAAAACAAACACAAGAAGTATAACTTTCTCCATTATATAAGCAGGATGTGACTACCTATTAAAATGCTGAGAATGACTTGTAGGTGGTATTGTTAACAGAGGGAAGACCAGAGGGAGGACTGTCCTACATATGGCTTGGTGTTCTGCAGTGATTTGTGGTGGCTGCATTAAATCAAAATTTAATACTTTGCCTTTTAGGGAGAAAGGCGAGAAGATAATATGAAAACATTGGGTATTTTATCCTCTTGCCAAAGAATTATTGATTGTATCTTCTTCACTTTATTCAGTACCCACTAATTTTTACCAAGCACCTCATCCCCACATGCTGTGTTCTCTCACAAAATTCCAAGCAAGACTCTCTGAGTCTCTTACCCTCTCAACACTTTATAGCTAACTGAGAAAGGCCAGAAAACAAAATGATGAATAAAACAATTGGCTGAAGACTCAAGAGTTGTTATAAAATTGGCAGCGGTAAGATAAGCTAGGAGCAAAATCTTGCAGTGGTTAAATACTCAACCAGGAGTGTCTGAGTGGCTTCATCAGGCTCTCCAGCCTTGCGGGGACCCCAGATGATGGGCACTTCTTGAAGATTTAGTCATAAGACTAAGTCAAAGAAAGTTTGACAATCTGGTTATTTAATGGTGGCTCAGTGTTGTCATGTCTTTGCATACGTTCTATCTATAACTGGTGAAGGTTAAACAAATGGTGGGTCAGAGGGTCACTGAAAGAATAATTGTCATTCCTTGTGGCAGCCATGCCACATTGGCTTCCTTGTCTCCCTCAAATATACAAAGCACGTTGGCTTCTTAATTTGAACTTTTTGTCCCTCTGCTTAAAATAACCTTTTATAAATACTTAGAGGGGTTTTTTATTCCTCACTTATTTAGGTCTCTGCTCAGAGAGGCCTTCCCTAGGTCTTCTTTCTAAACTATTCCCCATTATTTGCTCTCCCATGACCCTGCCTTCTTTTTCTTTACAGGTCACAATTCTTGGCATGACATCAAATGTTCATTGATGTATTTATTTGTTGTCTGTTCACCAATATAAGCTTTATGAGGGCGAGGCTTTGTTTTGTTCAGTGCTATATTGCCAACATTTTAAACAGTGCCTTGAATATATGTTAGGTACTTAGAAAATATTTTCTGAATAAACAAACTCATAAATATGCTGATGGAAAAGTTATTTAACAATCAAAGGGAATTTATTGGCTCAATGAAATTAAAATTATCTCTTTTGAAGCACCCATATAATGTCACTGGGACTGTCTCCAGTCCCCAGCTCTGCCTCTTTCCTGTTGGCCTCACTTTCCAGCAGATCTTTCCCCCAGCTGGTCCCTGGCTACCCTAGGCTTACATCACGCAAAGTCAAAACATCCAGAGAAGAGGACACACCTCTTTCCCAGCAGCACCAGCAGAATTTCAGGGCTCCAGTGGCTTCTACTGGGCAACACACCTGAACCAAATCCTCTGGCCAAGGAATTGAAATAGGCTTATTGGCCAGGCCAGGTCACTTCTCCCCTCCTGATGCCCACTGGAGCCATGTGGACCAAGAATAAGGAAAGGCAGTTCTTCAAAGAAAAATCAAAGTGTAGATATTGTAAACATGTAGCTAGTGTAGACATGGGAGAAAGGATGCCCCGAAGGCAAAAGAGACAGAATACACTTCATTCCTGATGATTCAAAAAACAAAGAGAAAAACAAAAATTGACAAAAACAAACATAACTTTTTTGCCACTCAGTAACAACTTGTTTAGGTCCTCATTTCCAAGAAGCTGATAGAAATACATCAAAACTTTGTTCCAAGTTAGAACTCTTGTCTTTTTAAAGCTTTGTTAGCACCCCTGAGGTGCTAATGGAAACCGTCAACAGTAAGTCTGTAAAGTTTCCAATGTTAAACTCAGTCTTGAGACTAAGGCACTTAGCTATGAACTTCTGCCTTTTCAAACATGTGTGTATGAAACCTCTGTGCCAGTAAGTGTTCCAAGTGTTGGGGACAAATTTCACCCCCCCTCCTTATCCTTCTTCTCTGCTTTGCTTTCTTCCACAGATCTCTGTCTCTAATATATTTTATAATTTATTTATTTGTCTATTGTCTATTTCCTTCCCCACCTTTCAGGATGTAAATTCCATGAGGGCAGGAATTCTTGTCTCTTTTGTCCACTGCTATATCCCCAGAGGCCACAACTGTGCCTAGCATATAGTAGCACTCAGTAAATATTTGTTGAATAGGTGAATGTGATAAGTTGAACCTTGCTGGTTTATATTTTTTCTGTACTCTTTTTTCTGTGCTCTGTAGTTTATTTTATTATTATTATTATTTTTTGGAGATGGAGTCTCGCTCTGTTGCCCAGGCTCGAGTGTGATGGCATGATCTTGGCTCACTGCAACCCCTGCCTCCCAGGTTCAAGCAATTCTCCTGCCTCAGCCTCTCGAGTAGCTGGGATTACAGCCGCCCACCACCTCACCCGGCTAATTTTTGTATTTTTAGTAGAGACGAGATTTGGCATGTTGGCCAGGCTGGTTTCAAACTCCTGACCTCAGGTGATCTGCTTGCCTCGGCCTCCCAAAGTGCTGGGATTACAGGCATGAGCCACCGCGCCTGGCCTGTGCTTTGTATTTTAAAGTTTAATATTTCACTATTGAATATATTTTGTTCATTCTTTTTCTAGATTTTGATTTTTTCTCTTTTATACTCATTTATTACAGTGTTTCTAACTTCTATGCTATTCAAAAGAATGTAGCTTTTACCTAAAAATGTGTTCAAATAATCTTATGATATTGTTTCTGCTGAACCAGACTGAAACATAGTCTATGTGAGTGCACACACACAGATGTACACACACAAATGTACACACACTAATGACAAGCTATGCAATGACACAAATTCGTTGAAACACAGCACATGTGAGTATACACACACACACACACACACACACAAATGACAAGCTAGCTATGCATTGTAGTTTTATAGCAATTCTCATTGTAGTTTGTGTGACTCTGTGATCAGAGCTTTTTTTTTTTTAATGCTTAGCTGTTACTCACATGAAGATTTTCTAACTTGCTTTGTCAGTTTTGTATTGGAAAACCCAAAGAAGAAATGGGAGCCAATTTTGACATATAAAAATCAAACATTTAAATCAAATTGAACATTTTAAAATAATGGTCGGAGGCTAGTTGTGGCTTTCTCAAAGGCTCCCAGTGTTTGAGGCTAGCAACTTAGTTGAAACTTAGTAGAATCTTCTGTGTGTCTCACTCAGCAGGGCAAAAAAAAAAAAAAAAAAAGAGTTCCCTTTTACCTTCACCGTATTTCTGTTTTTAATTGATGAGATGTTTTTCCACTTTCCCATAATCTCTTGTTCCTCCTTGCAAAAGCCTTCACTGCTGCCTAATTTTCAATATGAAAAATTATTGTCCTGTTTCTCTTTTTGTCACAGCTGCCAAATTAGAGTTACTCTGCTGCCTTTAGGGTTTGTGAACTTACATACATCCATATATTTGCAGTCTTCTTTTCCCCTCTATAATCCTAATTTCTAATTTTTGTTTTGTTTACTCTTTTGACAGTAATTTTAGTTATATTATATTTCAAAGCTTTTATGGACAGACAAAGTTATAAATAAGCCAATTAAAATGTCTGGGTATGTTTACGTGCTGGTCCCTGAAATATCACTAGGGATGGTGTGGAGGACTCAGATGAAGGATCAGACCTTCCATGCTCCTAAAGAGTTGATAGTAATATTTGTTGAATGAAGCCAGTGTAGATATAGGAGGCTGGATGTGCTCCAGATCATCCTGCCCTTTTCCAGGGATCATGATGGCTTCCTGTTATTCAGAGAATAGCTCATAATCTTTTTTCAAATATGAGAAGCTCCTTTTTATGTCAAAAGATACTGTAGACCCTTTACCAGCCAGGATATGGTAGGCTATGTGGCAATGACAAACAACTAAATGCTAGTAACTTATAAAACCATCAGTTTTGTTTCTAGGTCACTCTACATATTCATCCTGAATCAGTGAAGGCCACTGATCATTGTGGCCACTCTGGCAGCCAGGCTGATGGAGCCACCATCATCTCTGATCGCTGAAGCAGAAGGAAGAGTGGAGTGCTGGAGAATCTCTCACTGGCAGTTCAACTCTGGCTCAGAAGTCATCACTTCCACTCACAATTCATTCCTCAAAGCTGGTCACATGGCCCCACCCAGCTCCAAGGGGGCCTAGATGTGCAACCCTTGCACAGGCTCAGAAGGCGGGGAGAACTGGAAATATTGGCCACATGGCACTAATGCGCATCATAGAGGTGCCTGCACAGTGGTGGTTGTCAACTTTTAACATTTTTGGCTTGAGAAAATACATAATGATAAAAAGTTGCAATGAATTTGAGTAATACTCAAATTAAAGAAAAATTAATATTGAATTAATCATATTAATAACTAAGTAAACAAGACAAACTTTTTATAAGAATTAGCACCAGGAAAAAACAAATAGTTAATACTAGAATTATTTTTAGTGAGCAAATTCGCTTTGAGAAAACAGCCTGATGATTCTTATAAAAAGACAAACTTTTTATAAGAATTAGCACTAGAAAAAAAAAACAGCTAATACTAGGATTGTTTTTAGGGAGCAAATTTACTTTGAGAAAACAGCCTGATGATTATGTGGAGGGGATGGCAGGAATGTGAGGCAGGCACTGCTCTCCATAACACAGAGAGAGGATAGGATTTGGAGGTTTAAGAGACACTGCAGGCCGGGTGTGGTGGCTCACGCCTGTAATCCCAGCACTTTGGAGGCCAAGGTGGGAGGATCACCTGAGGTTAGGATTTCAAGACCAGCCTGGACAACATAGTGAAACCCCGTCTCTACAAAAATAAAAAAAATTAGCCGGGCATGATGGTGAGTGCCTATAATCTCAGCTACTTGGGAGACTGAGGTGGGAGAATCACTTAAACCCAGGAGGCAGAGGCTGCAGTGAGCCAAGATGGCCCACTCCAGCCTGGGGGACAGAGCGAGACTCGGTCTCAAAAAAAAAAGAGGCACTGCAAGAGGATGACGGGGAAGAAGAGTGGGAAAGGGGGAGAGAGGACAGGAAGAGTGGCTAGCAAAAGGGAAGGGGTATCAGTCCCTAAAATGACTCTCTTCCTTTGACCTTCCCACCCACCTGCAAATTTCAACGATGTTTTGTAAATTCACAAATGTAAGATGTAAATACATTTTGGTTGTGAAAACTAAAGAAGGAGACAAGTTTCCTGCTGGGTTGAAGTAGCAAATGTCTTAGACAGCCTGTAAGGACGCAGGGGGCTTCAAGTAGAAGAAGACTAGAGAATGCAAGCTGCTCAAAAATTTGCAGAAGTCTTGGAGAAGGCTTTAGGCAGCCAGGACATAAACTGCCAATTTTATGGAACACTTGAAGATTCCCAGCTGATGTTTTTGTTAATTAATACTACATATTATCATTAATATTATTTTTAAATGCACTGAAATCAGTTTGTACATTGATTAATATTTATTGATTGCAAACAAGACAATGAACATGATCAACAAGATTCCTGCCACTTATAAAGCTTATCATTCAAGAGAGGCAGAAGTTAAATATATATGGAAATAGACTTACATTATTTATTTATTCTACAACAATGCTCAATGGTTATAGATTTATAGACCCCAACCCATAGGGTCTGTGGGTTGGGAAACATATGACCAAGAATTTAGGTGATTCCATAACAGGACTGACGTGGAAAGACCTAAGCATACCTACACCAAATTCAATGCTTCTCTTTTCTGAGAGTGCTAAAAGGTTAGTTTTCTTAATTTCCAACGTCCTAAGAGACCCACGGCAGATTGTTAGCCAGTATAATAAAGACTGGAAAATACATTTGAGGAACTAAAGATAACATGTCGCGTAAAAATATTTTAAAAGAAATATATATTTTTTTAATTTAGGAATAATCAAATCCACAAGGCAAGATTGAGATTTTATGAATAAGAGAATAGACAAGTTTGAATAAGAAACAGATGGGTATTCTAGAGATAAAGAATATAGTCAAGGAAAAAAATAATTTTAAAATAATAGGGAAGTTCAAAAGGAGCTTAAATATAATCAAATGTGGAATTAGTCAATTAAAATATGGATTATAGGAAATGAATCAGAACACAGCTCAGAAAGAAAACAAGAGATTTAAATATGAGAGAGAAGATGCGAGCCGTGGAGAAGAGAAAGAGAGCAAGTTAAATAACAGTAGTTCCACAAGGCAAGACTCCAGAATAAGGTAAGGGCAAGGTTAAAAGAAATTATGGATGATAATTATTCATAATTGAATAAACAAATGAGCTCTTAGAGTGAAGAAACGTAGAATCCTGTACAAGATAGATTTTTAAAAAATGATCTCTTATTCACATCACGGTAAAGTTACACAATATCTATGAAAAAGAAAAAACTTGAAAAGCCACCAGGGGGAAAAGATAAGAGGCCGTAAAGAAATGACCATCAGATTTATTGCAGACTTCTCACCAGCAACAATAGATGTTATAGGACAATAAAAAACATCTTCACAATGCAAGGAGAAAACAATTGTCCACCTTGAATTCTCTACTCACTGTGGTCACACAAAGTGAGCATGATACAAGGGCATTTTCAGTCAGATCCCCCATGAATGTGCCATTCACAGAAAACTCGTTGAAAGAACTACTAAGGATTTCACTCAGCAAGAAAGAAAATGAACCCAGAAGGAAGGCGTTGGGTTGCGATAAGCAATGTTGTAAAGGAAAGAAAAGGCTAAAAATAAATGAACCAAGTATAGAAGTTGACAGACAAAAAGAAAGTCGGGAGAAAGGAATCGAAAAACATAAAAGGTGACTATAATAAACAAAAAACAAGGGAAAGTAGAAATGATAAATAAAATAAAAATTTGTAAAACTAAAATTAAAAATAAAATAAATTCATGACAGAATTTAAACCTGAAGAAAAGAGGACGAGGAGAAATGGCAGCCTCTGGAGGAGATTTGAACAAATAATCAGCAAAACATTTGACAAGTTAATTAGATAAACCTTTTTTTTTTTTTTTGAGACAGAGTCATGCTCTGTTGCCCAGGCTGGAGTTCAGGGCACGATCTCCGCTCACTGCAAGCTCCGCCTCCTGGGTTCAGGCCATTTTCCTGCCTCAGCCTCCCCAGTAGCTGGGACTACAGGCGCCCGCCACCACGTCCGGCTAATTTTTTGTATTTTTAGTAGAGACGGGGTTTCACCATGTTAGCCAGGATTGTCTCAATCTCCTGACCTTGTAATTCGCCCGCCTCGGCCTTAGATAAACCTTTAAACTAATTTTTTAAATGAAAAATTTGCAACCCAGATAGTGTGTCTAGTTTTTGAAGAACATGTTATTCCTATATTATTCATCTTTTCCAGGACAAATGAAAGGATGAAAAAATGTCCTAAATCGTTTTAAGAAACAGCATAATATTAGTACCAAAACCTGGTAAAGACAGTGTGAAAAGGAAAACTGGAGAATGGCTATACTTAGGAAAATCAATGTCAGCAATTCTGAATGAAGTATTTCCAAACTGAATAGAGCAGTCTATCAAAAATAATAATACAACATAGTTACATAGGTGTTATTCTAGAAGGGATGGCTTAGTGTTAGGATATCTATTAATTCATTTAATCAACAGATTAGCAGTTAAGAATACAAATTTATCATAATAGATGTTCTATGTAGCGTTTGAAAATATTAAATATCCACCACTGATGAAAACAAAACTAGAAAACTAAAAATAATAGGAAACTACCTTTACACGATTAAAAAATGCATATTGAAAACCAATAGCTCAAAGTCCATGGAGACACTTCTATTAAATCAAGAAGA
The DNA here is from genome assembly GCF_028885625.2 of Pongo pygmaeus. Taxonomy (NCBI): domain Eukaryota; kingdom Metazoa; phylum Chordata; class Mammalia; order Primates; family Hominidae; genus Pongo; species Pongo pygmaeus. The sequence goes on along the minus strand of NC_072379.2, from coordinate 55,290,356 downwards.
CAAAAATTCCTACTTTCCCTAGCATTACTGAGCATTTTTTGTGAAGTCTAGTTAATGCAATAGATACGAAACAGGTCTACGTAAAATTATCATAAGAAAGGATATAGAATAATCATTACTGACGGGTGATATGGACTTCTGCCAAGAGAATTAATGAGACTATCTTGAGCTAATATATTTAAATAAAGTAACAGGCTAAAAAATAAACGCAGTAACTTTTCCCTACAGAATCTATAATCAGTAAAAAATATATTAGAAAATGTTCACGTTTAAAACAGCGGAAATAACATTACCTAGGGAAAACACCAGCTGGGAATGGTGGCTCACGCCTGTAATCCCAGCACTTTGGGAGGCCAAGGCGGACAGATCACTTGAGGTCAGGAGTTCAAGACCAGCCTGGGCAACATGGCGGAACTCTGTCTCTACTAAACATACAAAAAATTAGCTGGGCGTGGTGGTGCAGGCATGCCTGTGATTCCAGCTACTTGGGAGGCTGAGGCACAAGAATTGCTTGAATCTGGGAGGCAGAGGTTGCAGTGAGCTGAGATCGTGCCACTTGCACTCCAGCCTGAGCCAGTACTTTATGTGAAGGGGAGAAAACCCTGAACTGGGTCTACTTCTCCAGGTATACAAAGGATTTCTTGAAGCAATACAAGATGATTGAATATTATACAGATGGACAATCTCAAGGTATAAATTTACCACCACTCCAAGTGAAAATCCCTATGAGATTTTTTGGGAGTGAAAGGTAGGTGAGATCAATAAAATTATTTTTTAAATAACACAGAGTAAGTCCTAGTTGTCAATAGCATTTTGGGGTTAAGCACGTAACATGCATTATCTTATTTAATCTTTAAAAATTTTTAAGTTCAAATTTAGGCTCAGAAAGTTTAAATAATTTTTCAAGGATCACACAGCTGTAAGGAATTGGAACTCCAACATAGATCTGAAGGCCTTGTTCTAAAACCTGAGATTTTTAAAAACCGTGCTATATATTGCAAAAGCAACAGCTATTTTAATTTTTTGTATTAAGAATATCTAGAGCCCGCCGGGCGGCTGGCTTACACCTGTAATCCCAGCACTTTGGGAGGCTGAGGCAGGTGGATCTCTTGAGGTCAGGAGTTCCAGACCAGCCTGGCCAACATGGTGAAACCCCATCTCTACTAAAAATACAAAAAATTAGCCGGGAGTGGTGGTGCGCACCTCATATCCCAGCTACTCGGGAGGCTGAGGCAGGAGACTCGCTTGAATCTGAGAGATCATGGTGAGACGAGATCGCACCACTGCACTCCATCGTGAGTAACAAGAGCGAAACTCCATCTCAAAAAAAAAAAAAGAATGTAAAGCCTAGAGGAAAAAACAGTTTTCACTGAATGGTGTTATAAATAGCAGTCTTACAGAAAGCTGTTTAATATACATGGTTAAATGAAAATAAAGTATATTGCAAAGCAGAATGACCCACTCTTTTTTTTTTTTTTTTTTTTTTTGAGACGGAGTCTTGCTCTGTTGCCCAGGCTGGAGTGCAGTGGCGCCATCTCGGCTCACTGCAAGGTCCACCTTCCGGGTTCAGGCCATTCGCCTGCCTCAGCCTCCCCAGTAGCTGGGACTACAGGCGCCCGCTACCACGCCTGGCTAATTTTTTGTATTTTTAGTAGAGACGGGGTTTCACCATGTTAGCCAGGATGGTCTCGATCTCCTGACCTCGTGATGCGCCCGCCTCGGCCTCCCAAAGTGCTGGGATTACAGGCGTGAACCACCGCGCCCAGCCAGAATGACCCACTCTTATGGATCATTCTGCTTTAAAATGTTTTTACGTATGATACATATAACATAAAAATTTTTTTAGCCTTTTAATTAATATATTTATATATGTGTATATTATATATAATACATATTTATGTATACTTTATTTTTATATACAAAATTATATAATTACACATATTCCACTATGTATACATGGTTATTAATACTCTGAGTGTTAACAGTGGCTAAATCAGAATAATTTTTATTTTATTTCGTTTACAGTTACTTCTTTTAAAAGTTGTAACATTCCAAAAAGAACAGTTCTTTTTAAGCTGAAAGACACAGGAGGCTAAATTAGTTTCTCCAATGTAGGCTTATAATGAAAAAATTAAGTGAGATATTTTTATCTGCAACCTGAAAAACAGTAATAGTATTAATAAAGTTATTTGGAGGCTTTTATTTGTGAAAACTGTCAAATCTAATTAGCTTGATCTTTAGCAGTTATCTAAGTGTAAGGTGAAAATAAACAACAATTTTAGATGGTCATCAGGTGAAATTATACCATGCATTTATTTTAGAAATGGGTGTTGTCAACTTCCAAGTTTATTTCAACGAATCCTGGTTTTCATGCTAAAGTCAAAAGGTGGTCCTGTTTGGCCCAGAGTTTCCTAGCCCCTCCCATTTCTCCTTTCGCAATCCTGGCGGTCTGGTACCCCTGGAATGCTTCACTAATAAGCAGCATTCTTTCCATAGTAAGGTTCTGCTCCTTTGAAAGTGCCCAACGAATCTTGTTCTTACCATATAACTCTAACATGTTAACATGCATCTTAAGCAAGACCTTAAATACTGACTTCCACACAGCCACACTTCAGCTACATTCTCAGTATTTCCTTTTTATTTGTTAGCTGTAAAACTGAACAAATGGGACTGAGGGACTTTGGCACGGCTCCAAATCAGAGAGAAACGCATCCCGAATTGGCCCTTTGCCCAAAGGTATAATTTTCAGCTGTGAGTTGCCCTTAATTTTGAAAATCATCTTTGTAGCTTCAGATTTTCCAGAGCAGTAGAAGCATTGTGTTTGCTCTCCAGGTGACCAGCATTGAAAAACAAAAATAAAAACACAGTATCTTGCTTTCCTTTTGCATCAGATCAGATTTCTTTCGCTAAAGGATTCAACATATTAAGAAAATTCCAGTATAAATGATATAAATACCTTGTGCCTGCTGGCCATAAGTGTCTCAACAGTATGCAGATTTCTCCAGGTCATTTGATTTTGGAACAGATCATCCTTTCAAGTTTGGTACTGATATATTTTAAAACTAGATTTCTCTGCATTTATGAATAGTAGAAGTACTTAGCATCAGTTTCAATTATGTTGTTGTAAATAAATTACTCTGTGATTAAGGATAACAATTGACAATATACTTATTTAGTAAACATGTATGCCTGTATGTATAAAACATCAACATATGCTAATGCACAGTATTTTATAAGACTACTAAGCATAAGGACTTTCCAACCAGCACGCTGGGATTTGTTTCTATGAATAAAGTCTTCTAATATGTCTTAAATTCCACTGGGCAAATGATGGTTTTAATCAATTAAGATCCATGCTTCTCTAAGAAGATAATGCCTGTAAGAACGTGAATAATTTTTATCGTTACCATTTTGTTTTTTGTATTTATTAGCTGTAAGATGTGATATTTTTTCTATTTTATCAAGATCAGCTTATATCTGGCAATTCAATTTTTAAAAATCTGATTGAATTACATCAGCTAATCTTACATATTGTTTATCCCCCAAATTGCAAAACAACCATACAAAATAAAGAGAATTACATGCCTCTTTTAAATTTGTTCTGTGAAAAATACATATCATGGTGTTTGGAATCAGACATACCTGGTTTCTAACACCCAGATTAAGGAATTAAATCTATGTAGAAAACACCAGTAACTGCCAACATTCTGACACGTTAGCTCTGTGTGCCTGGCATATACTCCCTGAGCCTCAATTTTCTTTTTTGAAAAATATTTTTTGCAACATTGTTGTGAGGAGCCACGAGATAGTATGTGACTAGGTCTAGCACAGGACCTGACAATATTCAAAAATTTAGTTGCAGTTTTTCTCTTCAGATTATTAAAGGAATACAATCTTATTATAGAAAATTGAAAAAAAGTAGACAAAAATTACTATTGTCATACCACCCGCTTTTTTTCTTTCCTATCATGGTTTTTTGTAGTCGAGGTATTGTTCAATACAAAATTTTACATTTTGCTTTAATTCAATTTACTTTATAGCACCAGTATTTTCTCATGTTATGACATGCTCTTCATAAACAACAGTTTTAGTGCCTTTGTACCATTTCCCTATTGTTGGATAGGCGATTTCTAATGTTTTGTATTGTAGATAGTGGCATGATAAATCCCTTTGTTTCTAACTTCTGTATTTCTGATTATTCTCTCAGAATAGATTATATTTGTCCCATCTGTTGTTTCATGTTTCTACCTTTTCTGCTTTTTTTGCATTAATGATACTTTTTATGATTCCATTTTGTTTCCTTTACTGGCTCACTTGTTATAACCTGTTTTTTTTAGTGAATGTTTTGGTGTCTGTAGTATACATCTCATACTTATCACAGTCTACCTTCGTTATGGTTTAGAACTTCATGTATAGTAAGACTTTAAAATAGTATTTTTCCATCCCTCCATCCTGGCCTATGTGTTATTTTTGTCCTATACTTTTCCTCTATGTATGTTACGAACACCACAATACACATTTTAATTTTTGTTTTAAATAATCAGTTCTCTTTTAAAGATATTTTAAAAGTAACAAAAATGTGTTTTCTATTTAGTCACATATTTACTATTTCTGTTACTCTTCATTCCTTTGTGTAGCATCAGATATTTATCTGGTATCATTGCTCATTCTTCATCAGCCCAAAGGACTTCCTTTAACATTTTTTTGTGGTGCGTATCTGCTGGTGATGCATTCTTTCAGCTTTTGTATGTCTGCAAAAGTATGTATTTAGCCTTCCCTTTTGAAAGTTTTTTTGCTGGGATAAGAATTCCAGGTTGATGGTTTTTTTTACTTTTCTTTCAGTAGTTAAATATGTTGCTCCACTGACTTCTGGCTTGGATGGTTTCTGATAAGAAGTTCATTGTAATTCTTATCTTTATTCCTCTCCATGATGTGAATTTTTTCCTTTGGTTGCTTTTTAGATTTATCTTTATCACTGGTTTTAAGCAATTTTTTTTTATTTTTAGTTTTTGAGACAGGGTTTTGCTCTGTTGTCCAGGCTGAAGTACAGTGGCATGATCTCGGCTCACTGCCACCTCTGTCTCCTGGGTTCAAGTGATTCTTCTGCCTCAGCCTCCCAAGTAGCTGGGACTACAGGCATGTGCCACCACACCTGGCTAATTTTTGTATTTTTGGTAGAGACGGGGTTTTACCATGTTGGCCAGGCTAGTCTCGAACTCCTGACCTCAAGTGATCCATCCACCTCGGCCTCCCAAAGTGTTGGGATCACAGGCATGAGCTACCACGTGTGGCCAGTAATTTAAACATGTTACTTGATGTAGTTTTCTTCAGGTTGTGTCTGGAGTTTGTTGAACATGAACCTGTGGGTTTGTAGTTTTCATCAAATTTAGAAAATTTTCAGCCAGCACTACTTCAAATATTTTTTTCAGATCCCTAATCCTAACCTCTGGAGACATCAGTTACATGTACATTAGGCTATTTCAAGTTGTCTCACGCACATTGATTCTGTTCATTTCTTTTAGTCTTTTTCATTCTGTATTTCATTTTGGATAATTTCTATTGCTGTGTCTTCATATTCATGAATCTTTTCTTTTATATTGTCTGAACTACTATTAATCTCATTCTATGTAATTTTCATCTTAGACATTGTAGTTTTCATCTCTAAAAGTTCTATTTGGGTCTTTATATCTTATATGTCTCTACTTAACCTGCTCAATCTTTCCTTTCTGTGTGGAATATAGTTATAATAATTATTTTAAAGTTATTATCTACTCTTATCATCTATGACATTTTAAAGTCTCTGTTGATTAATTTTCTCCTCATTATGGGCCATATTTTTCTGCTTCTTTGCATGGCTAGTAATTTGTTACTGGATGCCAGACATTGTGGCTTTTATCTTGGTGAGTGGTAGATGTTCTTGTGTTTTCACAAATATTCTTAAATTCTGTTCTGGGATGCAGTTAAGTTACTTGGAAACCATTTTATTCTTTAAAATCTTGATTTTAAGCTTTGTTAGGTGGGATCGGGGCAGTATGTAATCTAGGGCTGTTTTTTTCCCCACTACTAAGACAATAGCCTTCAGAGTACTCCATGCAATGCCCCATGAATGACATGACATGGTTTTTCATTTTTGTTGTTGGGAACATGAATTATTCCAAGTCCTCCATTAGTTTTATTTTACTTTATTTTATTTGTGGGACACTTTTTTTTGGTTAATTGAGCAACTATTATGTGCCAGTTCCCCTGCTATGTAACATTGATTCTTTCTGATTTGCACAAAAACTCTCTGATGTCAGAGGTATTATATATCCATTTTTCTGATGAAGAAAGAGGTTCAGAGAGCATAAATGATTTGCCTAAGATCACACAGCTAGGAAATAGTGGTCCTAAGTTTCAAATCTGTTAGTTTTGAGAAGTGTTCACTCTAATCCTTTCAGATGGTTCTTTTCCCAACCTTGGGCAGTTTCTTCACATACGTGCTGATCGCCATGCAGCTGAAGACCAACCAAGGTTTCTTTGCAGTTCTTCATAGCTGTCTCTATATGCAGCTTTCTTCTCTCCACTATTCTCCCCTAAGAACTGTAGCTACCTTGGCCTCCCCGGAATACCAGCAGTGGCTCCTCAGCAAATCTAGGGTTTTGGCCTCTGCCTACTTTCCCCTCCCTTGCACCATGGCCTGTAATCTGTCTCTGGGAAGTTCACTAATGTAATTGTATGACTCACCTCATTTGTTTTCCCTCTCTCAAGAACCACTGTCCTGTGCTGTCTGTTGTCCAATGCCTAGAATCATCGATTAGTGTATCTTGACCAGATATTTAGTTGCTTCGTGTGTGTGTGTGTCTGTGTGTGTGTGTGTAGGATTTTATCTGGTTCCTTTCATTCCATCCTGGCTGGAAATGGAAATCCTCTCAGAATAGGTTTTTTAGGAATTATATGTAATCTTTAAAAACAAATATACTCATCAGGAATTCTAAGTATAATATCAATAACACATAAGAGAAATAACAAAATTTATTTTCTTCCAGTTGAAATAGCTAAGAATTTAAATTCATCCAGGATCTACTAATGACTATGATCAAGTTTGTTCTGAACATTGAAACTCACTTTGAAATGAAAGTCTGTTATATGCTATGGTATGTGTTACAGTTTATTCTGAGTTTGCCCTTTTAATTGTGTGCTCTTACAAAACATCCCAAATCATCCATTTGGGAGAAAAGTGGATACATTTCACCAACGTTTTCCCTAGCACAATACCTGGCACCCAGAAGGCATGTAATAAGTGATAGTGAGAAGAATGAATAAATAAGATTCTAAACATACTAAGAAACACTACTAATTTTAAGATGAAGGCAATATGGCTAGGTTTACATACATACACAGACAGAGAATTCAACTAAAGTCTAACATAAGAAAATCTAAATATTTTAATAAATATTATCAGGTAATTTGTTTCAATGAAACATTACTGCAAGAGGAGAATGTATAGATTCAGTTGGCAGAAATAGAGTATGCTATTCATGAATTCAGTGAAAACCTTGGGAGGAATGGGTTAGCAAAGGAGACTACTTAGTGCTTACATCCTTCAAGGTAAGCTTCACGTGAGCCTGGAACACAACTGCAGTTCAGATAGTGGAGCAGATGCAACTAACACACAACTGTGTGGGCACCACTTTCCACTGCCACGATTCTAGAACCCTGACTCCTGATCATAATATTAAAATGGACAAATGCCATATGCAAATAAATTCAGTTGTAATTGGTGATAGAGAAACATACAGTGTCACGTTCTCTACCTTGGGGAAAAGTCTGGGGAGTGGGTGGAGTGGACATGTGCAATGGCAAAAAGACAAGAGCATGAAGAGTGGTCTTGGATTGCAAGTAAAAGTGATTTCACAGGCAGCACATAAACCCCTTGGTTCTATAATGTTTCATTTCTCCCAGTGATGGTGTTATAGTCAGTGTTTTCATGAACTCCTGTCACCTTCTCAGTTCTTGTGGTGGCTGTTACTGATTAAAAGAAGATACTAGGACTGGGAGATGATAGAACTCTTTCTCCTGGTGTGGTAGATTTTTAAGAACTAGATTGAGGGTCTAGAAATCGTAGCAACTTGCTGTCTTGTTGGTTGGTGCCACAAACGGAACCCATATAAGCTTATAACTTCATGTAAAAGATGTTAATCCACTCTGAGTTGGCTTGCTGTAAAACTCTAGTAAGTATTGAATGGTATAAACCCAGATCACTAGATCTTTAGAAAGCATAAACACCCAGAGATTCAAAATAAATTAAGAGTAGTTTACACTCTGAGAAACTCGAAATGCATTTCCAGGTCCTTCTGATAGGTGCTTTTCATCACAGCCTGGGAAGCACAAGGGCATAATTGTGTAAGTCCTCACTACTTCATGTTCTCGAATGTCTTCTCTGATACCTTCTGAAACCTTGAAAGCATGGGAAACAAACCTAATTTAATCAATATACTAGTTCACCCCTTGGAATACCCTATTAGCAATCTTTCTAGGGTGTCTTAAATAAGAAGTAGCCATTCATGATTTAAAATAAATATTGAATTTATATTTACTATAGGGCATATAAGGAAACTTCTTGAACATCATAAAGATAATTTATCTGGAACCAAGAGCAAAAATTATAATAGGGGAAAAATAATTAAGGTATTCACCATTAGATTAATAACAATAAGATGCCCATTATCATCATTACATTTTAAAACATTTTGAAGTTTCAAAGAAATGTCACAATACAAGAAAACAAAATGAGCAGTCTAAATATTAGAACAGAACTATTATTTACTGCTGATATGATTGTATAATTTTATACCTACAAAGTACAAGAGTATCTGTTTTAAAACTATTAATAAAGCTAACAGAAGTTATTACATTGTTGGAGTACAAAAAAACACATGAGAATCAATAGCTTCCCATCTGCTAGATAGAACCAGCAAAAAATTGAAATGAACAAAAATAAGAGCTCATTCATAATGGCTACAGAAACTATAAACTACTTGTGAATAAATTTGATTAAAAAACAAAATATACATAAAAAGAAATACAGTGGAGTCATATCATATGCCCATTTAGCATACACAAATTAAATTTCATTTACTCCATGCAGCACGTTTCTGTTATTTTTTTTAAGACATGTATATTTCATGCAATAGAGCTCCCCAATGCAAGCCAACTCCTTCACTGGGTATGCAACTTATGAAATAGTAATCTATTTCAGTACTGGAAGGAAAAGCGGTGTTGAATTTATTGTAAGATAATTACATCTGTATACTGTTCTTCAGGGGCAATTTGAAGAATTTTCAAGGATAATTTTGACTATAAGCAATTGTCCCCTCGAATGCTGATTTTGGAAACCAACTCCTGGCTGAGATGAGACTCCAGTGTGGATGCAATTTTTCTGAAGGATATAAGATAGGACCAGGACAAATGGACTTAGGCGTTGTAAACATTTGGATTTCTAATATTAAAATAAAGTACACAGAAGCTTCAAAAGAAGCAGAAAACCGTCAAACTATGCTCCCTCCCCCTACTCATTACTGGAGGCATCCTAAGGCAGAATGCTTAGAACTGCCAAACATCTGCCTTTCCTTTATTCCTTTTTTTCCTGGCTAATTGAGTTAGAGAATCTCCATTATTAGGAAAACGTGCATGACTTCAGACTTTAGAACTATTACAGCCCTCTGTAAATAAGACTTCAGGTGGAAAAGGTGGAGCTGCCGGTTTCCTCTAACTGGTATGTACATTTAGAATATTAGAGGCTGGACCTGGATTCCAAAATGCCGGTGATGCTTGGATGCTTTAGTGTATGAGTGAAGGGAAAGATCACGTAAGGTGTAAGAGCTCACAGGGACTGGGTAAAATTAGAGAACTCCTAGGGCGAAGTGTGAAGAAGGTTAAAGCTCTCCTGAGAATGCTCTACCACTTCATCACTTTTGGAGGATGTTTGTGTATTTGTACTGGAAGGGAAATGTTACGTGACTCCCTGTCTATCTTCTACCTCGAGGATAACAGAAGCCCCTAAAATTTGTCAGCCAACTGAAGGCTGTGCATATACCCTGTGGGCTACCATTACAGGGGAAAATGCATCCTGGTTGGCTATGGCAGGAAACAATGTAATGCAAATGTTGCTCTTCCCCAGATGAATATAGACATATAATGCAATTACAGTCCGAATCCCAACTGTCCGTTCTGTTTGCTTGTTTTTGGAACTGGACAAGTTAGTTCTAAATATATGACAGTTGTCAAGAGAACTTTGAAAAATAACTAGTAAGAGCCATTTACTCCATCAGCTATAAATAGATCCTGAAAAGGCTGCAATAAAAATCCTATGGTACTGGAATAGAAATAGCAAATAAATCATGAGAATATATAGTAAACATCTCACTGAAATCATTCAACAATAAATGATTTATTGGGCACATACTGTGTGTCAGACACTATGCTAGTCACTGGTTAAAGAGCTGTGAACAATACACAGCCACTGCCTTCAGGCAGCTCACAGTCTATAGAGGGTGAACTACAGATTGAATATTTACGAAGTATGAGACATGCCATAGAGGGAGAATAAAATGTGCTATGAGATGCAGCATAGAGTGATCCATCCTAATGTGGACCCAAGAGAAGCCTCTCTCAGAGTGTGCCTGGAAGGATCACTCACTAGGGAGCCAGGTTAAGGAGGGAACTGGCAGGAGGACGTGATCCTGCTGGGAACCAGCCCCATTCGGGAGGTTTTGGCACATTTGGACACAGGGAAAGTCTGTGGTGGGCATGTAAGAGAAGCTCAAAAAGTGAATTTGTTTAGGGGCGGATTGTGCAGGGTCTAGAGAGACTGAGAGGATTTCTAATTTTCTCTTAAGAGCAATGGAAAACCCTTGAAAGTTTTATCAAATGTCTTCGTCTTTCTAACATTGTTGATTTATAAATTTTAGTGCAGTGTCAATTGGTAAATGATATATCTCTGTATCTCTTTGATATAGAATAAAATTTTAGCAAATATAAATGGATATTTCTTGTCAAGTACAAAAGTACTAATATCCATATTAACGATGGAAAATATTTCTTTTATTTTGATTTTTTCTTTTTCTGAACTTACTAATTTCATTTGCATTGTTTTCATTAGCTTTTATATGGTATACTTTGCCTAACGATTCTCTCTCAATTTATGTATTTACATGTGTATTGTTGTTACTTTCTTTTTTCTCTCTAGTTTTTATTTAAAGTATTGGAAAAGCTTCTCTGTTTTGTTTATTTCCTCAAATAAGTTTTTTTTTTAACTTTTTAACATAGAGAATGTGAAACATATACGAAATAGAATTATATAATAAACTCCCATGTGTGAAAATGGTATTATGGCTATGTTAAACAGAGAGGCCTTATCTTTAGTGATACATACTGAAATATTTATGGATGGAATGGTATGTTATTTAGGATTTGCTTTAAAATAATATTTCTTCAATTAGTTTGATGCGGGGCTTACACAAGAGTGAGACACATGAGAAAACTTGAGGGCAAATTTACAAGGGAGACAAAAACTCAGTAGTCAAGATAAATAATATTTTCATGCATTAAAATCATACCCCAAATAACAGAGTTTTTGTCAATGATAGACCACATATACAACAGTGGTCCTATAAGATTATCATGGAGCGTATGTAGAAACCTAGTATATGGCATTTGGTATTGCCACTGCAGGTCAAGTAGGAAAAAGGATTGATATCCAGTAATGGTGCTGGGACATTGGTTTTCCATAGGAAAAATAAATAAATACAAATAGATATACCACCTAGATTTGGGTAAGAACACCCTGTGTTTGCACATTTGTGAAATCACTTAACGACACATTTCTCAGGATGTATTGTTAAGTGGTGCATGACTGTATATAAAAAAACAAAATCAATGCAAAAAATCCATAATGAACAATATATGAAAAATAAGTAAAAATAAGTAAACACAGGATTCCTATCACAGGGTGTTTCACACCCTGCCTCACTTGCCTAATCCTAATCCTAGCGCCGGTTCCAATAAGACTTTATTTATAAAAACAGCCAGCTAGCCCTGAGGCTATAGTTTGCTAGTTTGATTTTAGTTTTGCATCGAGCATATTAGAATTTAACTTTTTCTTTGAACAACCAGAATGTAATAGTGTTTGCAACACTGTCTTCAAAAATAAAAGAACACTAATATGCTTTACTTACCTTCTACCTGCCCTCTTGCCAATCATTTTCATAACTCAGAATTGAAGTTTCAGTATCCTTTACTTAACATCTTCTACTTCTAAGTAAGAAAGACTTCTTCTTATTATTATTGTTAATTTATTTTTTTTGAGATGGAGTTTCACTCTTGTTGCCCAGGCTGGAGTGCAATGGTGTGATCTTGGCTCACTGCAACCTCCGTCTCCTGGGTTCAAGTGATTCTCCTGCCTCAGCCTCTTGAGTAGCTGGGACTATAGGTGCCTGTCACCACGCCCATATAATTTTTGTATTTTTAGTAGAGATGGGGTTTCACCATGTTGGTCAGGCTGGTCTCAAACTCCTGACCTCAGGCGATCCACCCGCCTCGACTTCCCAAAGTGTTGGGATTACAGGCATGAGCCACCATGACCAGCCTTCTTAATTATTATTAATAGCATTAAACTTCACAACTCCACTAACAATTATTTAGACATAATTACAAGTTTTACTGGTTATATTGCTCATTATTGTATCTTTACTTTCCTTCTCTTGAGCTCCACATTCAGTCTTTTCACTACAGTCAATAATTTTCCCTAGTGCTTTTCTTTTTTTTAATCCACTGAAAATGGACATAGGTGGCATATTTTCAGTCTTTGAATGTCCAAAAATGTCATACTTTCTTTCTTATATGAACAACCATCTGAGTACAGAATTCTAAGATAAAATTCCTGTTTCCTTACAACTTATCCCAGTATTTAGTGCAGTGCTCTTCTAGTTTGCTTGTTAATTGTCCTTGGAATTTGGAAATGTCATTATGACATGGCTAAAGTGCATTTTCAATATTCTTACCCGAACCTTTTAGATCTGATGACTCAAGTTTTTCCTCATCTTTCCTGTTATTTATGGAAGTTGTTTCTGTCTGTCTAGTCAAATTCATCCTTTAGGAACTCCAGTTACATGGGGTGGTATAGGTCTCAGGGTGGGTTGCAGGCATTGGGGATGCCACCTGTGATATGGGTTTCCTGTGGTTGTGCCTGTGCTTTTAGGCCTTGATCCCTGCTGGCCATCCAGAGTTGATCACCTGAGCCAGGCTGAATTCATCAAAATTCTTCTTCAGGATTTTTTTTTTTTTAACTGAACTAAAGGATGCAAATCAGTCCTCCTGAGTAGAGGAGGAAGAGAGAGGTAAAATTTTTAGCTTGCAATCAATGTTGCTTTCTGCCCTGTGGAGAATCCCCATCTACAGTAAGAAAGAATAACTGCATGAAGAAAGAAAAAGAAGTGGTGGCATTTGAAAACCTGGTTCTTGATTTTTACTTTGAAGTAAAAGAGAGTGTCAAGTTTCCATTTTAAATGACCAAATTGGCACCAAAGTGGACAGACCAAGAGAAAGGAGGCAGGAAAACAGGTTGAGAGAATATCTTCATGGTTCCCGTAAGAGGTAATAAGAATCCTTTTTGAGACTTTAATTATAGAGATGAGTTGAAAACATAACTAGAAGTTGGAGTTGCTAGACTGGGTCATAGATTGGATGTGAAAGTAGGGAGACTAGAATGTGCCTAACCTTTCTAGCTGTGTGACTGAGAGACACAAATGAGGATGAAATGGACATCACAGTGTAATAATAGGGAGAGTGAAGGAAGGCAGACACAAGCAAGCACACAGTGTGCAATGCAGTTTCCATAAGCACAGCACTAGGCAAAACCAAGCTATGGAGTCTGAAATCAGTTTGGTAGACAGGGTTAGCAACAGTAATAGGTCATGAGGTGGCTGTTGAGGGCGTCGGCCATGTTCTATTTCTTGATCTAGGTACTGCTTACACATGAATATTCACTTTATGAAAAATACACTGAGCAGAATATGTATGATATGAACACTTTTCTATTTGAATTTCATGCTATAATAAATGTTAAAAGTAAGGGTGACAGGCTGTGGGGATAAAGAGGGTGATTACCACTTAGAGTACTCTTGTATTTGAGGTAACTATAAGACAGTGGTTCTCAAAGTGTGGTCCCCTTGACATTATTGGCATCACCTAGGAACCTGGTAGGAAAGCAGATCTTTGTGTTTCATTTTAGAGGCACTAAATCAAAAATTCTGGGGGCAGGGTCCAGCAATCTATGTTTTAACAAGCTTCCAGGTGATTTTAATATGCATTACCATTTGAGAAACAGTACTGTTGGATATCTAATGGATATATTAGGTATTTGGCTAAGTATGGGCCTGAAGTTAAGTAGAAAATTGTTTGGGCTAGAAGTGTAGTTTAGTGATTTGCATCATTTATTTGAAGTGATCCTTGAAGCCATGAGAATAGAGAAACTCTCTCAAGGACATTACGTACAGTGAAAAGAAGGAAGAGTCCCCAAAAGATCCCTGGGAAACAGCGACATTTCAGGGATAAGTAGGAAAAGAAGATATTGCTTGAAATGACAAGCATAGACACACAAACATTATTCTGCTTTAAAATATGTTGGGGATGCATGTTCGTATGGAAAGATTTTCATGATGTATTTTAAGTGAAAGAAGACAGGCAATAAAAGGGGGCAAAACTTACAATCACATATGCACACACTAATGATCTGTGAAGTGTGCAATTAAAACTATATTTTTATTTTCTTCCTTTTGCTTATCTGCACTTCCTATTTTTTCCAAATGTGAACATGCCTACATTTTGTAAATAAGGGCAAAAAAAATAAAATTTTTTAAAAGATAAAATTTTTTTTATCTAGTTCCATGCACCCATGGAACTAGATACAACAGACATGAAGAGAATGCAGTTTTGAAATTTGAAACTGCACAGAAAATGCAGTTTTGAGATTTGAAACTGTTAAGACAAAAAGCACAATTGAACAATTTTCAACTGTAATAGAGACAGAAAATTGGGTAATTCAGAAAACTGAAGTGGCTCATCGGAAGATGAGTTCTGTACATTCTTTCAGAATGTGGAAGAAAAAAACAAGAACCAGAACATAATGGGAGCAAAGGTAAGATAAATGCAGGACAGACAAAAGGAACCATTGTTTATGAAATCCAGAGGTCAGTGCCAGCTTCCACTGCTGCTCTCCCATCTTTTTCCCACCCACACAATAGCTAGAGTGATCTATTAACAGTGTAAATCAGACCAGGTCACTCCCCTAATTACATTCCTTCAAGGCTTCCTATTGCATTTCACATAACATACAAAATTCTCAGCTGGCTACAGGGCTCTGTTCACCCTCCCCTCCAGCAGACTCCCAGCACTCCAGCCACACTGGTCTTTCTGTTCTTTGAAGGCCACGTTCTTCATCTCCAGGCCTTTGGGAATGCTGCTTCCTCCACTAGAAATGTTCTCAATTCTCTTCTTCCTTCAGGTCACAGCTTACATTAAACTTCTGCACGGAAGCGATCCTCCCCATGCTATATTTTCCCTCATCAGATGCATCATCATATGTGGTTATAATTTATTTGTATATCTTTCACCACGGGATAAACTGAGTGGAGACAGGGACCATGTCTAATTCATTCTCTTGTGTTATGCTGTGCATAACACAGTCCCCAGCACACAGTGGGTGCTCAAGAAGTCTTTGTTAATTAATGATTGTCTCAAATATTCTTCTATTTGTGTATTTTCATGGTTATTTTTAAAATAAGCTGGAAAATTGATTCCCTTCCATCTATGTTTATGCTACCATCTTACAGTGATATTGCCAGATGCTGGTGTTTAATTGCTGCTCCTCCTATTACATAAACTAATTTCTAGAAGTAAGCTAACCAAATTTTAGAAGCTGTGTTGTCCATTTGGAGCTTCTGAGTGAGATATCCAGATGGTCTGGAAGAATGAAAATGGCTTCGAAACCTGCCTTGCATAATCTCAGTGAGTAGTTTATGCATAGATAGACTCTAGTTCAATCAACGGCAGGGCCTATCTTTTAATTATGTTGTTTTCATTTTGTCATCTAAAACATTGCTGCACAAATTGTAGGTGTCTTATAAATGCTTATTGATTTAATTAAAAGTTAATAGATGTGTTTTCTTGCAGAATGGTAATTCAGTGTTTTCTCATTTTTACCAATCATCTCTTATCACCAAATGGACCTTCCCTACCACTCTGATTAATGCCTGAAATAGTAGGAGTTAGCCCCTTATTGGAAACAATAATTGAAGTTGTGATGTTTCAAAATCTCTCTAGAAATGTTATGCTTTTAGTCTCTTTTTTTCCCATTATATGTGTATTAGTTATCCATTGCTGCATAACATATTACCCCAAAATTTAGGAGTTTAGAACAACATTTATTACATCACAGTTTTTATAGGTCAGGAATCCAGGAAAGCTTACCTGGGTCCTCTGGCTCAGTATCTCTCACAAGTTTGTAGTCATCTCAAAACTTAACCCAGGTAGGATCCTCTTCCAAGCTAACTCATTGGCTGTGGGCCCGCCTTAGTTTCTTCCTGGCTATTGGCTAGAGGCCTCAGTTCCTTGTCTTTTCACAGGGTAGCTCACAACATGGCAGCTTGCTTTTACTGGGGGAAAATTAAAAAATAATGAATTCTAACCACAGTTTAAAAATTCAATAAAAGAAAGGTTTGATGTACATTAACAACATCATCAAACTATAAGTCAATAAACCTAACACAATGTAGGCATGTCCTATATGAAGAAAACTGTAAAACTTTGGTAAGATGCACTGAACAAGGACAAGTAAATAGTGAGGTAGTCCATGTTCATAGATAGGATGACCCAATATAGTATAAATGCTAATTATTTCCAAATAAATTAATTTCCAATCAAACTCTTAAGAGGATTTTTCATGAAATCTCAGAGGTTGATTCTAAAATTTATATGAACGACCATAGAGTCCGGAAGAATCAAAATATTATAGGAGATGAGAAGAAAATCTTACTGTTCTTGATATCAAGATTTATTATAAAACCATGTAATTACAACATTATAGTATTTATACAGGAATAGACAAACTGAGTAATTGGACAGACGAGGGAGCGCAGAAATAGACTCACATACACGTCAAGCTTTGATATACGATGGGGGAGTGTTTTAGATTGTTGGGAAAAGGACAGAGCATTTCATTCAATAAATGGTAGCAGAATGTTTTTTGCAGAAAAATAGTGAAAATAAATCCTACTTCACACCATGTACAAAAACCAATTATTGAATTTATATATGTATGAAAAGCACAACAATAAAAAGTTTAGAAGAACAAATCTAACATTATCTTTTTGACCTCAGTATAGGAAAAAATTTTTTAAATAAAGCACAAAAATAGTGTCTACATTAAAATTAAAAATTTATTCATAAACAATATAAAGTGGAAATACAATTCATATATCCAGAAATATGAAACACATTTAATTAACAAAGTAATATTATATGTGTATGTATGTATTTCCACAAACCATTGAGAAAAAAGTAAAAAACACATTAAAAATCATTTTACACAAAAGGAAAAATGGTGAATAGAGCTATGAGAGGATGCTTGACCTCATTAGTAATTGGGGAGATGCAAATTAGTATCACAATGAGATATTGTTACTAACTTGTTTGCCAAAATTAGGATGCCTAACAGCTTGTTTATTTGTACTACCAATATAGAAAAGAGAATAGGATGTTACTTTTGTGATTGGGTTATAAAGTCTCATGATCTTGTTACCTGATTCTCTCTATTGCTTTCTTGGCTTGCATGCTTTGATGAAGCAAGCTGCCATGTTGAAGAGATCCACCTGGCAAGGAACAGAAGATAGCCTTTGGCCAAGAGCCAGCAAGGAACCGAGACCCTCAGTCCAACAGCCTATGAGGGAATTAATCCTACCAACAACCACAGAGGCTTAGAAGCAGATACTTCCCTAGCTGAGTCTTCAGATGAGACCCTAGGCTTTACTGACACCTTAATTGCAGCCATAGCTGCACCCAGTCCACTGTACATAATGTGTTAAAATTAACTCCCTTTGTGGCAATTCTATTTCTAACATTTACAATGTAAAGTTTCCAGTGTACAGAAGTGTGACTAACATATGTCTTATGTATATTATACTATAGCAATCAAATATTTATTTTGAAATTCCATATAATATTTTTTTATATACTGTATGGCAACTTGGTGATTTTAGTGTAGCCAGATGGAAATCTGGTCTTATGTTTGTTTACTTTTAACAAAGAAAGGTGATAAAAACTCTTGTAGATGAGCTGAAAGTTTCTTAGTTTAGCAGATGTTTTTTGTACAAGAATGCACTATTGTATTTACTTAACATCTGTAATGAGATTTTGTTTGCTTTATCAATTGCCTAACATATTTGTATCTTATTGTTCTTGTTAAAGAACTTACTGGATACTCTCTCAACATTTTACTCTTCAACTGGCACTGGGATTCTTAATGGCTTGCCTCTGTTTTTATTTTACAATAACAATTGGAAATTTTATAACAATGAGAAATGATGTCTAATAATTTCAAGTGTCAGAGAGGATGTACAGCAGCATCACCTCTTACATAATGGTAGCAAAGAATAAATTTGTGCAATCACTTTGGAAGTAAATTTGTCATTATCTTAAAAAGTTGTATTCCCTAGAGAAATCATCTCTTGCACAAATGCAGCAAGAAATATGTGCCAGAAAAATGATTTATAGCAGAAATCTTCATTTTCACAAAAGTAAGGAAAAAATCTCAGATGTCTATTGATAGTTTGGATACATCAACTGTAGTATATTAACCTAGTAGAATATTATATTGCAGGGAAAATAAGGTACATTTATTAAACAACATTGATAGAATTATAATATATAGTGAAAAAAAGCAAGTTTCTCAGTGTTTTCAAATCCTTATAGTAAACTCTGGGATTCAGACATGAGAGTTCAGAATTCCCAGGAATTCTCAGAAATTCCTGAAATCATATTTAGTCTGAAAATACTGCCAACTCTTCATTTGTTATTTCATATTTTATTTGTTATTATGGATATCTAAAATGTTTGTTTAGTAAATAAAATATACTGATTAGTAGTATTTACCAAGAAGTGTACCCTAAAGCAAATATCCAAACAATGAAAAACACCAGCAGAAATTATGCATAGCATGGGAATAATTTAATATTCAATCTCCCAGCAATGTAACAGCACTTCAAGGAATCACATGTTGAAACTGTCTGTTTAAGAACTGATCTTTTATTTTAAGTTCTGGGGCACATATGCAGGACGTGCAGGTTTGTTACATAGGTAAATGTGCGCCCTGGTGACTTGGTGCACCTATCAACCCATCACCTAGCTATTAAGCCTAGCGTGCATTAGCTATTTCTCTTGATGCTCTCCCTCCCCACCCACAAACAGGGCCCATTGTGTGTTGTTTCCCTCCCTGTGTCCATGTGTTCACATTGTTAAGAACTGATCTTGCATTCAGAACTTGTTATTCCTTGAAACACTACTCAAAGGATTTATACAAAGTACACCATGTCTATAAACTCATTAATATCTATTTTATTTGTGAGAATGATTCACTGTTAGGAGCAGTCAGGACCAGGAACACATAGTTAGGATATGAGAACTGCTGGAAGCAAGGCTGACTTATCAGATCACAATCCTTCTCTCCATGATGCTACTGTCCTGGTTCCTAGAAAAGTCAACCTTAATATTTTATTCCATTTTCCAACTCTTCCTGCTCTTGCTTTCGACTTGACATCAGTTAGATTCCTTCAAAGCTGTATCAACTCTAGGTACTAATTCTAGTACTTTTCCTCATTTAAAGAAATTTTTTTCTGACTGACTTTTCTCAGAATTTGGGATTCAGAAAAATATGTAAATTTGCTGAGAAATGTCTAGAAGGAAATCCTGCCTGGAACAGTACTTAGAACTATATATAGTATAGTGGCATTTTTATAAATCTCAAAAATGTGCAAAAGGAAGTAAAAAATATATAAAAATAGGATAGTGGTTACCTTTTAATGAGGGACCAGACTTGGAATGGGAGAGAAAAAAAGCACATAGGTGGATGTAAGTTGTTGATTATGTTCTGGTTCTTGGCTGGGAAGTGGTCACAGGTGTTTGTATAATTTTTCTATGTAATTTACATATAGGTTACAGATATTCTGTAGAATATATCAAATATTATATTAGAAAGACAGTTGAGGGGCCGGGAGTGGTAGCTCACTCCTGTAATCCCAGCACTATAGGAGGCTGAGGCAGGCGGATCACGTGAGGTCAGGAGTTCGACGCAGGCCTGGCCAACATGGTGAAACCCTGTCTCTATTAAAAATACAAAAATTAGCCAGGTGTGGTGGCGCGTGACTCTAATCCTAGCTACTCCAGAGGCTGAGGCAGGAGAATCGCTTGAACCCGGAAGGCAGAGGTTGCAGTTAGCCGAGGTCACGCCATTATACTTCAGCCTGCGTTGCCAAGAGACGCTCCATCACACACACACACACACACACACACACACACACAAAACAGGACCAGATCAGAATACCCTTCTTTTTATCCATAAGTTTTAGGCCTAAAGTCTAAGGTAAACAGTTAATCCCCTACCCATGCTAAAATTTAAACTGTTCATTATTTCTATCATGCCCATATATATATTTAGTTAGAGAATCCATCCTGTCATTTGACTTTAGTCTGTCTTTTACATTCCCGCGTTACATTTCTAAAGCAGTGGTTCTCAACGTGCAGTCCCTGAGCCAACAGCATATGCTTCTGCCTGAACGCTGGTTAGAATGCTCATTCTCTAACCCCACGCTAGACCTACTTAATCAGAAACATCGGCAGGTGGGGCCCATTGGCTCTGCTTTTTAACAAGCGCTCTGGATGACTCGAATACAGCTAAAGTCTGAGAACCAGTTGTAAAGCTTCAAGTTAAAGAACTCAGGTAGGCCTGATTTAGTTACCTTTGTTAACAACTGTTACTTGTCAAAATACCTTAAAGTGGGCAGAACAGGTAAACAGGCTTCCTCATAGAATGGGCACAGTTTTGTTTTGTTTTGTTTTTGTTTTTTGTTTTTTTGAGACGGAGTCTCGCTCTGTCGCCCAGGCTGGAGTGCAGTGGCAGGATCTCGGCTCACTGCAAGCTCCGCCTCCCAGGTTCACTCCATTCTCCTGCCTCAGCCTCCCGAGTAGCTGGGACTACAGGCGCCCGCCATCACGCCCGGCTAATTTTTTGTATTTTTAGTAGAGACGGGGTTTCACGGTGTTAGCCAGGATGGTCTCAATCTCCTGACCTCGTGATCTGCCCGCCTCAGCCTCCCAAAGTGCTGGGATTACAGGCGTGAGGCACCGCGCCCAGCCAGAATGGGCACAGTTTTTAAGGGGTGGGACTGTATGCTTCGTATGATAATTCTAAACTTCCTTAAGGTTTAGAATCCCTCTCCCAATGCCCAGGAATGAAGTACAATGGAAGTGAGAAGGAGGGGAACAAATTGTTTTCTGGACAAACTGTCTTCCACTTGGTTTTCCCCAAGGTGAGATGAGTCGAGCGCATCCATCATTGCTAGGAGAAATCAAATGGATTTTTTTCATTTTTATATAAGAGGTATAATTGTTTCTTATAGGCATCCCTCATATTGTTACAGAGTTGAGTGCTCTTTCTAGTTTTATCTTTGACAAAGACTTTAGAAATTTGTAGACAAAAATGTCTTGTTGCCTTGAACCTTATACTTTAGCCCTTTTTATTTCTCAATTTGTTAGGATTCATATCAAAATGTATAATACAATTTTAAACTCTAGATGGTTGGGAGTAATTTTTTTGTTGCGTTAACATATGCAAAACATAACATTTACCATTTTAACCAGTTTTGAGTCTCCAATTCAGCATCATTGAGTACATTTGCAATGTTGCATACCTTTCGCCATTCTCTATTTCCAGAATTTTTTTTATCTTCTTAGAAACTCGGTACTCATAAACAATAACTCCCCATTGCCCTATCCCTTTGGCCCCTAGTAACCTCCATTCTACTTCCTGTCTTTATGAATTTGCCCTTTCTAGATACTTCATATTAGGTGGAATCTTACAATATTCTTTTGTGTTGGCTTATTTCACTTAGCCTAACATTTTCAAGGTTCTTCCATGTTGTAGTGTGACTCATAATTTCCTTCCTTTTTGTGGTTAAGTAATATTCCATTTTTATGGCACAGTGTATGTCTATACCACATTTTATTCATTTATCTGTCTATGAACACTTTTTGGCTACCATGAATAATGCTGTTAATGAACATTGGTGTATGTGTTTACATCCCGGTTTTTAATTCTTTTGGGCATACATACCAAGGAGTAGAATTGGTGGATTATATGATAATTCTATATTTAACTTTTTGAAGAATTTCCCAAGCTGTTTTTCACTGTAGCTGCACCATTTTGCATTCCCACCAGCAACGTGTGAAGATTCCAATTGGGAATATCTTTATGTGTCATGTCATGTGATTTTAGAAACAAAAGCAAAAGATGTAAAGATTAGTTTTCACCTACAGGTGAAAACCAATAGTTAAATTAAAAGCAAAGCTATGAGACATTAAAACCTAAGATTTGTGGTTTTCCTCTTGTTTGGAGAACTTTTCCAGAATCCGCAAGTGTTGCTGGCACAAGCTTCATTGTCAGTAGGTAATGCGAAAATTGAATTTGCTGTTGGTGATAAAGTTCATGTGTGCTTTCTTTGGGGGGACATTGATTTGGGATTATAGTTTACTGTAACCTGGTAATTTCAGTAATGCAAATGCAACAAAATGTTACTTAAAAACAAAACATAAATTCAATCGGGGGTGGCAAGGCAATTAAGGGGAACTCTCTCCATTTGGCTGTCCTTCTGGGGTATTATGGCAGCTGCAGCCAATATTGAACAGGGAGCTGCAGCTGTTTACAGATGCATTAGGAAGGTGAGGCTCTGGAACTCAGTTGCACAATTTCTCCTGTGCAAAAGAAAGGCCAAAATTGTCAGAGAGGGAGGAAATCTAGGGGATATAAGTAAATTTAATTTTTAGTGAGAGCTCAATGTGCTAAACCTGAGTATTACTGCTGCAATCAGTCAGAATCTAGGTTTCTACTGGTCACAGGAAAGGTGATTTACGTTCTGAATAGTCAAATCACTCCTTTATTTCCCAATATATCAGCTACTCTTATACATGTGTGCCAGTCTATCTTTCATTTAGAATATTTATAAACCTCATTCATGCTAAGGAATTTTTAGGGTTTGAATTGTCTCTGGGCAAGGCTGCCAATTTTCAGAAGTTTGCACCATGATAAATTCAGAATTATAGGTAGGGACTAAAACATCAAGTCTTCTGGAGCTTTGGTAATAAAAAGCTTTTCATTGAAAAGTGTAGAGCTTCAAATGGGAATTATGCGAATTAAAGGGTCTGGGCAACATGGTGAAACCCAATCTCTACAAAAAATACCAAAAAAATTAGCCAGGCCTGGTGGTGTGCACCTGCAGTCCCAGCTACTTCGGGGACCTGAGGTGAGAGGATCACTTGAGCCAGGAGGTCAAGGCTGCAGTGAGCTGTCATTGCACTACTGCATTCCAGCCTGAGTGAGAAAGTGAGACCCTGTATCAAAAAATAAATAAATAAATAAAGAGGAATACAAACTCGGGGCTCCTGGATTTAACTTGTGACTAGACACTTAACAGGTGGTCTGCCACTTCCCTTATGACTCTGATGACATCATCTCTTTGCCAAGATGTTGAAGCTGAACACACATCCAGCAGAACAGGAGCTACCTCAGTAATTCAACAAATTATATTTATTGTCTCATCTGGCTATCCCCAGTTGCCCAGGAGTTTGACTTTTGGTCATTACTCTTTACCATATATGTGGTTGTCATGTAAAAAAGCCAAACAAAACAGTCACAAAATCAATTTGTTGCCAGGGAAGAAAGGGGGCTTCAGGGAAAGGAGGAAGACCCCAATCCCCTCGGGGAAAAAAGCAGAAAGGTCAATTTAGTTTATTAAAGAGCTGATCCTTTTAGGTTCAGGATATAATACACTTCCTTTAATGCCATCTAATAGGAAATCAGAAACAGTCCAAAGGCACACTATTCCCTTAGGAAGCGTCAACACAAAATTAGCACCACCAGACCAAAGTCTAGTTCTTTGTGCTGCCCTAAGCACAGAATCCTGCAATGCAAATGCCATTTTAACTCCTTGGAATCAAATTTAGGGCCTGGTGTGTGGAGGTGTTCTGGTAGGCATATGTATATATAAAGAAAGGGCAAATAAAGTATAGTTTAGAATGATCTGGTAAATTTGTGCTATAGCCGAAAAAGTACAGAAAAAATGTATTTTCCCCTAAATAATCCATCATGAACATGCATTAGTTAGGTTCTTACTATATTGCTCAGCATTATTAGATTAGATCAATTGAGAACATTCCTCAAAGGAAAAAGAATGGTGGCTGCAAATTATGGGCCCCAGGGCCAAGAGGAGAAAAGTGGCTGAAGTAAGGGAGGGGTCCCAGTCAGAAATCAAAGAGGGCAGGCAGTCAGAGAGGACCACGGTGAGAATCCAATTTTGAGGGCATGGGAAGAAGGGCAAGGGTCTGAGTCAAGGATGAAATGCTCCTGAAGAGTAAGAATGCTAGAGGCCTCTGTGCCTGGTACCTGCTGTGCAGTGAGAAAGCAGGCACAGTGGCTTAAAGGCACTAGGCAGTGTTTGCAGGTGGCAATAGACACAGATGTGTGTAACATGCAGCCGTCATCTCAGCGGACTCCTGGTGTATCTGGGCACACTCAGTGATCACATATGAAGCAACCAGAGAACAATTCAAAGTTGCAAATGATTGAGAAGGACTAAATAATAGGTCCCTGACTGTGAGGTTCTGAGGCAGTGGTTAGGGAAAGTCTTCACAGAGGAGGGAGCTTGAGCAGGCCTCCGTAAGGTTAGGGAGCAGGAAAGGGATGGGGACATTGCAAGCAAACAGACAGCATGCCCAAAGGTCCTGAGGTTGAGGGAACATGACATAGTAGCTGCATGGAACATGGGTGATTATCCCGGAACAAACATGGCACTGCACAGCCTGGGAGACTGACCCCCGTGGAGCAAATGGTATGCTTTGAGAGCCTGTGGGAAGTGAATCTGGCTGGAGAAGTATGAGGGCCAGCGAAATACTGAGTGATGTAGGAAAGACAAAGCCTTGAAAGCAGTGGGAAGGGATGATTTGTCTGAAGGGGAACAGGGAGCACTGGAGACGTCAGAGGCAGAGTGAGAAGAAACCACACAGGAGGTTGATGAAGTGGTCCAGCCATGGGACCAGAGAGGAAATCATCATTGTTACGCCAGTTTAGAAGAAAAGTCAAACAGCTTATGTGTTTTGACTGCATATGAAGTATAAAGCAGAGAAGCATCCAGAATATCTCCAGAATTTCAAGTCCAAGGGAAAGGGAGGTCAGAGAAAGGAGACTTTCCATGTGAACCTGGTTTGGGCAAGAATGACATAAGTATTATATTGGACATACTGATACTAAAGTAATATTTAAACGTCTAAGTGGAAATGTCCAGTGAACAGTTAGAAAGATGGAAATAAAGCTAAGATCACAATAAAGGACCGGAAATACAGATTTGAACATGTACAAGGCAATTCTCAGAGAGTTGTGTGTTCATATGTTATGACCCTGGGTGGAATTCTTTTCTGGATTTCACATGGAACATGAATTTGTGTCCTTGAATTGGTTGAATACACTTTTCCCTTCATCAGAGGCAGCAGTAAAATAAAGCAACTTCTTTGATACCAGAATGGGGAGGAGAAAAGTCAATTTGCATAGAATCTACTAATAGTTGACTTGGATGAGAATTTTCTCTGGGTTTTGAGACTCCATAACCATGATTTGGGGGTGAAAAGGAGACCCATCAGAATGCTCATCACTTTTTAAAGATGCTAGTGGAAAACTCAGTGTCATAGCCAAAGGTAATTTTTTTCCATTGAAGTCCAGCCTTTTGGTCTAAGTATCACTTCTCTTACTGAATGGAACATCTTTAATCTAAACAGGTTGCTTTGTTTCCTCAGTGAGGTGTTCTCATCAGAGAAATCTGTTGTTTAGTGTATACAGGTTGATTTGGTGAAAAGATATTTGTGTGTGGTGTTATGTAAATAGAGGTATGGCCCATCTTTCTGATAGTAGCATAGGCTATAATTAGGATGGACGTGCATGTAAGCAGAGAGGTGTGTGCGTGCGTGCACACGTGCATGCTGAGGGGCAGGGGGCGGAGAGGAGTGTACGCCAGCCTGTGTTAAAGTTCTTGATGTAAAGAAAGTCGCCAATTCACAAAGGAATTTGATTACCTCTATCCATTATACACACACAGTGAGTGAGCGTGCTACTCACCATCTGTCATCTATTTCATTTGCATCACCAGCACCTGGCCTGTTTATCTGCTACATTCGTTTCTTCACCGAGTTCTTACGCTGCTTTAATAAAATACAGAAATGTTATTGTTAAAAACCAATTAATTTACAATCCTCCACAGAGATAGTATTACTTATAATTCAATTTGGCTTCTAATGATCTGCTTTCTTACAAAATGACTTAATTCTTGTGTCAAAGATTAGTTATTAGATATTACCCCGCTGCACCAGCCATGTACTGCTGAGGTAGGCAAAGCAGCTTGGAATGTCCCTGGCCATTAATCAGAAGTCTGATACGTTTTCTTGTTTAACTCCTTCAAGAACCTGGCCGCAGCCATAGTGCCCTTAACTGTTCCCCCGACTGAATGTTCTCTAACTTGATGAGGCCTGGTACAAGGAGATTCGGAAGTTTCAGACAAAGCTTTTGTCTTTCATCTAAGAACTTGAGTAAAGCTACACAAGTTGGGATTTTTTTCTAGGTCCCTACACCCACATACATTTTCACTTGGCCATTTCCTACAGGATTGAGTCTCCTAGCCAGCCATTTTGTGAACAAGGTGTAAAAAGGTTGCTCCCTCTTCCCTTAATCTGGCCTTTAGGAGTGAACCTGGTTGGATCCACACACAATGGTGGGGTGTGGGTGGCTTTCCATGCCATCATGGTATCATCCACACCCATCACACAGGCCAGCCTGCTCACACAGCGGCAGTCTGGCAGCCCTCAGCCACTTGTCCACACATTTCACGAATGAAACCATTAAACATATGGCTGTAGCCAGTACATTCGAGAAACATCAGCTTGGGCTTACAGATTGAAAAGCCTTAAATACCTTAAAAAAATTTTTTTATACTAAAATTGTTTTTAGTATAACATTCTTAAGCTGCACGTGTCTCTACTTTTTCAACCTTCTGATGTGATGCAGAATTTAGTGTGGAAGCTATTACATTCCTTCTCAATTTAATTTCCATTATACACATGGCAAACGTCACACAGCCTAACAGTGGGATGTATATATATATTTATGCATTTTTATTCCATATATAATTTAAAATATAAATATTTTATGCTTATATTTATATTTTAAATTGTGACGGTAAAGACTAAAATCTTTTCTGAGACATGTATGAACAATATGAAGCCATGAAAATAATCATTGAAGATTAGTAATACCCAAACGAGGATACTTTTCAAACCTTGAAATGACTCAATTTGCTGAAACTGAAGGGGCCAGAGAATTTTAGAATACAGACAGAAAGCATGTGAAAGGGGGAAAAATCTTCTTGTGGTACAATTAACTAAAAAGCCAGCATCCTACATTTACAAAATAGATTTTTAAAATGACGCATCCATGTTGCTTATACTTTTTGGATTTATAAAAATGCAGTTGCTGCCAGCTCTGAAGTACGTGCTTCTGTTAAAACTACAGGGGGCTACAAAGGTAGCAGCAGTTCAGTTTGACTTCTCTGGATTGTGCCACATTCAAAGCATGAGGTGCTCGTTATCTTACAAAAGCAGAGAAACCAGCTCTGTGACTGGGGGAGGCGAAACTTGAGCAGCTGCCCTATTAGAAGCATTTTCTTTTTTGTACATTATAATATCAAGAGAACTGTGCCTAGCACCATACACTCCATTTTACATAACAGGTTTCCTGCAAATGATCAAACTCATTGGTAAACTCTAAAAGATAATTTTATCCCAGCCCCATGGTTCATCCCGCAGGCTGCTCTCTGATTACCCAACAAATTATAGGTATTACTCTAAATATAGTGTTCTGTCTGTTCATATACATTTTTACATTCTTCTGCTAGTAAAACTGAAGATAATATTTAATATGAGGCTGTCCCAGAATTTGAGATATTTAAAAATAAAGTCAGAGTGAGCCAAAGGAAGAAAACAATAGGGATAAAGAAGGACAAATGGTCCCCAGATCTGTTCACTGGTGACTATGGCTCAAATCAGTATGATTTAAACTTCTTTTGGGATAATAAATAATTCACATTCCTGAATCACTTCTCTGTATGCAAAGTAGAAATGGGAAGCAAATGCCAAAAATGTCCCCAAAAAGAATAATCTCCGAATAACCCTGTTTTCTGAAGTTTATTCTTCAAATTCAGACAATGCATCATCAACCTCAGAAATAGGAGTCGAGCCAAACAAGCTGCAATCTAATATGGAAATGTGGTCCTGGCCCCGGTACTGTGTCATTCTTCTGAATGGGATCACCTGCACCCATCCCTCCTAGGAGAAAATTTCAAACAGAGTTAGCTCCTTAAACCTTCTAATTAAAATGAGAAATCCCCAGGCTTCCATGACTCAGCCTCAGAAAAAGATTATTAGGAATTTAATAGGGAAAATATAGCAGCTCAGACCATCTGTGACCCAGTGCTCTGTGAGAATCTAAAGAAAACTGGAGGGAGGCAGCCCACACTCCAATGCACGCTCGAGGAGTACTTTGTAGGAGCTGCAATAAATCAACATAGTTAGAGTACAGCCTTTTTCAGATTTAATTACTGTTACATAATTATTAGCAAAGCATTCTCCTCTGAAACTGTAAAACTCATTACATCAAAAATCCCCAAGCTCCTGATGGAATTTATGAACTAGTTACTTTCTTTCTAGCTCTGGGAAAATAGTGGAATAGAGTCCAGATTTGTCTCCAGCTTTTCAGAAGCAGAGAGGGATTTTTTTCCCTCCTGTTTTGTGTCATTTCTGTAGGTTTCTGAACTGAGTTTGCTATGGACCATTCTCTTACACATTTATCCATATTCTCACCTACATACTCGTTTAAATGATTATGTTTCCTTTCAGTGGGAATGGTATTAAGCAAGTTTCAAAGTGTGTCAGCAAGAAGCTGACTAATTTTCAACAGGGCGAAAGATCAATCCACTTGAGGTGTCTTTGAATTTTTGCAGGTTCACCCAGAGTCAAAAAAGTCCCAGCGAGTAGTGGGGATTGTTTTGGAAGGACAAATGTTATCATGGGAGTGATACCACTACATGCAGTGGGGCATTGGATCTGACCTGTTCGTCTCTTCCCAATACCACATGTGGTGGCATTACACTGGCAGCTGGAAATTGGCCATGGTGGGACTATTTGTACCACAAAAGTTGGCAAATGCTACAAATCAAGGCTTTTTCCCTGCACGGCCACATTTGCCAACGCAGTGTTGTTACTGTGTTCACCAGTGACACAAGTGTAAATGCCACCTCTATTGTCCACAGAACTCTAGCAGTTATCCTAGGATAAATCTCCCCCACTTATGCACTATGCCAATAGAACTTAACAAAAACAGGTTTTAAAAAGTCTAAAAGTCTAGCTTGGGTAGGGTGTTTGTTTATGGAAGCAGGAATACTGTGGAATGGGATTCCTTTGGAAGACAGGCGAGCACCCTTGCCTGTGCTAGTTAGCTCCTTACTCTGAAGTGTTACTTAGCCAAGGATGGGAGTGGTCCTTCCAATGTGGGTCAGGCAGCTTCCCGGGATCCTTAGCTCCTTTCCTGCAGAGAACTGCAGCTGCTAGAAAACAGTTTGCTCTTGCTCCTACACTCGAATATCCAGCCAGATGTTTTCTGTTGTATTCGTGGGCTCTCCTGGGATTAGCTCTCATCAGAATGAGAGGAAGATAAAGGCAGCCAAGGCTTACACGGTCAGCTGCCTTGTACCTGTTCTCTCTGTTGCTGCATTTCCCAGTCATTGACTCTTCACCAGCCCTGGGACAACCTGTTTCTCCCTGGTGATCCCCTAATCCACATTCCGACACTATCTCCCACCACTCTCTCTGCTCGTGACCTCCAATGCAGTCAAACTAAATGGCTTCTTGTCCTGAACATGCCCCAGGCACTTCCATGCTATTTTTTTTTTTTCTCATAGAAGGCGACCAACAATGCTTAAGCACTGTTGCAGTTCTGTTTCAGTATAAAAATGCATTTTGCACTTCAGATTGTCTATTTTTTTTTTAGTAATCTGTGTTAATTGACAAGAGTTCTCACTGCTTTTTTTTAAATAGTAGCCTGCTCTTTTTAAATTTATCAATGTGATCATTTTACAGATCTCTTAGAGAATAATGCACTTAAAGTTTTCTTTTGTTTTTGGTGCTAATTCTGTGTTCTCTGAGTATAGTTCTTCTGTTTGCTATTGTCTCATGCCAGAATTTTCCACGTTTGGTGATTTTTTTTGTGTGTGTGTGGTCTGTTTGTAGTACAGATGATCTAATTTGAGCGATATTGTTAGGAAGAGTTACTTCCTCAGCTCAAGTGAAACTTCCTGTCTGGCTGTGGATTTGTGTTCTGATTTAGGAAGCCCTGCTTTCTGATAGCTGGATGGAGGAAAAGGACATTAAGTAGAGTCAGAAAGTCTCTTCCTTCCTAGGAGTACAGGTGATTTTTCTTCTGGGTATGGAGACAAATTTTTTAGTGACCATACATTTGTTACAATGCTGTTTGTTTCTACTGCCTCATACTAATTGTTGAATCTCTGAGGTCAGAATTCTAAAATCAGAAAGTTGTCCTCCATAATTTAATCCACAGCCAAACATGACATCCAAGAACACGAAGATTATTGAACTGCCTTAACCTTTTTTTTTTGAGACCAAGTTTTGCTTTTGTTGCCCAGGCTGGAGTGCAGTGACGTGATCTCGGCTCACTGCAACCTCTGCCTCCCTGGTTCAAGTGATTCTCCTGCCTCAGTCTCCTGAGTAGTTGGGATTACAGGCATGCGCCACCATGCCCAGCTAATTTTTTGTGTTTTTAGTGGAGACGGGGTTTCATCATGTTGGCCAGTCTGGTCTCGAATTCCTGACCTCAGGTGATCCACCCACCTCGGCCTCCAAAAGTACAGGGATTACAGGCATGAGCCACTGTGCCCGGCCTGCCCTAATTTTTTTTTTAAATTGCCACTTAATTTGTTAACTAGCCAGCCTCTCTCATCTGCCTCCTCCTAGACTCTTGGAGTTGCTATAATGAGTTTCTCCTGGGGAATGTCACTGGGTCAATAGAAGTTCTCTCCTTGAACTGAAGTGGCTGCAGTTTTCTTTCTTCCAGTTAAATATTTAAGAAATTGTTCTCTGTTCTGGTCTGCCGGTGCTAGAGTTTCCAGATTTCCAGTGCTGCTGTGTGCTGAAATTAATTTTTTAATGTCTTCCTGCATTTTAATAGAATTTTGGGAGAGAGTGATGGCAACACATGGTCACAGCCATCTTTAACCAGAAGTCTTCCTCTATTCTTTTTTACAGCATTTATTTCTGGGTTGGTTATTACTATTTATGCCTGTAACTGAAGCAAACAAAATTTAACTGTAGCATTATGGACACTTTGTGCCCAGCAGCTTTAAAATACATGTTTGATGAAATAGTATTAATCACATAAAATACTAGGGATCTATACTTTAATTAGGAAACGTAATACTGGACCTGCCCATCTACTCCACATTTCGGGATTCAACATTGAAGAAAAGAATACTTTCTATGTAAGCTTATTACGGAGGATGAGACATGTTAAAAAGAACTATCCAATTCTTGTCTATTCTTTATTTTTGAACACGTTTTAAATTACTTCTATTAATTTCTTTTGTATTTTATGTTTTAAAATAAATTTTATTGTGTGTATTTAAGGCTACATCATGATGTTATAAGATACATATATAGTTAAATGGTGGCTACAGTGGAACATGTCAACACATTCATCATCTCACATAGTTACTCCTTCTCCCCACCACCTCTTCCCGTGGCAAGAGCAGCTATAATCTACTCATTAAGCAAAAATCTTGAATACAATACACTGTTATTAACTTTAGTCCTCCTGTTGTACATTAGATCTCTAGACTAGTTCATCCTATCTGTCTACTACTTATTTTGACCTAAATCTCCCTATTTCCTCCCCACCACCCTGACCCCAACCACAGTAACCACTGTGTTATTCTCTCTTTATAAGTGAGATTATGCAGTATTTTTCTTTCTGCGTCTGACACTACTTCAATGTCTTTCAGGTGCATCCATATTGAATCTCCTCTTTTCTAAGGCTGAATAATATTCCAGAATATGTGTGTGTGTGTGTGTGTGTGTGTGTACCACAGTATCTTTATCCATTCATTCTTTTTTGTATTTTAATAGAAAATTGTTATTTTTGAAAAAACTATAAAAGCTTATGGGACTGTTAGTCTTTTCAGAGATTTCAGTGCATGATCGTATTATTTTGTAGACAGCCACGTTGTCTAAGGCTGAAAAACAACAAGCCTTTCACATAAAACTGGTATTCATCATTTATTTTTCTAAAACACCATTATGGTAGGTCCAAAGCTAATTTTTCAAGTAAAGGAATAGATTATAAAGATAAAGAGGAGACATGCTAATGTTCTCTTACTACAACTTACTAGTTTGCAATATAATTGCATTAGAACAGAAAGTTCTCAAATATATATTTGTGAATATCAGTTGCAGTACTTAGAATCTTGTACTATGATCATGTGACAAATCTATTTTAGTTTTATTGCCATGACAATTAACCACTTAGGGATTTATTCTGTCTTGTAATTCTTTTTTGTATTTTGTCAGTGGATGAAAGTTGCTCAGCGTAAATCTAGAATTCAAACATCTGACTGAGAGAGTAAGTGTCATGCTTTAAATTGGTCAGCATGTCAACGCCGACAAATCCTAGAGGGTTACAAATGATATCAATCACTTGCCACATTCATGACTAATTTAATATCCTCCTTGCCATGTTCTCTCATCAGTGTAACACGGCATGACCTGTTGGAGTTTCTGCCATTGTGTGACTGGGCTGGGGAGAAAACAATTTGCTCAGCCAAACCTATCTGGCTACCATCTGATTCAAGTTTTCTAATAACCTATTCCAGCTTGACTGAAGTTCATTTTATCATAGTCTATAAGAAAAGTGTTTGATTAGCAAGTTAGAGGTAACATGAATTTAGTGCTTATTCTGGGTCAGGCGTGCTGTCCACCTACCTGTGTTATCTCGTTTAATGCTCACAATCCCCAAGAGGCAGGTGCTACTGTTTGAGGAAATATACAAGTGAGAAGGCTGAGGCCCAGGAAGATGAGTTACCTGACCAAGGCCACACAGTTGGTAGGCAATTAAGTGAGGATTTGCATCTATGTGGAGTGAATCTAGAGTCTGTGCTTTGATAACCTCTTACTTAAAATACACACACACACACACACACACACTTTTTGTTTAGAGTTTTAGGACCATATATTAACTATTTACATACAAATACAGTAAATGGCCCTAAATAACAAATGAATTGTGTTTTATTCATTAAATTAAGGATATGTGTACTCAAATATTTTATTTTATTATTGGGACCTGGGTAAGAGTTGCTGACCTGGGGATACATGTAATTTGAGTAACTGGGATTTTATTTATGTGGTTCTCAGTCACTTCATACTCTTGCTAGCATTCTTGGTACAGGAATGGCTTCCCTGGAATAGTCCTACTAACCACCAAGCTGCCTGAATCCTCTACTGATACATGAAGAGGCAGCTCCAGAGGTGTGGTTATCACAGGAGTGTGTCCTGTAGCATCAGCATATGTGATAAGGGACAAAAAGTAAGATGCTCACTTTTGGACTTGAAAGAAGAGTACATTTCTATTAAAATATTTATAAGTCAAATATTTTCTTGGTTCACATTGACTTTTTCCTCCAATTACTCTGAATATATTGACTTTTAGAAGGCAGTGTTCATGCCTTCTAATTTGACTTTAAAAATATCTTTCCCTATCCCTTTAAACTCTCTGGTTGTCATCCTGCCTTTTGGACCTTAATCCCACCTGCAAGGTTTGGGACCATCACGTTTGCTCATCTGTTCCAACCCTGTACCCAGAGGCAGAAGCAGATTGATGAAGCCTGGAGCTTATATGATTATTGGGAAAGGGAATCTCTAATTTAAAAAGGCAAAATGAAAAATGCAAAATTGGGTCCTAACTGAATATTTACTTAAAGTGAGAAAAGAAATCGCAGTGCGTTGCAGATTTTTTTAAAGTTGGAAAATAGTACAAATGTTATGAAATCCAAATTTGTATATGTATAATATTTTTAATAATTAACTTATTGACAACTTGAAAATACCCTTTCCCCTACATTTTTTGGCTACATAATTGTTCATTATCTCCTCTCATAACAATTTGGTAATATAGTTTTTAATAAAGTGGAAAGCTAAGCCAGTCTTTGCCATAGTTGATCACAATATTGCTTTTGTTTAATGGCCCATAATTTTTGTCTTCAGTCTCTCTGTCTCTCTCTCTCTTCCTCTCTCTTGCTCTCTCTCTGTGTATATGTGTTTACAGATAAATTTAATAATTAGCAAAGAAGAAGATATACGTCACATATGTTCATATAAAGATCTGGCAATTTTACGGTTGCTTTATTGAACATTCCAAAATGTCTTTACAAGTGGCAGTTAAAATGGTATTTATTTTAGCTTTATCAAATGTGTTATTGCATCAAAAAGGGGGCGAATGTATGGTGCGTTTATACTTGGATGTGCAGCTTAATCAGGTATAATGCTGACGGGAGAAAACTTCTATTTGACCAGACATGTATGTAACTGAAACTTTCACATATAATGATACACATCTGATAGATGGAAACACTTTCTCCTGACTAGCTTCTGGCTTCTTACTTTTTGTCCCTTATCACATATGCTGATGCTACAGGACACACTCCTATGATAACCCTACCTCTGGGGCTGCATCTTCATGTCTCAGTAGAGGGTTCAGGCAGTTTGGTGGTTAGTAGGAGTACTCCAGGGAAGCCATTCCTATACCAAGGATGCTCACAAGAGTATGACATGACTGAGAACCACATAAATAAATCCCAGTAACCCAAACTATTAGATTGGTGCAAAAGTAATTGTGGGTTTTGCCATTAAAAGAAATGTCAAAAACCACAATTACTTTTGCACCAACCCAATATCTGTCTCCTCATGTCAACATATCTTAGCCAGGTCCCAAAAAATGTCATCAATGAGCAATGACCCTATGATAGAGCTAGAGGGGCAGAGGGCCATGGGTAGATATCCACCCTAAATCTGTGCACACCCTAGACCAAGCTCCAGGTGCCTGGAACCCAGAATTCCCTTCTTGAATGTTTTAGAGCATGTTTTCAGGGCTGCTGACCTGCCGGGTGAGTCCTCACAGTGTGGAACATGCTTACTTAGGCTTAAGTGATGGGCACGTGGAGTCAGGTATAGAAAGAAAAGAGGCAGAGGCCAACACCTGGGGGTTGATTTTTCCCACGCTGCCAGATTCCAGGAAGAACCTCCAAGGAGCCAGAGTATTCTCTGTTTGAACTTGGCCTTTTTTTTTTTTAATCAGTCATTATGAAGGCATAATTTGTAGAGATAGAAGATAGGATATATTTTATAGTCTGTTAGACTTCTATAAATTTCTAGAATGAACATGCAATACCTTTGCTATCAGAACTAATCATGAAAAGTTAACAAATATTAAAACAAGCAAATAAAATCTTAAAACCTAATCTGGACATTCAGTTTAAAAACTCAGGTGTGTTGAGAAAGCATACAGGACTCATGTTTGCTTAAAAATCATTGAGCTCCGGCAAGAAGTTTTGAAGGCACTTTGGTGCAAACAGCCAGGATTCCCAGGGTCCCCAAGCCTATGGGACAGAGAAGGCACAACAAATGCTGTCCCAGCTTCTAGAGGAGCCCAGTAAAACAGAACATCTACTATGGGGCTTGAGCAAATAGAAGTGCACCTCACTGCTCACAATGGTAGGTGCTTAGTCAGCAGGACAAAGACTAACAAGCAACACACCCTAGTACCACCCTGAAGAACAGAGCAAACCATAAAGATCTCACAGAGGAAGGCCTCCCTTGGCTGGCTAGGTTGAACACTCAATGGGCTTATGATCACATAGCCAGAATCTGTAATATTAGTGCAAAAACACCATTCTTGGACGAAGGAAAATTACTCCAAGAGTGGAATAGTGACACTAAGCAGAATGGTGAGTTTTTGTTACACAGCTGTTTAAAACTCGATGCACTGTTATCTGTGTTATATAACACTTTGAGAATGATATAAATTGGACACGTTATTAAGAATATAATCATGTAAACATGTAGGTACCTTCTCATTACTCTTCAGCTGTTGTCAAGCAACTGCCACCAGTTCCATCTTACTGTAACCCTGATTCAGTGTCCAACATAGACCTGGACAGAAAGAGTTAGAAGTCTACAGCTTTAAATTCTGAGATGTTGTCTTGAATATCTGGGTTTTAGGACAACTCAGGTGAGCAATCATTACAAATGATGGAAAAGTTGACCTTTGTTCTTCTCTCTCTCGTTTGCCATGTAGTGCTCTATATGCAACCGCACAGTCCCCCATCTCTCTGTTTACAGAAGGACTGGGCTTGATGTTTTTTTCAGCTTTCAGAATCACATGGTTTTCTGCCCCACATTGCTTAGGACAAGCTGGAAGGGAGAGATCAGAGCCCCACCAGGGCTCCTCAGTGTGATTCCCTCGTAATGATCCTTTTCCAATCAGAAGGGAGTAATTTTCCTCCGCCTCATTATTTTCCTGCCTAGCTTTCTGCCCTTTGAAGCTGAGTTTTCCCTTCCATTAACAAATAACTAGGAAAGTGTACTTACTAGAACTTCTTACTAATCTCCTTGTAGTTTTATAGCTCAATCTCTGACCAACCTTTTGACGCAAGTGATTTCTTAAAGGGGCAATGCCTGCTATTTTCTCAACTTCTTAAAAGACATTCAAAGAGATCCTACTTCCTTCTAGGATTCTCTGTAGAAACTGACACATACAAAATATAACAATGTTTAACCCTTGCGGTGGAGTGCCTTTTAATACTGACTATATGTCAGACTCCATATGGTAGCCTGGATACTTGACATTCAGCGACCAAATAAGAAATTAGCATTTCAAACTGATACGAGACACAAATCAAACTCATTCTCATCATCTTTGACAGGGATAGCACTTGGTAAACCCATAGGATACTTTCTGGATATAATGTAAACAGATTTGGTTAAACATTTATTGAGCACCTGCTATGTGCAGAATACTGTGTTGAATGCGGTATCAAATGCTATGTGAATCAACAATATGACCAGGATTTACAGTTTGATAGAAAGCATATGGCCTTACACAGACATTTATAGAGGGTTCATATAGAAGGTTCACAAAGTGAATAAATACAATATGATAAGATGATGGAGTAAATACCCCAGGAATCGAGAGGGAGATGGGCAATGCATGTTTGTATTGCGGAGGACAAAAGGGAATCCATGATGCAGATTGTCTTTTTCTCTAAGATTCTCTTAACCAGTATCTTACCTCGACTCCTATACTAAGTCACCCAATCTGTTCATGACCCTCCTCAGGTCTCTTGCCAGAATATACCTTTTACCATGGTCTGGAGTCTATATTTAAATGGATAGATTTATGATGTTTGTAAGCATCTTATGTATTTAGATTTGTAGTAAAACTTTCAAGGAAATATAACTAATCCTTAAAAGTCATAAAACAGATACTACGGTCCACTGTTTCCAGGAAATATGCAAGTCAGATTAGTCTCTCATTCTTTTTTTTGAGACAGAGTCTCGCTCTGTCACCCAGACTGGAGTGCAGTGGCGCGATCTCAGCTCACTGCAACCTCCACCTCCCGGGTTCAAATGAGTCTCCTGCCTCAGCCTCCTGAGTAGCTGGGGTTACAGGCACACACCACTACGCCCGGCTAATTTTTTTTATTTTTATTTTTAGTAGAGACAGGGTTTCACTGTGTTGGTCAGGCTGGTCTCGAACTCCTGGCCTTGTGATCTGCCCACCTCGCCCTCCCGAAGTGCTGGGATTATAGGCGTCAGTTGCTGTCCTGGCCTAGTCTCATTCTTAAAGCAAGGTTTTGCATTACTTTATTAAAATAACTAAACTTCAACATCAACCAGGTCTTTTCGAGCAATGCTGTGACAGAACTATGGGACTGGATGTTGAAAGACTTGGATCTAATTTAAATTCTGCCACTTGCTAACAGTGTGAATTTGGATGTCACCTTACTTCTTTCAAACTTCTCTGCTTTTTCACAATCGGAGACAGGCAATTACATTTATTTGCCACAATATGTCAAAAGAGTTGTTGTGATAATTCTTGAAAAGTAACATTTAAAAGTATCATTCAGAAGGAACATATCATTAACAAGCTTTGAAATAAACTCCTGGGTATAATTCAGTTCCTTTTTCGCTAGTCCCTAACAGTTACCTCATTTTCTTCACAGATCTTTATAGAATGTTTCTTTTCTAATTGCTCCACTTTTTTTTTTGTTTTGTTTTGTTTTAGCTTAAGATCAAAATACAAAAGAGTTCTGCAGAAATGTGTACCTTTATGTCAGTTTGAGAATAAGAACTCTGGGGTTTCTTCTCTCATCTAGCCTTGCTTCCATTTCTAATGAGAACATCATTGTTTGGTACAAATCAGAGCAAAGATTTATTGCCTTTTTATATGCTTAGCTCCTCTTCTCTTTTCCTACTTATCCACTGCCCCTCCTATATAGGAGAGAAACAAAAGTGTGCAACTGCCAAATATAAAGTTGAGAAGCTAAATCACTGCCACTATTTTATTTTCTGAATCAGAGGTTTCTCTTGTCAGTTTAAGTTTTGAAAGTGACAGCAGAAAAGAATCTGTCAGGATATATAGAGTGAAACGTAGTAATGTCATCACAGACTTCATCATGATTGACAGAGAGATGAAGGACAAATTCCAGAATAAAGGTGATTTGAGTTGTCTAGTCTATTCAACCAGCCTTCACGGTGGAAACGGCCAAGGAGAAAAGAAGTCTCCATTACAAAACACACTGAGAGACTCAAGGATGCAATTCAGCGGACATAAGTTCCCCAGAAAATGAAACAGTAAAGGAAAACACAGGTGAGAGACATTCCCTATCTTTGAGGCCTGAGATATGAAGTGTAATTATCTGTTTATTGCTCTTCTGGAATTATGTAAGTTGTGTGTATCTCATTTATTATAAAACTTGAATTTCTTGTAAATGGAGGCATGAAATCTGGTTATGAAAAAAATGACACCATACTGTTTGTGAGGGCTTAAGCTCTGAACAATTCTTTTATCCCAACCTTCTTAAATAAATCAAACAGGAGTGTGTGTGTGTGTGTGTGTGTGTGTGTGTGTGTCCTCCTCCTCCTACATCTTTTTAGGAAGAATAGTGAAAACAAGAAGGAAGTTGGGAACCAGAAAAAATAGAAGAGTCTTGGCTAGTATTGAAGATTGAATGCTTTGGGCTTTTCTCCATCACTAAATCTCTATTTAATAGTATGGCTATAGATTTAAAAATATATTCTTGCTTTATACAATAAAAATGAGACATAAACCGAAACTTTAACAGTTTGAAAGTACATGCTTCACATTTCAGTTAGGTCAAGTGCCCTCTAACTAGACATGCTGGGCTATTCTGTAAATGATTCAATGGAGTGACCAGAAACCTAAAATTGAAGCCATATGGAAACTTACTGTGCATATTAAATTGTGTCTAGCAGTGTTAACAGCATCTTGATTTGTGGCTGCAAGTAATAAATGAATTATATTAATTTTGTAGCTGCAAGCTAATTTCTCCAGAATTACTTTTTAATAACCAGAATCATGTTCGCTGGTAAGATTTAAATACATTTAGGAACAAATTTGTAGACTTTTAAGCAATGCTAGATTATCATTTTGAAAGCTTAAGAGTTCATTTACTATTTCTCCTAACACAAAATTTTTGGAGAGAAAACTCTTTTGCTCAGACTGGATAACTTAGTTGATAAACAATATGTGTGTTAATACCTAGAAACAGTCACTATTCTAGTACAACCAGGTGGGAGCTGAATTGTTGCAAGAATTTTTCCCCCTATTTTATAGGTGATTTGTCTTTATCATATAACATCATTTTTTTCTCCCTTGCTGGGTTGAAACTCAACATGCTTTCATGTCACCTTAAAACTTGGAACATTATGGTTGGTTTTCTTAAGTGAGGCTTTTTAGTTTAGAGTTGAAGAGTGTAAGATCTGGAGGTCGACTCCCTTGGATGGAATTTTTAACTCACTGCTTATTAACTATATAGTCTTGGGCAAGTTTTTGTGTCTCAGTTTCCTGATGTGGCTTGTAATAGTATGTACCCCCCATGCTGTTAGGAGGATTAAGGAAAATGTACACATGAGGTGCTTAGATGGGGCCTGCCTTGAAGAAGCCTTGTTAAATGTGAACTACTGTAATTCTCTGGGGAACGGAGGTGCATGGAGAGACTGTGAGGTTGCTGGTCACACAGACCTGGGTTGGATCCTAGATCCACTGTTGATTGGCTCTATGAGCTTGGGCAAGTTGCTTCATTGTTCTGAATCTCAATCTTTGTCTGTAAAATGGAATTGCCATACCATATCCCTCTCCCTGCACTGTCCAGAGGACTACATGAGATGAAGTGTGAAGTCAACATAATGATGCTCATGGAATAGTTTTAAAAATACCAATTAATGTTCCTTTCTTTCCGTGGGAAGTAGCCTTTTCTCTATTATTTGGGGGGTAGAGGGTTGGGAGGGTCTCAACTAAGTCAGGTGGCCTATTTCCCTCATCTTCTTAGGCTCCATATCAAAGGGGGATCTCTGACAATATGGGACAGTGGTATGAAAAATCTGCATTCACAAATAATATAGTGTTTATATATGACCGTTAACATATATTGCAATTTGGTTTTGGCTACACATTTTTCTTCTTAATTCTATTTGATTTGGGATAATACTAAAATTAGTTGGCCTTCCCAGAATAAACACAGACTGGCAATGAAGGAGGTCATAGCAAAAGAGAAATCAGCTCATACTTTCAAAATGTTGCTGTGGGTGATCTGCATGCAGAAGAATTACAATTGTATTACCAAAAATGCTCAGCTCCTTCGCAGATAATCACAATAATAATTTCTTATAGAGCACTGACTATGTGACAGAATACTTTACATACATTGTTAATTTAATCTCCCCCCAAATGCTATCAATAAATATGTTATGGATCTCGCAAATGCAAATAAGGATACTGATCATTAGAGAGGTTGAAAAAAAATCTCTCCATTCACTTTCTAAATATGTCATTCAACTCAGCTAATAGAATGGTTTTGAGTTAGGTCACTAACTTTTTCTTGTTACCATATATGATTCTATGACACAAAACTATACAACAAAGAAGTTTTGAAAACTTCACAGCAATATTGTTTCACAAATCTTGTAATTAAAATTGTGTTTTGCATTTGTCTGTGTGGTCTTTAATCATAGCCAAAAAATTAAAAACCTGGTATTGTCACTTACAGTACTGCTTCTGCAGTCATTCTGGGAGAATTCTGGAATAAATAACTCCAAATACAGAGAGCTTCTCCTCCAGAATGTTTAATACAGACAAGGAGCTGTAATCAGAACACTAAATATTAAAACTCTGGTCTTGCTTCTCTTTTCTTTTCAGGCCCTGCACTGATTTTGAGCCCATCCATGCCCCTAAGTCCACAACTGCAGCTCAGACCTCTCTTCAACTTCGGACATAGAGAGCTGCCATTCAACTGCCTAGTACATAATTCAATCAGGACATTCCACAAGAGACTTAGTCTCAACAAGTTCAAAACTGAGGGTCTCATCGCTGTCCCACCCCAGCCTGCCCGATCTAGGTCACACAGGACTTTCCACAAGGGACTTAGTCTTAACAAGTTCAAAACTGAGGGTCTCATTACCATCCCACCCCAACCTGCCCGATCTAGGTCACACATGTGTGTGTTCTCCCTCTCCTCTCTTCCTCAGTTTCCAGATTCAGGCAGTGCATACTCTCGCCTCTCTCTATTAATCACCCCTGAAGCCTCTCCTCTCCTTTCTAACTCACTGCCATCTTTCACTGGAGCTATTTCCAACTGGTTCCCTGGTTCAGGTTGCAGCTCTCACTTTGCTACCATAGCGCAGCAATCCTTCTAAAATGTAAGTCTGCTGGTGCATTCCTCTGTGGAGGATCCCTCAGCTGACTCGTCTGCAGACCTACAAGGCTCTCAATGATGTTGCCTTGGCCAGCTTCTCCAGGCTCACTTTAGGCAAATCCCTGCTACTCCAAACACCCAAGTCAAACAGAACTTGCAATTCTTGAAAGCGATTTGTACCTCCCCCTTCCTAGGAGAACATTTCTACCTGAAACCTCCTTCTCTTAGAGTCTCAGAGGGAACTCTCAATAAGCAGCAACCCCTTTCTCTTTGAATCTGATTGCTTAGAACCATTGTGGAAGACAGTGTGGCGATTCCTCGAGGATCTAGAACCAGAAATACCATTTGACCCAGCCATCCCATTACTGGGTGTATACCCAAAGGATTATAAATCGTGCTGCTATAAAGACACATGCACACGTATGTTTATTGCAGCACTATTCACAATAGCAAAGACTTGGAACCAACCCAAATGTCCAACAATGATAGACTGGATTAAGAAAATGTGGCACATATACACCATGGAATACTATGCAGCCATAAAAAAGGATGAGTTAATGTCCTTTGTAGGGACATGGATGAAGCTGGAAACCATCGTTCTGAGCAAATTATTGCAAGGACAAAAAACTAAACACTGCATGTTCTCACTCATAGATGGGAGTTGAACAATGAGAACACTAGAACACAGAGTAGGGAACATCACACACTGGGGCCTGTTGTGGCATTGGGGGAGGGGCTAGGGGGAGGGATAGCATTAGGAGATATACCTAATATAAATGATGAGTTAATGGGTGCAGCACACAAACATGGCACATGCATACATATGTAACAAACCTGAACGTTGTGCACATGTACCCTAGAACTTAAAGTATAATAATAAAAAAAAAGAAATAAGAAATAAGGCAAACGGAAGCCAAAGATCAACTTTATAACTGATAAAGTGGAGGTCAGAGAATGTCTCTTGGAGCATGAGCTACATGCACTTGCCAACTCAACCCTGGAATTGGACAGACTATTTCGAATAATCACAGAAGACCCTGAACCACTGCAGGCCTCCCATGGTTCCTTAACTTGGGCTGGCTGGCAAGAAGGAGGAGCTGAGCCAAGCATGCCCAATTTTCCTTCCGAATAGCTTCCAATCAGACGAAGGCATTCTGTCCCTAGAGAGAAGGGTACATACAGGAGGTACTGGGAGGCTGGCAGTGTCACACTTCCATCTGGAAAGAAATAACAGGAGAAATAATCTGGAAATGAAGTTCCCACACTGGCCCACCTGAGAAATATCTCTGACCTCTGACCCACATGGTTCTGGTCAAGTACCTGTTCCTCCAGGAAGCTCCTCTGCTGGCCCCTCTATGGCTCTGCCCAAGCTGGGCAGACAATGCCCCCATCTGTGTCTCCTCCATTAAAGCTTTTGATTTACTTATTTATATTTATAATTTATATATCTGTCTCTCATCTTGTACTCCTTTTTCTTGGAGAGTAGAAGTTGTGTCTTTTACATTTTTATATCCTCCACACCTAGTGTGGTGTCTGATAAACTGTAGTTTAGTAATAGGTATTTGTTGGACAAACGGGTAGTCTTTGGGCCTTGATTATTCAGGCTTCAAGAGAGCGGGGACTACATCTACCCTGTTCACCACTGAGTCTACCTTCTTCCCACAACTGCGTAGCACTTGGTGTGGGATGTCCTGAACAGTGATGACTGGGTGAAAGGACGCATAGACTTCCTCACTACACTAGAAACCCCACAAACACAGGGAGCTTGTCATTTCCTTCTCCTTCATTGCATTCTTATTGCCCAGAGCTGTGGAGGATTCATTAGGATATG
The DNA here is from genome assembly GCF_028885625.2 of Pongo pygmaeus. Classification (NCBI taxonomy): domain Eukaryota; kingdom Metazoa; phylum Chordata; class Mammalia; order Primates; family Hominidae; genus Pongo; species Pongo pygmaeus. The sequence goes on along the minus strand of NC_072379.2, from coordinate 55,246,073 downwards.
GACTCGATAAAGAATTGTTCAGTGAATGAACAGCTCTTATTGAATCCTCCAGTTTCCTTCCCTTGTTCAGACAGAAAATGTGAAGGCTAAGACCTATTGTTTTGAGGTTTAGTTGAAGACATACAGCAATTGCCAAAGTATTGCCCTTGTGTTTTGTAAGGAAAGCTGACAGCGTTTCCACCCCTCTTTTCATGACCATTGAGTCACCAGCTAATGGAAAGACATGGCTATAGAACCCTGAAATAGCCAAATGGGAGAGTGAAAATTTTTTTCCCCACAGTTCAAGTTCCTGGAAAGTGTTGGCCAGTCTGCATTCCTGTCTAGATCCTCGTAGCTATGATGTGGGACCCCCCCACTCCTTGCATAGTCATCCTATAGAGACTGAAGCATCTTAATTTGCAATTCTCCAGATGTAGTAGAGAATAACATTTTAAAAATTAATTGGAGGATATCTTTTTTATTCTCCAAATCTGTGAGAGGATCTTGTAGAACATGCACACAATTTTTCCATTATAACAAGCACACAACCCTAATTGTTATTATGTGGCACTGCCGTTGAGACACTGCTGTGAGGTTGGCTGCATTCAGTGTTCCCAGGGCTACTGCAAGTCGGGATTCCTCCTTCACAAATGAGGAGTGACAGTCCCAGCTCTCAATCCACTAGGATGTCCCCTTTTATCTCAAGTTGTGTCTCACACACAAACACTTAAAAATCTCATGACTAACATACTTCACTTACATTTTGAAAATAAATTATAGAATGTTCAGTAAGGGAAATTTGAGTGTAGGTATATTTCAAAATTGAACAGGGAAGAATGCCAAAATGTTTGGGGATCATTGCTTTCTGATAACAGATCCCAGGGTCTTCAATATGCATGCACAACTTTTTGACTAGAGCACTAACTACTCAGAGGTGGGAAAGAAAAGCTGCCATTGTATCTAGGCAGATCATACACCTGTGATATTACTTCACTGCTGCCCCACAAAGGCTAGGGTGGCTCATGTTCTGACTTCACTCTTTCTTTCTCATTGTCACAAATTCAAATGGGCACCTGGAATTCCTCCTCCTCTTGTTCTATCCCATCATCTGCATCCAATTTTCTGTATCCAACTGTCTTGCTAAGAGCTGAAAGGCTGAAATATTTGGCCTAAGGTATGGCAGCTTTCCTTTCACTAGCCTTTATCTGTCACTTCCAAGACCGTGTTTACTGTTTAATGATGTGGAATACGTCTGCTGATGGCATTCCAAGAATGTATGTGGGCCATGTAATGAAGTGGCCCAGTGATCAGTAGGTGGAGGTGGAGCCTGAGAACTGGTACTCCAGAAACAATCCCTGGGTGACTCAATGCCCAGCCATGCTTGGGGATCCTGACCTAGTGAATCCAGGATTTGATTGGATTCTTGCAGACAACACTGATAGGTACTTCAAGACATTTTTTTCTTGTTGTTCTTGCTTTATACTTCAATGTAAGGTCTTTGAACTTACTGGGCTCCTCGTCTCCTTCCTAACGTTAAACGGATCCCAGTTCTTTATCATCTTTTCCTTACAGCTCTTTTTTTTTTTTTAATACTTTAAGTTCTGGGATATATGTGCAGAACGTGCAGGTTTGTTACATAGGCATACACGTGCCATGGTGGTTTCCTGCACCCATCAACCCATCATCTACATTAGGTATTTCTCCTAATGATATCCCTCCCCCAGCCCCTCACCCCATGACAGGCCCCAGTGTGATATGTTCCCCTCCCTGTGTCCATGTGTTCTCATTATTCAACTCCCATTTACGAGTGAGAACATGCAGTATTTGGTTTTATGTTCTTGTGTTAGTTTGCTGAGAATGATGGTTTCCAGCTTCATCCATGTCCCTGCAAAGGACATGAACTCATCCTTTTTTAAGGCTGCATAGTATTCCATGGTGTGTATATGCCACATTTTCTTTATCCACTCTATCATTGAGGGGCATTTGGGTTGGTTCCAAGTATTTGCTATTGTGAACAGTGCTGCAATAAACATACATGTGCATGTGTCTGTATAGTAGAATGATTTACAATCCTTTGGGTATATACCCAGTAATGGGATTACTGGGTCAAATGGTATTTCTGGTTCTAGATCCTTGAGGAATTGCCACACTGTCTTTCACAATGGCTGAACTAATTTACACCCCCACCAACAGTGTAAAAGTGTTCCTATTTCTCCACACCCTCTCCAGCATCTGTTGTTTCCTGGCTTTTTAATGATCGCCATTCTAACTGGTGTGAGATGGTATCTCATTGTGATTTTTATTTGCATTTCTTTGATGACCACTGATGATGAGCTTTTTTTCATATGTTTGTTGGCCCCATAAACGTCTTCTTTTGAGAAGTGTCTGTTCCTATCCTTCAGCCACTTTTTGATGGGGTTTTTTTTTCTTGTAAATTTATTGAAGTTCTTTGTAGATTCTGGATATTAGCCCTTTGTTAGATGGATACATTGCAAAAAATTTCTCCCATTCTGTAGGTTGCCTGTTCACTCTGATGGTAGTTTCTTTTGCTGTGCAGAAGCTCTTTAGTTTAATTAGATCCTATTTGTCAATTTTGGCTTTTGTTGCCATTGCTTTTGGTGTTTTAGTCATGAAGTCTTTGTCCATGCACATTTCTTGAATGGTATTGCCTAGGTTTCCTTCTAGGGTTTTTATGGTTTTAGGTCTTACATTGAAGTCTTTAATCCATCTTGAGTTAATTTTTGTCTAAGGTGTAAGGAAGGGGCCCAGTTTCAGTTTCCTGCATATGGCCAGTCAGTTTACCCAACACCATTTATTAAATACGGAATCCTTTCCCCATTTCTTGTTTTTGTCAGGTTTGTCAAATATCAGATGGTTGTAGATGTGTGGCGTTATTTCTGAGATCTCTGTTCTGTTCTGTTGGTCTATATATCTGTTTTAGTACCAGTACCATGCTGTTTTGGTACCCTGTACCCTGTACCCTGTAGTACCCTGGTAGTATAGTTTAAAGTCAGGTAGCATGATGCCTCTAGTTTTGTTCTTTTCATTTAGGATTGCCTTGGCTGTACGGGCTCTTTTTTTGGTTCCATTTGAAATTTAAAGTTGTTTTTTCTAATTCTGTGCAGAACGTCAATGGTAGCTTGATGGGGATAGCATTGAATCTATACATAACTTTGGGCAGTATGGCCATTTTCATGATATTGATTCTTCCTATCCATGAGCATGGAATGTTTTTCCATTTGTTTGTGTCCTCTCTTATTTCCTTGAACAATGTTTGTTGTTCTCCTTGAAGAGGTCCTTCACATCCCTTGTAAGTTGTATTCCTAGGTATTTTATTCTCTTTGTAGCAATTGTGAATGGGAGTGCACTCATGATTTGGCTCTCTGTCTATTATTCGTGTATAGGAACGCTTGTGATTTTCGCACGTTGATTTTGTATCCTGAGACTTTACTGAAGTTCCTTATCAGCTTAAGGAGATTTTGGACTGAGACCACTGCTTAGAGGTCTTATATACAGTACTGCCTTTTCCAAACTCTGGTAAGAAACAAGAACTAAGCTTCCTGACTTGGCATCTTAGTGGTTCTTGCTACGTTGCAAAAGTCATCCCTGGAAACTAGCAGGTGATTCTGTAGGGGATTCTCCCAGGAATTCTCCCCTTTTTGGTGTGATAGGATTTGCCATGATATAATACAGTTCAGAAGTTGGGGTTCAGGCATGGCAGAGCCTGAATTCTCTGATCTTCTCACACATTTGTGCTACCACAGATATCTTCCAGATTAGTGGCTTTCCAACTTTTTTGACATTTGACATCATACCGTGTGTGTGTGTGTGTGAGTGTGTATGTGTCTAAAGCAAAGTTTTAGACGAACTTTGCTTTTACTATGTGTAAGAGACTCTGTTTTCTATTGTATTAAAAAATATACTGATAATATCCACTAGACCAAATTTGTATCACAACATGCTACTGGGATTGAACCTTCACTTTGAAAAACATTGTTGCTTACGTTGTTCAGATTTAGCAGGGGTTAATGTGCATACCACATTAGTAACAGAAATAGTAGTCAGTCTCATCGATGATGTGCTTACTTTGAATCATGATGCGAGCTAAGTATGTTTTCTATATGATTGCATTCAACCTTCACCAAATTCATATGACATAATTGTCATTATTCTTACTTGAAAGGTAAAAAATCTGAACCTTCTGATGGTTGCTCAGTGTCAATTGTTGTTGGATGTGAAGGTTCACGCTGCTTTGTCTTTCAATTGGGTTTATTCTCTAATTAAAACAGAGCTGTATCCCTAAGTACAATCTATGAATCAAGAATTTAATGAGTGCAGGCACTGTAGGGACACAAAAAGGATTGAACATTGATGTTGCTCTCAAGGAGCGTACAAGCTAGTGATCTCTATAAGCTAAATAGCAATACATGTTCTAAATAAGATTTTTAAATGTCATGTAATTTAGGCACCGAAAATCTAGTTGACAATTGTGTGGTTGAAACAACAGGGCTGTGGTTTCAGAGTAACATGATGCCATTGTAGGCTGGAGGGATCTGGGCAGCTTCATGTAGGAGGTGACCTTGAAGCACATGGGATTTTGAGAAGTTGAAGGAGAGAAAAGCGACCATCTCTAACAGGTGGTGCACTGCAAGACATGAAGGCAGACAGATGTGCAGTAAACAGGTTCAACCTTACAGGTGTGGTTCCTGTAGAACAGAGGCCATCAAACCTCTCTCCTCAAACCCTGCTGGAGAACTGTGGTTATTTGAACCTTTTTTACTAGTGACTTCATGACTGGTATGCCTGGAACACCTGTCAGTGAGATCCCTGTAAAGATGGTGTTAAAGATGGTCAGTGAGATTACTAAGATTCCTGGTATTTCTCAAATTATGGATGACTTAACATCAAAGTCCCCAGGAGCTACTGAGTGGGAGTAATAAAATTCTTGTTCTATTTTTTTTAAAAAAGAGCTGGGTGTGGTGGCTCATGCCTGTAATCCCAGCACTTTGGGAGGCCGAGGTAGAATGGATTGCTTGAGCCCAGGAGTTCGAGACCAACCTGGACAACATAATGAGACCTCATCTTTAGGGAAAAAATAAAAAATTGATTGGGAGGATCACTGCAATGAGCCATAATTGCACCACTGCACTCCTGCCTGGGTGACAGAGTCAGACCCTCTCTCAACAAAAGAAAAGAAAAAGAAAAAATGATCATAAGATTTCTCCTCAGAGACACTTCTAGAGCTAGGGCAGGTAAGATAGGAGGTCTTGGTTCCTGGCCCTCCACACCTGTGTTCACCAGGAGCCGAAACGTTTCCATGTGTAGACTGACTCCTAAGATATCCTCTGAATAAAGCATACATACTGCTGCTTAAGAAAAAAAAAAAGTTGGCTGGGTGAGGTGGCTCACATCTGTAATCCCAGCACTTTGGGAAGCTGAGGTGGGCGGATCATGAGGTCGAGAGATTGAGACCATCCTGGCCAACATGGTGAAACCCTGTTTCTACTAAAAATACAAAAATTAGCCAGGAGTGGTGACACGCACCTGTAGTCCCCACTACTCAGGAAGCTGAGGCAGGAGACTCACTTGAACCCAGGAGGCAGAGGTTGCAGTGAACTGAGATCACGCCACTGCACTTCAGCCTGGCGACAGAGCAAGACTTTGTCAAAAAAAAAAAAAAAAAAAAGTTCGTGGAAACCATTTATCATTGATATAATGAAATGAGATTTTGGGTTAGAAAAGTGGGCTGGGGATCCCTATACAGGCCTTCAGTGCCAGCTAAGGGGCTGTGAAATGTTGAGAGTGAAAGTATGAGAAGCCAGCTTTGGCCAGCTACGTCCATTATCTCTGTACCTATAGACAGTGGAATGACTTTGGCAATTCTCAGTTTCTGGTGAAATAAAGATCATGGGAAGTGTTACTTCGTGACTATGTTCTTAGGACTAAATAAGGTGAATATGTGAAAAGGACTTTATAAATTCTGAAGTGTTACATATAATGTCAATAGTTGTCTATAGTTTTAATAGAGAGGATTTAGATAAATAAAAATTAAAATGCATTTTATCACTTATTGGATAGACAATGAGAACCATGAAAGGTGTTTCTCTAAGGCACTGGTGTGTTGCAGTATTTTAGGAAGATTAATTTGGCATTGGGGAGTGGGCTGGTTGTAGGGAAGGTGGTGCAGGGGACATTAGTTGGAGACCAGGATATTTGTCCAGGTGTGAAGTGAGAAGAAGAAATCAACAGAACCTGGAGACTAACTTGAAAGGGGACAGTCAGAAAGAGAAGGAAATAGGAGAAATATTTAATATCACTGTTTTTGCAAGGTGCTTGTCGTATTCCCAATCTCATTTAATCAAAGAAGGCTCAGTGAGTTTACTCACAAGAAGCTACAGGAATGTTCTGGAAGGGGCTGGCAGGAGAGGCAGTGTTTTGGACAGGGCTTCATTCTAGACACAGAGAGTTTTAAGACTGAGTGGGATATCCAAGTGAAGATATTTGGTGGGCTGCAGCACAGCTCGAGAAGTCCTCATGTAGATGGGACAGGAGATGGGAAGTGGGATCATTGATGTAGTGGAGAGAGGTGCAGAGGCCTAAGCGCTGGTGAAGAGTTGAAGAAGAGTGAACAAGGGTGAGGAGAGCTGCAATAGCTTGAGAGGGCTGGGGCAGCTAGAAAGCAAAGAGAGTAAGAATTGAAGAAGAGTCATTGGACTTAAGTAACTTGTTTTACTTCTTATGATCTTTATTTGACTGGAAATTGAGAATGGGCAGTTGCGTCACTTGTCCAAGGGCACCGGCTAATGTGCATCCATGGACAAAGCTGGGTCCTCGAACTTACAGCCTGCAGTGATCTTCCATAGCTGCTTAGTTGGCACTCAGGGCCTTCTGTCATGAGATTTCCAGCCCACTTTTTCAATCTGATATCCTGGTTCTCTTTACTAATGGTTTTCAACACCTTAAAAAAAAAAAAAAGCACCCACCAGTATTCTTTGTCCAAATGATATCATAGAAGTTAGAGTAAATATTACAATATTCAGTCTCAACTGGGTGATACCATAGAAGAAGATCAAAGAGGAGATCAAAGAGAGAAGGCACTGAAGAAGTTGAGGTATTCTGTGTCAGGTATTTATTGAGAAATTTGGGAAAGAAAAAGAATGAGAGGTTAATTGGGGCTTTAGAATGAACAAAGATGTTTGATTGTTGTTTTATTTTGGTTCTCCAATTTGGGTCTCCAATTAGCTCCATCTTTGCCTTGGTTAGAGAATCATGTGGTATACTCTAGCATGAGAGGACAGATTGTAGAGCCTCTCTTCCTATGTCCCTGGTATAGAGCTGCTCAAGAGAAGAACTTGAACTTTCTCCTAATTTGGATTTTCATTGAGTACCTGATGAAGAAATAGGACCCCTGTGGAAGAGGGAAGTTATCCCGTAAATAGGGAAGGTATCAGAATACATGAGGACATTCAGAAACAGGCCTGACGGGAGCCATGTTGCAATTGCTTTGAGTATCGAATGATGCTACACTTGAACCCACCCTGACCCAGCACCCGGGAGTGGCTGAGTGCCCTGGAACCAAGAGGGCTGGGTGGTTAAAGCAAGAGAACTTTACCAGCAGGAGCTTGGGCACTCTGCCTGCTCTTTAAAATAAGAACATGCTTTTCCTTATTGGTCAGAGAACCAGAGATAGGTGTTGAGAGCCAGAGAGAGCAGTTTCAAAGGGAGGTACAAATGCCCAAAAGATGATTGAGGTTAAAGGTGGGTCAGTGCCGTCAGGTGAGCTGCTGAACTAGAACACCAGCCACAGAATGTTTCATTGGAGGTGGCATCAACAGGGGCAATCTGGGCATGGAGAATATGACCGAGAAAAGGCACAGGTAGAAATAGGGATGGGAGATGAAAGCAGGTTCCTTCATGCCTTCAAAACACAGACAGCGAGAGGCCTGAGGTCATGCATTTTACAGGTGAGAGAGAGAGACTGGACTTAAGGACAAACCTTACCTAGCATCTGCAAGCAAGGGACACCTAAGAGACATTCATAACACAAATGTGTGTGGTCAAAGGAGAAAGAGGTAACAGAAAAAAAAGAGAATGCTTGGAAAAAGTAAAAGGTACCTGACAGGCGAGGAAGGAATTGGGTGGACAGTAGAGTTCAAGGCATGGTTAGGTGCCAAACTAACATCCATTTTCTCTTTTATTCTTACTGATAGGACCTGATTTTATTCAAGGTGGCAATATACTTTGTTAAAAAGGATATATTTCCCTGCTTCTCTTAAATCTACAATTAGTATGTAGAAGTCATTTGGTGGGGCTTCTATAAATTTCTCTAAAGGGGTCTGATCAGACGGGTGGAAAATCCTTTTACCATCCTCCTTTCTCTTTCTTTCTTTCTTTCCTTCCTTCTTTTCTTTTTTTTTTTCAGAGTCTCGCTCTGTAGCCAGGCTGGAGTGCAGTGGCATGATCTCGGCTCACTGCAGCCTTTGCCTCCTGGGTTCAAGCCATTCTCCTGCCTCAGCCTCCTGAGTAGCTGGGACTACAGGTGCGGGCCACCACGCCCAGCTAATTTTTGTATTTTTAGGAGAGACAGGGTTTCACCATGTTGGCCAGGATGGTCTCGATCTCTTGACCTTGTGATCCACCTGCCTCAGCCTCCGAAAGTGCTGGGATTACAGACATGAGCCACCATGCCAGACCTCCTTTTTTCTTCTTAATTGGAATGAAGATGCAATGTCTAGAACTCCAGCAGCCATCTTGGGCCAGGAGGTGAATGAGAATGGAAGCCCCACACTAAAGATAGTGGAGTACAAAGGTAGAAGGAGCCTAGGTCCCTGATGCCCCTGGCACAACCATATCATTCCTGGACTACCTCCCATGATTTCTCTATATGAGAAAGAAATATATCTTTATTTTGTTGAGGCCACTCATTGACATAGATATAGACATATATCCTGACAGATAAAAGATATAGATCATATATATATACACACACATACACACGTATATGTAAAACCTAATCCTAATAAAGGAAAAAGAACAAAATTGTGTGAAGGCAAATATAAGATTCACATAATTCAGCTCAAAAGAAGAAATGTCTAATCAATATGGAAGACAATAATGGTTTAAAGCATTCAGAAGAGAGAAAGATTTTTCATGCTGGGAGGTGAGAGAATCATGAGATCAGAATAAGAGCAAGGATTTTAACCCAAACTTATCCGACCCCAAGCCTTCCATGTTCTTTATACTATACTATTTTCCCTTCTACTGGAGTGCTATCTTAAAAAGATTTTGCAGTGCATGGCATCTGTGATGTTAGTGTTTGAATGAACAAGTCGTATGATTTCTTAGGATTGCAATCAAGAGAGAACAGGAAGAGCTCTGTTGGGGAAGCAAACTGACAGCTAGCCAGGGTGGTGTGTAAAGGGCAGGTCCCATGCCAAGGGTTATCAGGGGCATCTGAAGGAGGACTAAGCTGCGAGGATCACCCAACACCCGGTCACACACAACACACTATCCCCCATGGCAAGCGTTACCGAAGAAGGGAGCATGCATTGCATTTTTGCATCCAAGTTTTTGAAGAAATTTCATATTCTCAGGGATCTGTGCCCGAAAACCCGGCTCTTTTGCTTGAGTTCCTTATGGACAAAGCTCTGAGATCAGAAGCTCCTGGAGGTTTGCTTCTTCCTCACTCAGCCAGCTGCTTTTCTTCCTAGCTCTCCCACATTGCCAGAGGGGGGCGGGAGGATACATTTCCTGTTGCAATCTCTCGTTCCAATATGAATTTGTGACCCCGGAAAGACCGTGCGGGTTTCAAAAGCTGTCTGAACCAAGATTCTGAGCAGGCGCGAGGCTGTTCTCAGTCGGGCAGCGGGTCACCTTGGAGCAAGGATCAAGGGAGAAAGATGGGGGCGGAGGGTGGGGGAAGCCACACCTATTCTGCTAGTGATTTAACAGGATCGCTTAAAAAAATAAACCAAAAAGGCCAGATTCTTCCATTTCCAGATGCTTCTTCACTTTCTTGCTGTTTGCTTGGACAGGGTGAGCAATGGCCGGGCTCTTAGTGTCTGAGGGGCCTTAAAGAGGCCTGGCAGTCCCGGACACAGTGCCAGGGAAAGCAGGTTTTGTGCGCATATGGGAGGAAGCAAGCGCTAGTCACTCCGGTGCAGAGAGACAGGCAGAGGGGACAGACGGCTGTCTAGTTTGGGCAAACTTCTCTCTACCTGGGGCGGGGGGGGGGGCACAGTTCCTCCTCTCTCTGGGGCTTTTTTCCCCCGCCCTCTGGGGTTTGAATGAACAGGTGCTAACACCAGCTTAGAAGGGCGCGTTCAGCACCCGCGCCAGCAGCTGCTCGGCACCTTTGCCCCTCGGTGGCGGCTGCCTTGCGCACCAAAGGCCCAGGGGCGTAAAGCTGGAGGCGTAGAGGGAGAGCGCGACCCTGTCCTTTGCAGAATGGGGCGCGGGCCTCGCAGCCTCGGCTCAGGAAGTCCCGCCAGCCGTGGGAGGGGCAGGGCAGGGTCAGCTCTCGGCTGCACTTGGGCAAGAGAGAGCCGAAGCTATCGCCGCCTGCGCCGCGTCCCTGCTTGTGGCACAAGGGGCGGGTGAAGGGGCGACCGCCTTTCTCCCTCTCCGAGCGAGTGCGGGGCAGAGCCTCCAGGCCCGCGCGCGGCGGTGCGCTCGCCTCTCTCCATGCCACCCAGCCCCTTTCTTGGGCAGGCCAGGTCAGTGTGGGCGCCGCGGCCCGGGTTCGCAGGGCGCAGTCCCCCGGCCCCCAGGGCGCCCACTGCGGGCGGGACACGGGCAGTGCAGCCTGTGCCCGGGCGGCCACCGAGGGGACGCAAAGCCGCCAGCAACCTCTCCCCTCGCCGCCCGCCAGGCCCCGTCGGGCCGGGCCTGCGCGGGTTCTGGCGGTGCCCACAAGGCCCCCGAGGGGCAGCGTTGGCCAGGCCCACCCAAGACCTGCCCCGTCCCGCCACCACTGCACCCACTTTCTGCTGCCCTCATCGGTCTGCGCAGCTGTCCCTGCTCTTCCCCCTGAGGCAAAACTGCACCAGAGGGCATCTTGGCGAGGTCATTGCCACCCCGCCCATGACTGTAGAAGAGACTCAATCCTGTTTAAGAGGTTAGCTCCCCAGGCGCTATTAAAAATAAGTTTTTGGTGGCCTTTGTAAGGAAACTTTTAATCACACAGAATTTAGCCTCTGATCAGCCAGACATTTAAACGGCGCAGAGTAAAACCTTCCATTTTTAACATCCACTCTGGTGTTTGTTGGAAATTTGCCACCGATTTTAGGCTCGAGCTGAAGGTTACCAGGATTTATCATTGTTTCCCCAGGATGTTTAACCCTCATGGGCTCCTCTTCTTTCATTTAAGACACTTGAAAAAAAAATTTCTTGTAAGCGCTTTAGCCATTTTGTTTAAAAAAATTGTTTTAGCTCCTACGGTTTTGTAATCCAGAAATATTTCTGAAATGAGGAGTGGGGAGTATTGGAGATAGAAAGCAGCTGTGTACCAGGAAATAATAAGTAGCATGCAAAAATATCACAGCTAATAGATGTCCTTTAGGAGTGGAAATATCTATGTTTAATTGCCTTAAAAATGTGGGGTGGAAAAACACAATTATACATTGTGATAACAAACCTGTACAGTTAATTTCTGAATAATACAAAACAAGTGCTGAAATTTTTTCTTGATGATTGAGATAATTGTCCCCAAATTATGACATCAGCTACCCAAATATCATGTTGCCCCATCTGCAAATACTTGACGAGGAATAGTTACCAATTGAATGCATTTAGATTCATCCTTAATAAAAAGAAAATTGCATAGCTTTTTATATTGTTGCAAATGCATCTCCCAATATCATTGTCAGCTTGGTGATATTCTCAATATTTTAAAATTTCAATTTTTAAAAGATACATAATATATAATTCTTAATAATTATAAACACATCATTTTACTCATCTGATTTTAATAACATGCATTTTATAATTACTGTACAACCAAAATAGACATTGAATTATGCTGTGTGCATGTCTTTATTCAACAGTATATTCTTAGATACCTTGTTCAAACAAATTAAATAAGTTTAAAAGAAAATTAAAAAGTAAAACATCTTTCCGGTAGAAACAGAATCACAGTGCTTTACAGACAAAAGGAAAGGAAAAGAAGTTCTCGTACGAAAAGAGATTTATTATTACATAGAAAATTCTCACAACAGTTGAAACACACTTCAGAAACTAGTAAACACCTTAGATAGAGTTGTGCCAATTACTCAGCCCACAAGCATCTGCTTTGTCTTAATTAGACAGGGGAGGTGAATGACCACTGTTTATTTTCATTTTCCTCATTAATTATGAAAAACTGCATTTAATTCATCTTGCATTGTGAGAGATTGGCTGCGCAGATGTAAGTCGTAAGGGAAGTGGCTGTCGGTGGGCAACCTGAACATGGCACCCTGCCCAAGGGGACCCCTGGGTGGCACTGCACAGTAATGCATGCCGTAATTGTAATTTTTGCCATAGTCCAAGGTTTCTTCTTGCTTCAGGGAAAATATCCCATTATAGTTAATTGGGGGAGGACTTAAGGGACCTTCAAACTGAGGGCTGGCACACTCAGGGGAAGTACTTTCATAGAAGGATTCATACGCACTGCAATAATTGTAGGGTTTCATGGACTTGGAATTATCAAGAGTCCCATGCCCTGGGGGAGTGGTGAGCTCAGGGCTGTGGTAGGGTGGGTAGAAGGTAGAGTAGGGTGACCTTGTGTGGTGTGCAGCCTCCCCACCCTGACCCATCAGGAAACTCCTGGCGTTGAGCTGCAAGCAGCCTGCCACCAAGTTTGTAGTTGGCTGGGAAAGACCTTTGCATAAGTTTTGGACGAATGTGAGCAGATCTGGTCTCTTGCCGATTCTCAGAATTTCAGAAAGTGCCCAGATGTAGTTTTTGGCCAGTCGTAAAGTCTCTATTTTGGACAGTTTCTGGGTTTTAGAATAACAGGGGACCACTTTTCTTAAGTTGTCCAGAGCGTCGTTGAGGCCATGCATCCTGTTCCTCTCGCGCGCGTTCGCTTCCTGTCTCCTGAACTTGACCCTTTCCAATCGCAGCTTTGTTGTCTTTTTTTTCCTAAGACCCCTCCTTCTAGGCAACCCATTTTCATCTTCCTCTTCCCTGTCTTCCTCCTCTTCTTCTTTCTCGGTTTCTTCTCCAGGGGCCCTTTTGATGCTCTTTCCTCGAAGGACAATCTGTTTGGAAAAGCTTTCTGGCTTCTTAATTTGCTTCTGGTCCTCGCATTCTCTAGAAAACTTTCTGCACATCTGGGATTCTGGCATTACAACAGACTCATCAAACGGTAGTGTTAACATGGTTCTCTAATCTTAAATTACCTGAAAAAATGCCAGCACAATATTTAAAGAGTTTTCATTTTTAAAGTTTATACACTTAAAACATATTTAATTATTTAATCATAAGATTACAAAAACACGTGAAAAAGACTGATTCTGGGACTGATTTTTTAACATTAAATATAATTTTGAGTTTGTGAAGATAAGTAATTATGAAGACATTGATGCATTCAATAGGATTAATTTATATGAGCAAATTAGCAAAAGAAAATAAAAATGAAACATATAATTATTGTGATATCACCACCATCTACATTTCTCTTTGCCTTTAAACTGGATTTTAGTACCCCCAAAAAAGATTGTGGAATTCAAGCAAATGCAAACCATGAAATTGCAATGCAGAATTTCATTAATTCCAATTCCCCTGAGCACAAAATGAGAAGATAAACCAGTTTTTTAAATGGAAAGTACTATCTCTCCATTAGCTGACAAATTTGTGTTCTTTTTTTAAAACAAACAAACAAACAAAACCTTAACTTTATTTGCTGTATCACACAACTGTGAATTTAGATAAGTGGGTGTGGGAATATACAAATTTAAAGAAAAGATAATAATCAGAGTCAATTTTTAAACTGTTTTTTTCTGATCAGTAAAGAATTATGTAAAAGAGCACTATTTTCCCAGGCTTCAAAAAGAAAAGGGAATTAGGCTAATTTGGAATAAACTCTATAAATAAATTTAAAACATAAAAATCACTAGCAATTTCTTTTAATTAAAAAAAATATTGAGACTGATTTTATTTACATTTAAATTTTTTCCAAATAGAATTGTCTGTTTACTGCTGTTCAAATCATCCTGGACAAAAACCACTCTCGTAGTGTTTTTGTTCTACGAGCCATAGAAGTCTCCCTCTAGCTAATATCTGACAGGAACGGTCCAAGGATTCTGACTGCAATTGTGCACGTGTGTTCAGAATCCCAAATGAAAGGGGAAAATAATTTGTGTTTCAAATACATTTTGGTTTTTGTTTGGTGAAGCAGCAAGTATTTTCATCTAAAGTCTTCCAACAAATAAGCACATTAAAGCAGAGACTTTTCAATTTAACAATCTCCAGCCCCCTCAACACACACATATACACACGAACACATACACAAACTCTTAGTAATGTCCACATACTTGCAGTGTTACATAATAGCAGTGAAAGTATGTGATAATTACATCATAAGAATGAAATATGATAAGTTATAGATGGCAAAGAGCATATAAATACTATAAGACAGTGACACTGTATCTTTAAATACTTGCATGCAAAGCCAGCATCAATTGAAGTATATCTTTATTTATATTACCTTAGGTTTTAATTTCATTCAATAATCAGTTTTCATTTTGGGTCTTCCAAATCTTTTCAGGCTGAGTGTCGCATCGTCTCCTGGAGTCTCTAGATCTGTGTATATCTGCACTATCTCATTGATCTCTAAAAAGTGACATTGATGCCAACTGCCAGAGCTGGTACCCATGCCATCTGCTAGTGACGTCACAGGGCAGAGAGAGCCATGTGATCCTCTCTCTTGGGACCTTCATTCTGCGCTGATCATCTGGCATCCCTGTAAGTGGGTACCAGCATTCATGCATCAACACAGAAGGTTAGACTGATAGGAAAAAAATCTGCACCAGCATTTCACGTACAGTAGGTGCATTTCTCCTCGAACTGCTTTGGTTTCACTGGCAATCTGTAGAAATAGCTGTGTTAGTGTTCAGTTTCGCCCTGCCAACGGTGCAAGTATTAGGTGGTCGTTAATATTCCATTCATTTACAAGGTGGGCTTTTGTGTGAGCAAGAGGTTTTTGTTGTTGTTGATGATGTTGTTTTGTAAAGATCACCATCCCATTTGTGCACCTGGGTACCCAGGGAAAGAAAGCCGTGAAAAGGAGCTGGAAACTGGTCTTAAGATGTTTAACCAAACTAAGATTTGTGTAAGTGAACAGGGGTCAACAAAGGTCTCCTTTTCTTGTTTTGTTTCACAGCATGTAACTTATGAGTGTGTGTCTGTGTGTTCTCTTATTAACATGTAAGACTTCTGTGCTTCTTAGGGATTTGGAATAAAAGAACAGCTTCTCCATCTGGGGTCTGTGAAAGACATCCTCAAATACTCCCCTTCCTACACTTGCTGGTATCTTTCACCAACTTTTGCAGAGACACTGCAAGTCCGTTCTTAAGGATTTCAAACTACATACTTTGTCCTCTGCAGAAAGTCACTAACTTCACTCTTTTATTGTCCCTTATCTCTTCCCAGCGTTAACTTGCTTGTTCCTTCTCATTTCATTTCAGACCCAATAAAAGTAAAAATTATCACTTAGGTTTTTGTCTTCCTCTCCCTGACATTCTGCTGAGTATTTTAATCAAAGATTAGCTTTCCTGTTTTTGTTTTTTTTTTAACTTTCAGATTTTTTTCTTTCTCTTAAAAATCTTGTCCTCGCATTTTTCTCTAGACAACATCAGTTTAAATATCTTCTTGTTCTTTTATCAGTGTCCAGTTGTTTTTCCCTATCAGGTGTATTTCAGATTTATATTTTTTCGCCGCTCCACACTTTTGGTTTCTTCTTAACAAAAGCAGAGTGCAGTTAAGCAGTTAAGCAAAGCTGGCAAAGCCTTATAGATAATACGAACTGTGGAGCCAGAGACAAACTCCACCTTCCTCCCGTTTTCTCTTCTCCCGTGCCCCCACCCCTATAAAGGACATTTGATTTCAGGATTGCCTGCCAGTAAAGTAAAAAGTGCGCTTACAAAAAAAAAAATAAGTAAAAGTTTTAAAATAAACAAATAAACACAACCTTTGTTGTTTGACAACTGAGTAATCTCTTTCTATAAAGTGAGAGAGTATGCTTTTGGTATTAAAGTAATCCCTGGCAGAGCTGTAACTGTTGAATCTGTGTTAGCATTCCCCTTATAAATCCCAGTATTGAAAGGTTTAGAATTCTGCTGCTCTAATGCACTTTGGATCCAAATTGGCACCAAGGGCCTCACACTAAATTCAATTTTGCTCCTGTCATACCCCACTTATTTCCACCTTCTTCAAAAAGTTGCTTGACTTTTCCTGGACAGTTCTAGAAATGATGGGGAAGCTGGCAAAAAGGAGAATCAAATATGTAAAAGCAGATAATTTTTCTCTCTTAATGGCCCAGTAAAAAATGCAAATTTAAAATAAGAGTCAGGCTATAAACTCCTAAGTTAAAATAGGTAGGTTGGCCTAGCTCTTGTTTTTTAAAAAGCCAGATATACCATAGCCATTGTAAAATTTGTTGTTTAAGAATATATTACTTGGTAATGGGTGCACTGAGTATATTTCATTTGGCTTTTAATTCAAGAAGTACACACAGTTTTTATATTAGCATAGAGAATTTCTATAGGAAGGCCAGTTGCAGAATTTTGTTGGTCTCACATATGATTAATTTTTAAATGTAAAGGAGCATAAGTATCAGAGTCATGAGCCACAAAGCAGCCAGTGCTGTCTTGAATTTTGTATATTGCACCATGTTCTAAACTTGCAAAGTCTCCAAAAGCTGCATTGTATTAAAGGCATCACAAACATGAAAATCAAAATCCAAGGAATAGGTGACATGATATGCCAGTAGAAAATTATCATGGATGTACTTCATTGAAAGGGTAGATTTTATATTTTATTTTGGCATTAGCAGAAAAATGAGAAGCAATTTATCGATAAAAACATTTGAGGCTGTGCTATTCCTGCCTTTGAACACGAAAGAAAAACCTTTGGTGCTGACGGGGTGGAGGGACAGAATCGGTGTTCAGGTTTTCTGACTATTAATCTATTGTTTGGATGCTTTAGTTTTTCGGTTTTTTTTTTAAAAAAAGGTGGGAGAATAAAAAATTGTTATGTCAAGATTTAGCAAGAATTAAGTGTGTTTGTACAATAATCTTTCAAAAGAAATTTTGTTATGCGTTTTCTACTATAGTTCCAGATATGCAAATGCCTGTGCTGTTAATATGCATTCATAACATACACCATAAGGGCTGTTCTACTCTCTGCTAAGAAAGCATGTTAACACCAATACTCCAAACAGAAATACATTCTGACTTATAGATGAATATGCAGAGTATGAGAAGTGTATTATCACCATTTCTATAATGTAGTTTCTCATTTTACAACAACTACTGCATAGCAAAGTTCATATCTATAACTCATTTTGGTATTAATTTAATTGATATGATTTTTGCTTCTGGGGCCACGCAATTTTATAGATTTTTTAAAACGTGTCCAGTGTCTGTCTGTCTGCCTATCTCTTGCTTTCACTGGGTAAATGCTCATATTTCACTCATGAAAATGAGCCACGGAAAATTTAGATATAATTTTGACTCTGTTGTAAGACAATAAAAACCAAAAGTCCCAATTAAGGCTCGAGTGTTGTTGTTTTTTATGTCATCCTGTTGGTGCCTGTGTCTTAGCAAGTGGGAATTCTATTGACTCCCTTTTTCACAGTCCCCTCATCATTTGAGATCAGTTTGAAACATGAAAGGCATTTTTCTCAACTCTCCAAGGGTATAAGGCAACAGAATGTAGACTGGGACAGGATCAAGAGCACAAGCCCAGGACCAGAGTTTTTTCCCCAGATGTGGGGTACTAACACACACTGAGATCAATTTTGAATATTTTTCTCTCTTTCTTTCCTTCCTTCTTTCCTTCCTTCCTTCCTTCCTGTCTTTCTGTCTTTCTTCTTCTTCTTGCCTTAGACAGATCTTCAGGGTGCTCATGAAGCTTGTGAGCAAGCTCCTCAGTGTTAGTCCCTAGAGTTTTAACTTTGTGATCCCCATTGGCTTGAAATAGTTTTATGGCTGTGGCAGTGTCCCACTTTGGAAAACAGTCCTTGGAATTTATGTAAAAGTGTTTAAATTATCAGGCAAAATACAAAACAACCTCATTCCCTCAAAGCCTTAGAGGGCTTAAAAATATAATTTAAACATAGATGGTACAAAGATGTTGTTTATATATACACATGAGGATTATGTAGACTAAACAGATAATCTGTAATAATTTGAGGGCAACTTTTGTATTACTTTTTAGATTTACTTCAAGGTGAAGACTACACTGAATTATCTTATTATTATGTAATAATTATATTTGTTGTTTATGTGGCTCATAGAACACTGCAATATTCAGTCTTCTATTATGCTTTGCTCAAAACAGCACTCTTTCCAGAAATATTCTTTATTATTTTTCTCCCAAGGAACATTTTACTGACCAAACCAGATTTAATTTTTATTTCTCATTTGTTATTAAATAACGGCATCTAACACTACCAGTTAAAACTTCTTCCAGTATGAGAAAACTAGTATTACTGGACTGAATTCTTATAATTCCAGCCACAAGTAGCGAGATGATGCTTTAACTTTTGTGATCTCACTGTAAGGACATGTACAGTTTTCTTTAGGCTTTCAAAATATTAAGAATAATGTGTTAACCCTAATTACTACTTTTTATGATACCGAATTAGAAATTATTGTTCTATTCCAATACATGTAATGTAGTGATTATTTTTAAACACAGAAAACAGAAATACAATTTGTTTCTTTTTCCTGTTACATTCATTCATTTTGTAAGATTGAAGTAAGACCATTTTATAAGACCTTTATGCAAGAGATGTTTTTGCAAAAGTTTTATGCAAACTGCATTTTTGAAAATCAAGTTTAATGTTAGGTGATGGTATGATGAAGTGCAGGCTCTCTTAACACAGATGATTCCTGGATGGATTTGAAGAGGTCCTTGAGCCTCCCAAGATGCTGTGCAAATTGGCACGTATGTACATACATGCACTTTTCTAAGGAAAGGCTTTCTTTGTCAGATTCTAAAAGGGTAAGAATGACAAAGAGTATTTTGACATTTTACCAACCTTGTTTCAAATCTTGATCCTGCTGTTTAATAGCTGTATGTCATTCATTCGTTCATCCATTCATTAGTTCATCAAAATCTTATTGAAGATCTATTTTGGAGTAATTTTTGACTCCTCTTTTTCTCTTACATCCCACAATCAATATGTCAGCAAATCCTCTCAGATCTATGTTAAAATTACACCCAGACTCTGAGCGCTTTTCAGCAATTGCCCTACTCCTACTCTGGCCCAGAACACCATCACCTTTTACCTGGCCTAGATGGCATCTGGGCTTTCACTCTTGGCCCCTTACATCCCATATAGGACTCTCAATTCAGTAGCCAGAGGCATCTGATTAGAACATAAATCAGACTGTGTCCTCCTGCACTCAGAACCTCCAGTACTTCTCCTCTCCCTCAGAGCAGAGGCCAAGTCCTGGCAGAGGCCCAGAGGTTTCTCCTGGCTTCTGCGATTCCATCCTCTGCTTTCCCCTGGACTCACTCATCTCCAGTGACACTGGCTGCTGGCGATTCCTTGAACACTCAGGCACAGTCCCACCTTAGGGTCGTGGCACTGAATTTCCACCTGGCATTTTCTTTTTGCAAATCCCCATGGCTCATTCTCATACCTTTCAAGTCTCTGTCTACATGGCCCTTCTCAGTGAAGCCTCCCCTGGCTCTCCTAATTTATACTGTGGCCCTGCACCCACTTATTCCTCTCTATCCATTTTCTTCCTGTTTTACTTTTCTCTGTAGTACTTATCACTTTCTAACACAATACATTGCTGATTTCCAGTGTGTATTAATCTACATTTCTAATGCTTGCCCATGAAAGCCAGTAAGTACATACTTGTTGAATGAAAAAATGTGACCAGGCACTGGGTTAGTGACGGCCATTCAGCAGTGTGTAGAGCAGCTGTACAAGGCTGTCGGGGAGTTTGCAGTCTAGTAGGGGAGACAGACAATGAACAGGTAAACACATGCACGTGGAATGTACACATCAGAGGCTACAGAGAAAAATGGGGGGACCTATTTGATTAAAGTACTGAGGAGCCCTTTCTGAGTCGTCCTTTAAGCTGAGACGAGCAGGTGGAGCAGCAGAGGCAGGAGCTCGTGCTGTTTCTTCTGGTCTGGGAAGACCAGGAGCAGCGCCGTGACAGTAAGCCCTGGATCGTCCAAGGGTGCCTGGGTCGTGGTGAAGCATTTCGAATATATTCCACAGGAAGCCTTTGGAGAGCTTGAGGCAATTTAAGATTTGAAACATTTTCTTCAGCTGGCTCCAACGAGAAGATTTGGAGAGGGCAAAAGAAGAAACAGGGAGAGAACAGACAGGGCTCGGGACACACTACCCCAAAATTTGGCATATTGAAGCCGAAGGAATTTGAGAAAGCCTTAGAAGCAGGAAGATCTCTCAGACCTTCCCCACTTCTCCCTTGAAGCGGATGACAAAATATAGGAAGGATTTTCTTTTTTATTTATTCCTTCCTTTAGAGATAGTGTCTTGCTGTGTTGCCCAGACTGGTCTCGAGCTCCTTGCCTCAGGTGATCCTCCTGCCTTGGCCTCCCAAAGTGCTGGGATTGCAGGTATGAGCCACTACATCTGGACCAAGAAGGATTTTCTGACCTTCCACTGAAGCAGGTCAGAGAAGCCGCATGTGAGAGGTGCCCTCCCTACACCCAGATGAAAGGAATCCCTTGTCTTTGAAGACATAAGAACGCAGATTAGAATCTGAACAAACAGATCATGCTAAGTTTCCTCAGTTTATTACAATTAGATTACATTATTTGTCACATCGTATTTCTTCTTGACTCTTCTTTTTTATCAAATCCAGTGTAAAAACACTAAAGTTTAACTCTTTGTTTGGGTTGTCATTTCTTTATGAAGGCTCCCATGTCATAGAAAACTTATTAAATAAATGTGTATACTTTCCTCTGGTTAATCTGTCTTTTATTATAGCAACCTCATCCATGAACCTAGGATGGGTAAGAAAAGAGATATTTCTCCTCCTCCACAGAAATTACAAAGCCTGTGAGAGTAGACAGAGCCGGAGGGGATGACTGTGGCCCCAGGTTGAGTGGAGGCAATGGAAAAGGAGAAAAAAGGAGGCATGGAAATATATTTTGGAGATGGAATCGACAGAATTTACTGATTGAATGGATGTGGATTACCTGTAGGAAAGTTACAAAACCTCTGGTCATGAGGATGATGATGATGACGATGAACAAAGTATTCATTCATACACAGGGCGCCGAGCATCAGGCTAAGGGCTTTATAAACATTAGCACATTTGTTCCTTGCAGTAAGGTAGATGTGAGTGTCCTCATTGCAGAGATAATGAATCTGTGGCTCAGAGATATTAACTAATGTTCCCAGACTGCTCAGTTTTCAAGTGAGGGAATCATCACTTGGACCTAGGTCAGTCTGAATCCAAATCCTACCTTTTAAAATACTATACCTTGCTACCTTAAGAATTAAATGATGAATGTTAATGGACTGCCTAGGACTGTCTCTGGTATAAAATAAATACTGAATTAATAACATTAGACGAAGTAGCAAAACTTGACCATGAATCTATTTACAAAGTGAATAATTATCTTAAGAGTCACCAGATACATTACACTTTTCTATGCTTTTCTTTTTTGGATCAATGTGTATAGGTAGTTGTAGACTGTTATGTATGGTGAAATCATATAACAATAATTATAGTTGTCATGACAACAGCTCTTTTTTTTTTTTTTTTTTTTTTTTTTGAGATGGAGTCTGTCTCTGTCACCCAGGCTGGAGTGCAGTGGCATGATCTCGGCTCACTGCAACCTCTGCTTCCCAGGTTCAAGTGATTCTCCTGCTTTAGCCTCCTGAATAGCTGGGATTACAGGCATGCGCCACCATGCCCAGCTAATTTTTGTAATTTTTAGTAAAGACAGGGTTTCACCATGTTGGTCAGGTTGGTCTCGAACTCCTGACCTCATGATCTGACCGCCTTGGCCTTCCAAAGTGCTGGGATTACAAGAGTGAGCCACCGTGCCCAGCTGACAAGCTCTTATTTGACTCCGAAGAGTTGAGGTTGAGTTGTTCAATTTTATTCCTTGATTGTTTTTCATTCATTCAACAAAACCCTTACTTTTTATGTTACTACTGTAGATATGAGAGGAAATATGGATACATAACAGAGGCCCAGCTCTTATGGAAGTCAGAGTTGAATTAGGCACATGAAACGCATCCACAATCGTCTAATTAAAAATAGTATGGGCTCGCTATAAGAGAGGTTGTTGTTAGGGATAAAGAAAACATTTGACTAGAGCTTGCAAGTATGTGAAGAATTTTTTTTTTACCTTTATTTGAGATACAACAGAGACTGAAAAATACACATGACAATAAGTTCACAGTTCAATTAAATTTTTCCAAGCTGAACACGTCTATTTGACAGGATCAAGAAACACCACCACCAGCTACCCAGAAGCCTCCTTCTTCCATCTTACAGCTACCAGCCAGCCCTCCCCAAAATAAACCAAAAACTTGACTTCTAACTGCATCAATTAATTTTGTTCCATTTTGTACATTATATAAATGAAACCATGGGCCTGGTTCCTTTATCTCAACTTTTTTAGTGTGAAGTTTATCCACATTGTACGCAATTGTAGATTGTTCACCCTTGCCGCTATATAGTATTCCATTGCATGACTATACCACATTTTGTTTTTTCATTCTGTTGTTGATGAATATTTGGGTAGTTTCTCATTTGGGGTTATCATAAGTGCTATTCTAGTACATTTAATTTGGTAAACATATGTATGTTAGCCGC
Source organism: Pongo pygmaeus (assembly GCF_028885625.2). Classification (NCBI taxonomy): domain Eukaryota; kingdom Metazoa; phylum Chordata; class Mammalia; order Primates; family Hominidae; genus Pongo; species Pongo pygmaeus. Next base: position 55,223,070 of record NC_072379.2, on the reverse strand, counting down.
ATCCCATTCCTATGTATATATCCAACAGAAATGTGTACATGTATTCTGTGTGTAGGACTTTAAGTTTCATTTAGAATGGGACATTTGGGAAGAGGTAATCTTTATTAATTACCTGCACAATCACACACATCCTAAAATCATTATACAAGTTTGATAACATTCTCCCAAAGCTAAAAGCACACTAATCAAGAAGGATATTGATCACCAATCTACAAATTTTTCTTGAATGATTCCTTCATATCAAACAACTGTGTTTGATGTTGGAGAGAGTAGAAGACACAGTCCCTTCGTTCAAGGAGTCTATAGATCTGTTGAGGAAATAGAACTGACATATTTGAAGCATTGAGATGTACCACTCTGGTACAGAGTATCAAACAAATGAATATCTGCTTTGTTTTCCTAACAGCCTTTTGGAAGACAGTGCAAACCTAAGATTATGCAGTAGTTTACCAAGAACATATTTCAGAATATTTGCCTTTAAAGAGTACTTTAGTGGAAATTTAAGTTTTCTAACACTATGGCTAAATTATTAAAACTAGTATTTGATCAATGTTATTATGAAGACTAAGTTTTTCAATACATTGTGCTAGATTTTCTGCATATATTATGTAGTTTTTACAACAGCTATATGAGGATTATATGCATAGGCAGACTGGTATAGTGGTTAAGGATGGTAAATGGCACCAGACTCCCTGATTCTGCTACTTTCTAGCTGAATGACCCTGGGCAAGTTCTCTATGTTTCAGCTTCTCCGTCTCCCAGTTGGGACTGATTCTATTCTTATCTCATAGGTTGTTGGATATAAAGGGCTTAGAATGATACCTACTACATAGGAAGCATCGTATTATTTGACAGATTAATTTAAAATAAAAATTGAGGAAGGGTGGCAGAGTTGAGTATAAGGCATTTATGTGAAATAATTTTTCAACTCTTTGTGAAGAAAAGGCAATGTCTGTGGCAATGTCCCGTGATTGGTCATTCAAGCGTTCAGGGTGTAGGTGGAGAACATGTATGATATTGTCAATGAAATCAATTATTCTGAAGGTATTATCTAGACCTCTGCTTGCAATTTCAGCACCTTGGACTAGGAAATATGGCAATGTTTTAAGGACAAATAACTTCTTAGTGAAGGTTGAGCCAGGCTACAAATCTTTCAGTGACTTGAACTTCTTGGCTGTGTATACTCCAGTTCTTTCCTACATAAGCCTTGCAGCCTTTGTTCTTTGTCTCTACCTACTTTCAAATCTCTTGGTGGCTTTGATGGAAGGAGTACATTGCACACCAAGAAGACACGCAGAAAGCATTTTCAGTCCTGATGTTTACATGATTGCAGACAGAAGCCAGCAAGGTGAGTTTGGAAACTAAAGCTTTAGGTTGAACAGCTGACCTTGCTAAAGCCACGGATTCAAATGGAAAAAGGCAGGAACTAATCACCACCAAGGGAATGCATTTATTTGTCCTGGGATGTAACGTATGCAGATAGGTCTTATAACTCCTAGAACACATTAAAAAAAAATTCATGGTTCACACCTTACAGGAATAAACAGCTAGTGAATCCTAAGCAAAATGAAAAAGCTCAAGTCATTATTTGTCTTTTAGTATTTTAGACTTCTGGTTGGTTGGCTCTGTTTTGTTGGCAAATTTCATCTAATTACAATATATTTTTCATTTGTGTTTTAAAATAGCAATCCTAACCCACTGTTATTATAACATATGTGGTAAGTTGTTATTCCTAGGGTGGTGATAAATTTGTGGTGATCCATTCACATCCTTACGGGTTGGAATTAATCTTTCTCCTCTGATTTCCCACTACACTTTGTGCTTCTATTATTGTGCTTAGCGTAATTTGCTTTGTAATATAGCTATTTGTGACTGCATCTGTCTCCCCTACTAGATTGTGAGGACAAAAATGATCTCGGATTTCTGTTTGTTTCATTTGGCTTTGCAGTACCTGTATCACATAACACACTGATTTGCACATAGTAGGGACTCAATAAATATTGATGGTAGAATCAATTGATCAATTACAGTTGCAGCAGATTTGGCTGGAGAACACCTCAGAGCAATGAGGCCCATCTGTCAATAAAAGCTGTGATCTTTGCCTCATTAACACCATGGCTAAGCAATGAAATAATAAGTCAGTGACAAAAGGCTTTGTGTCCCACATACCATAAGCTAGATTGTAGATTATGTAATTCCTTCAGCAGTAAAAAATCCTTCGGAAAGCAAGAGGCTATACAGTAGCAATAATGATCCATAATTTTATACAGTCTGCATGTGAAGGTTGACCCCAGCATACTCTCTCCTGGCTTTTTCAAAGGAGCAAGGCTGTCCAGTGCTAATTATTTCTTTCAAAGTCTAGAATAACTTTTTCACTGAGAAGTTTGCATTTTGGCCGCCAATACTGGTACAAGATCCAGTCTAATATAGTGGCACATGGCTTTCGATTCTGTTATTAGCCAGTGTCCTTTTCTGGAGGAAATATATCATCATATCATTGTTCTTTTGATTCAGAGTTCAAGCGTCCCCAGGCTGGACTTTCTACCACCGGCAGGATGTGAGTTTGGCTTGTTAGTGGTGAAGCTAACTCACGTTACACCGGCTCAATTAGTTGCACCACTGCTTTCTGTTGAAAGGTGTTGGACATCAAAGAGAACAGAGGGGCAGTTCTTCATCCTGCCCTATTTGACCCTTCTCGTTCCTTAGCTGCTGAGGCAGCACATATATTTGGTGGACTGATAAGGAATGGGAAACACATGATATTGGCAACATTTTTCTGTTCTCCAAAGCAAAAATCCTTCCAGATTAGCAACTCACTTCCAAATGATCCATGTTGGGAGGAGTCTGAAAGAGAATTAGTGAAGAAAGTGAAATAGAAATAAGTAAATATGTTATGCATTTGGGATTAAAGGCCAGACAGGACACCTAAAACCAGCATGTAACTAACTAACCACAATTATCAAATGCCTGGCATGGTCAATGAACAGAACATGATCCTTGTGCTTGAAGAGCATTTAGATGCATGCAGACCTACTGCTGAAGCAGTGGGGTATGAGCCATAGGAGCCTGCCTCTTTTATGTCTGAAATGACCCTAGACATTTTGAGTGGTGGTGGCAGTAAAAACATATACTAGCCCCTTGGGAATTTTTATAAAATGAACATTCCAATCTAGGAGAATAATTTTTCTACAATTAGAAAGAACAAATTAAGTTACGGCCTTTTTGACTGCTTGGTTTTTAATATTTCCTCAGGAGACCAGACTTATTTTTATTTTTTCCATGGAAATTCTAGTCATAACTAAACAAAAAGTGAAAATTGTGCATATGAGGTGATGTGTCCTTCAAATCCAAATCTCTGGGCAGTGTGGAATTATAACTTTTGTGGGCTCTAGGCACTTTGATTTTTTGGGTCCTGGTATGGTTTGGCTTTATGTCCCCACCCAAATCTCATCTCAAATTGTAATCCCCAGGTGTTGAGGGAGAGACCTGGTGGGAGGTGATTGAATCATGGAGGCGGTTTCCCCCATGCTGTTCTCATGATAGTGAGTGAGTTCTCACGAGATCTGAAGTTTTTTTAAAGGGCTCTTCCCCCTTCGCTCTCTCTTGCCTGCTGCCATGTAAGACATACCTACTTCCCCTTCCACTGTGATTGTAAGTTTCCTGAGGCCCCCTGGCCATGTGGAACTGTGAGTCAATTAAACCTCCTTTGTTTATAAATTACCCACTCTTGGGTAGTATCTTTACCGCAGTGTGAAAACAGATTAATACAGGCCCCTTCCTCCATAAAAAATAAAAATAAATATATTTTATGATTATGTTAGTATGAAGACATAATCCAGGCTGAGTTATATTCATTTTTTATTCTGATTTTTTTTTCGTGGGCCACTTAAAATATTATGGGCCCTTGGCACTGTGTGTACTATGCCTAATGGATAAGTCCACCCTGTCCTTGGAGATTGGGTCTGGCCAACAGCATTTTAAAACCTCCACCTGTTTGAGAATCTCTGTGGTGTGAGGGTTACCTGCTACCTGCAAAGGCCTTCGGAATTATTTGTGGGAGTGTCTACCTCTTCTGCTTTTTCCAACTCTAGTTTTCATAAACTTCTCACTCTCCATATGAAATATACAGATGATTCAGGGACATGGCAGAATGGGTATACTATTAAGGTTGCCAGATTCAGCAAATAAAAATGCAGGCTACCCAGTGGAATTTGAATTTCAGGCATACTTATAGGTGGGGCAAACTTATACTAGAAAGTACTTGCTGTTTATCTGAAATTCAAATTTAACTGGGCATCCTGTATTTCACCTGGCAACTCTACATGCTTCCTTTATTCTTGGAACCCAAAGTCTTTCTTCCTCATAAAATACACTTTATGATGAATATGCTAGGCACTAATCAAGTGTTTCTTAAAGAATGGTCTGTAGACTATTAGGAATCACATTTTAAAAAAAGAGTTGTGTGATTAAAAATGTGGATTTTTTTCTTCTTTTTTGAGACAGAGTCTCGCTCTGTCACCCAGGCTGGAGTACAGTGGCATGATCTTGGCTCACTGTAGCCTCTGCCTCCTGGGTTCAAGTGATTGTACTGCCTCAGCCTCCCGAGTAGCTAGGACTACAGTCCTGTGCCACCACACCTGGCCAATTTTTGTATTTTTAGTAGAGACGAGGTTTCACCATGTTGGTCAGGATAGTCTCCATCTCCTGACCTCGTGATCTGCCCACCTCAGCCTCCCAAAGTGCTGGGATTACTGGCACAAGCCACCATGCCCGGCCATGTATTTTCTTTAATGCAGGTTCTCTTGGATTCTCTCATTTGCCAATGCACATCAGGAGATCCAAGAGCAGAATATGATAGAAGTGGGTCCCCAATTTATTTGACCACTGAGTGGTTTCCTTTCTTTCTGAAGTTTCTCACAGGACTGAAATTTTTGACGGAACACACTTCCTATTCTGCCAGTGGTCCCATCTGTCTTTATTTGTGATGAGTTTAATGAGTATTTTGAACTGCCTTACTGATTTACTTTACTTTCCTCTCCTCTTTTGTGCTGAGTGGCTTCTAAGGTGGTTCATACACAGCAGGGTGAATCCAGATTTCTTTTTTATCTCAGACTATTTTACAGTCTCCCTTTGTAACTAGAGTAGGTTTAGTTAGAACTGGAGTTTACAGTGTGGGGTCTTTATTTTACCTTCTCGTTGAATGAAGGGCATCCAGAACTGGTGTATAGGGCCAAGTATGTAATTTTGGGGACCCAAAACAAAATAAAAATATGGGACCCCTTGTTAAAAAATGATTAAGAATTTCAAGATGGCAACAGCAGAGCATTAAACAAAATGTGGGCCCTGGTTCAAAGGCACAGGTCACAGCCAGGCCCTGTTCAAAGGCACAGGTCATAGCCTTCAAAGCCAGCCCACTGCATTGCCATCTTCGGTGCCAAGAAGCTGAGAGAGCCCTTGGCCAGAATGCCCCAAGAAGAGTTTTCAGAGGCTAATCACCAGCACTAGCTTCATATACCAAGAGTTTGTAAGAGGAAGCAAGGGTACGAGACTGGGCCCCAGGGGACAAAGACACTTTTGATATTTTGTTCATTGTGAATTTTTGTATTAAAAATATTGTATTAAATATTTATTTTGATTTGGTGCTTTTTTCTGCTTGGGATGCCATAACTAAACATCACAGACTGGATGACTCAAACAACAAAAATTTACTTCTCAAAGTTCTGGAGGCTGGGACGTCTGAGTTCAAGGTGTCATTCAGTTAGGTTTCTGAGGAGAGCTCTCTTCCTGGCTTTCAGATGGTTGGCCCCCTCCTTCTTGCTGCCCAATCTCACATGGCCTTGACTCTGAGCATGTGTAGGGAGAGGGGGAAAGAGACGAAGATATTCTACTTTTTCTTATAAGGCCACTAAGAAGGCCCCATTCTCACAAGTGCCTTACCCTTATGACCAAATCTAACCCTTATTACCTCCCCAAAACTCCCAAAAATCTCCAAATACCATCATATTGGGGGGGTCAAGCTTCAACATATGAATTGGGGGCAGGACACAAACAGTCTGTTTATAGTTGATGCCCCTATGTGCCGGGGTGGGTGACACACTCACTTCATCTTTGTCTTAGCCCAGTGGAAGATGATAAAAAAGTTATGTTCTATCATTATTTACTCTAAAAAATATGTTTAAAAGGGAAACATTTCCTTCATTTACATTTTACAACTCACCCAGAGAAAAGCTAGCACAAAATCTAGAACCATTCTTGAAGACTTCACATAGAAGTGAAAAAAGTAAGACTAATCGATTATTCTCTCATTAGAATGACACTTGTTTTTCATGTGTGTTTGTTTCAAAGAAGGTAAATTCCAAAAAAAAAAAAAAAAAGTTGTGGCCTAACATATTTTATCTGCTAATTTATCTTCTGGGTGTCTTCTCCTTTCTTAATATTAATAAACAGTTATCTGATTAATCATAACTTCTAAGTGATGTAAAAGAGGCTGGTCTTATTGAACAAATCACAGCTTTAGCTTTTTTCTTAAGTTTTTAGACTACTGTTGGTTTATTGCTTTGAATTTTGCTTACTTGTGGTGGCTGTTTCTGCATGCCAAGGGTCCATTTTTTCCTGTTTGGAGGAAAATGCACTTTTCTTTGGCAGATGAGCCCTCTTGTACTTTTAGCCCACATGCCTTCTGTGGGGCTAAGTCCCTTGCTAATAGGTTAGACACAGGGCCCAGCCTTGACCAGTCAACAAATTCCATCCTCTGGATGAAGCCATTGGTTGGGGATCAGCCTGGATGCCCAGTGAGCCCCATGAAAGTTGGCCCCAGGCTTTTGATGGGACTACTGGGAAAGGGGCCTCCTTTTCTCCGAGGTTGCTGAGCAGGAAGGACATCAGCCTGGAGCTGCATGTGGCATCTTGGCCACTCCTGAAGGTGGGCTTACTGAGAAGAATGTATGGAGGGTCCTGATGGCATTCCTGAGCATCGGGATCAAGCCATGGTTGAAGCAAGGTCTATGCCACACTTTTAGTTATAGGAGAAACAAAATCACTTAAAAAAATTCTGGTTTGAGTTTCTGTCATTTACTACCAAGAAGTACTGACACAATATGCTAGCAATATCAGAACTGGAGATGAGCAATGATTGCATTGCAAAAGTGGCCTCTCTCAGTAATACCCGAGTCAGTCTGAAGGTACGCTCACCAAGACCTTGCCCCAGACTCTGTTAAATGTCCCCTAGAAACACATGATTGCTACACTTGTGATGAGGAGTTGTAGCTACTTGCTTATCAGTATCTCTCCTACTGGACTGTGATAAGCCCTTTAGGAGGCTTTTTTAGGGGGCAGGGACGCAATGAGGGAAGGTATTTATTTTAGTGCTTACTAGAGGTATCTGTGCCTTTTAGAAATTTGTATCGTTGTGCCTGGCATGTAGCTCCATCTATGTGTGTCAGGGGCCAACTATGCAACTAGGAGTTCTCTGAATTTACTTCCCTTTAGAACAATATATTAAAACTCAACAGCAACAGCAAAATCAATTCTTTTTTTTTTTCTGAGACAAGGTCTCACTCAGTCACCCAGGCTGGAGTGCAATGGCAGGCATGATCATAGCTCACTGCAGCCTTGAACTCCTGGGCTTAAGCAATCTTCCCACCTCAGCCTCCCAAAGTCCTGGATTATAGGCGTGAGCCACCACACCCAGCTGGAATCAATTCTTTAGAACAGAGGTGGATGAACTTTTTCTGCTGAAGGCCACATAGTAAATATTTAAAGGTTTCGTAGGTGGTAAGGTCTCTTTTGCCATTGCAATGTGAAAGGAGCCATAGACAATATAGAAACAAATGAGACTGGCTATATTCCAATAAAACTTTATAGACACTAAAATTTGAATTTCATACAGTTTTTACATCACAAAATACTGTTCTTCTTTTTATTTTTTTCAACCATTAAAAAAGATAAAACCATTCTTAGTTGTCGGCCTATAGAAAAACAGGTGGTGAACTGAATTTTGCCTATGGGCAGTAATTTGCATACCCTGGTTTAGAATTTAGACCAGTGCTTTCAAATAGAAATGCAATTTAAAATTTTCTGTTATCTATAGTTAAAAGAAACACAAAAAGGTAAAATTGATTTTAATAATGTATTTGACTGACTACTCCAATGCAACCAAACTATAATCATTTCAACATATATTCAATATAAAAATTTATTAAGGTATTTTACATTCTTTATTTTTGTTCCAAGTCTTCCAAATATGGTATACATTTTACATTATAGCACATTTCCATTTGTATGACAAATTTTCATCTGAAGTACTTGATTTGTTTTCAGATTTCACAAAATTTATGGTTGAAAAATAGATTAACATACACAAGGTGTTGGAAAACATTCTGAAAGTTTTCCAATTGTTCAATCAAGTATTGGTTTTTAAATGTAAGTTAATTAAAATGAAATAAAATGTAAAATTCAGTTTCTCAATAACTCTAACGATATTTTAAGTGTTCAATAGCAACTATATTGGACAGCACAGACTTAGATCAACAAAAAGTTTTTTTTGTTGTTGGTTTTTTTGTTGTTTTTTGTTTGCCAGGAGGAATATTTGATCACTGTCTTCATTTAGAATTGCTAGAAAACGGTGATTATAAAAAGCAGGTAGACTATATCCACCAAGTTGCCAGAGCACAGAGTTCTTTTGAAATCCATTTAAAATGCTTTGAAATCCTCTCTAGACAGTGCAGACCCCCACCTTGGTTCAGCCCTGGAAACCCTCTTGCCTGGAGTGCAGTGACCAAGTTACAGAGGAATATGACACATTGCCAAAGTGGTATCAAGTTGAAGATCCTACAGGGCATGGTAAGCAACAGTGAGGATCTCAAACTTTCTCCCAAGTGGATGGCCAGTCACTGGAGGACTTTGAGCCGGCTCACCGTGGCTGCTGCTCTGTGGGGAATAGGCTTACCAGAGACGAAACGAAGTTGAGGGCAGTCGTGAAGTTATTGCAGGTGGGCCATGATGGTGCCTGCAGGGCCACGATGGAGATGAAGCAAGTGAGGCACCTGGGGTCCTATATTTAGGGAGGTACTCACCCCTAGGATCATGCAAGTGCTGCTGTACAATCCTGGCAGTGAGCACCTCATTAAATTTTGGCCCTGGTGACTGGGACAAGAAGGGTTCCTAATAAAAAGTGAGAGAAGTAGCCAGAACTGGGATATATTTTGAAGGAAGAACCCACAGGCTGTACTGACGGATTGGATATGGGATGTGAGAGCAGAAGAGACAAGCCGGGATGATACCACATTTTTGGTTTTCTGTAAACCCAGCTGGCCCCTAGTGTAGCCCGCTTTGCTCTTTCTGATCCATTGCCAAGTTACCAGCGCACAGAGTTCTTTTGAAAGTAGGAGATCTTCAATTAAACACATTTCGAAATTGCAGAGAGATTTAGTTATGCAGCTCCAAGCTGCTTCATTGTAACAAAGGTCACACTGTACATAAAGCTGGATGGCTTATGGTTCCACTTCATTGTGAACGAACACAGGGATGACTTGTCCTTTAATGCCACTTATCAGAAGTCTCAGCAGGTCTAGGGACCATAGGGTGGCATTGCAGCATTAACTTGTTTTTGCCTTTCTGGAATGCAAAAGCTGCTGTGACCCTTCACCCCATGAAAGCAGGGCACCAGGCCATTCCCTCGGCTCTACCTGGAGGCTGTGCTCTCCAAACAGCTGCTCCTCTAGGTCTGCAATGGAAATCCAGGCTTGCTCTTACCCCGCTTCCTCCAGTCATCTCTACCCCTTTCCACCCTTCTTAAATTCCATTTTACAACACAGAAAGCAAGATAGCCTTTGTTAAAAAGTTTAGTGTTCTTAATTAGTTGAATCGGTTGGGGGGGGGCTAATTAGAATACCAATTAGAACTGGCAGGGTTATCGTTAATTTGGAAGTGCTGTGGTCTAGTGTTAATCGCTATTAAACCTTATAGTTTGTGAAAGATAGAGAGGATGAATTCACAAAATACTATTTTAAATGTTAAAGGTCTGTGGTCAGAAGGATCCTGCCTGCCAGTGAGTATTCTAGGGACGCATAAATCACAGAGATGATGCAGTTGTTGAAGACTTGGGTGCTTCAAGGGGCATAAGTGCCTCCCTTTTCCAAAAATGTTAAAAAGTCTGAAATGTGTTTTGCTAAAATAGCCGAAGTGTTTAATTCACCAAATAGACTAATGATCTGGAATGATTCTAAAAAAAAAAAAAAAAAAAGCCAGGTGTGATGGCTCACACCTGTAATCCCAGCACTTTGGGAGGCTGAGGTGGGTGAGGTGGGCAGATCACGAGGTCAGGAGGTCGAGACCAGCCTGGCCAACATGGTGAAACCCTGTCTCTACTAAAAGTACAAAAATTAGCCAGATGTGGTGGCAGTTTCCTGTAATCTCAGCCACTCAGGAGGCTGAGGCAAGAGAATCACTTGAACCCAGGAGGTGGAGGTTGCAGTGAGCTGAGATCACGCCATTGCACTCCAGCCTAGGTGACAAGAGCGAAACTCTGCTCAAAAAAAAAAAAAAAAAAAAAAAAAGTGTTTAATTTACCAGGGTGTAAAAAAATGTCTGCTGTTTCCAGAGCTGTGTGTCACCTTTGGCTTATTACTTCCCAAGTATAAGGAGCAATCCACACAACTAAACCTCTTTTATTTCTGGCCACTCTCTGAATAAGAAATTAGAAACAACAACGAGGTCTTTGCACCAAAGCTTCATATTGGGGCTTGCAGGTGTGAGAGTCTTTATATTTTCATGTCTCATTTGGAGATGATTAAATGGATAAACAAGTCCTAATTTGTTTTCAGAGGAATATAAAAATCCCTCTTCATTTCCTCAACAAGCAAATATGGAATGGACAATTACAACTATTCTTACTGTGCATCCTCTGAGTTCTGACTTTATTTTCCCTCTATTCCAGTGATAAAGACAGAAGGTAATACCATCTATTATCCTTGCTGGTATCTTCTCAGTATATCTGATAATTTTCCAGAAAATAAACCATGCAGTTTATAGAAAACAAATATAAACATACATTTCATCATATGTATTATGGCATAGTTAGAAAATAAGAAATCTATCTTTTTAGATGATGAATTGCTTTACAAAGGACATAAAAATGTTCAGTTCAATTGCTACCTTAGATCTTCTTGGAGGTAAATTTAAAACAGACAGACAGAGCAACAAATACATAAATGACTGAGCAATTACCAGTGTAGTATGATGTGTGGACAAAAACTTGCAGGAAGGAAAAAGGGTTTATAACCCAGAATCTTCCCCGTGTGTGTGTGTGTGTGTGTGTGTGTGTGTGTGTGTGTTTTGGGGGGGGGTATGTTTTAACAAAACGTGGTGACATTAATATCAAGGATACTAGATTGAAGTAACATTTCAGTGAAGTTCCAGGTAGTCTTATCAAAATTGATTTTACCTTAATCAAATGCTACTGCATTGCAGGTGCTATGCTAGATGCCTGCCTAGGCACAGAAGAACATGATTAGGGTTCACTTAGGAAGACTGCATTAATGATAGTAGAACAAATAAACAAAATAATACTTGATAAAGAACCAAAATAAAGACTTGTGTCCTTTGAATGTGGGTTCCAGTATCACATTAAGCATTGTGCCTTCCCACTAAATTTTCTTACCTTGGTTTTTAATCCTGCTCACCAGTTCCAATTCTTTCAGGGCTGTTAGTTAAATGAAAGCTTTAAGTTATGGTTAAAAATTACATTTAGGCAGGCCGGGCACGGTGGCTCACGCCTATAATCCCAGCACTTTGGGAGGCTGAGGCGGGCGGATCACAAGGTCAGGATATCGAGACCATCCTGGCTAACACGGTGAAACCCCATCTCTACTAAAAAAAAAAAAAAAAAAAAAAAAATTAGCGCCTGTAGTCACAGCTACTCTGGAGGCTGAGGCAGGAGAATGGCGTGAACCTGGTAGGCGGAGGTTGCAGTGAGCCGAGATTGCGTCACTGCACTCCAGCCCGGGCGACAGAGCGAGACTTCCGTCTCAAAAAAAATTTGTGAATAATAAGTGTTTCTTGTAAAATTATAAGGAATTAAAATTTTAACATCGATTGAGCAATTGTTAAGCACCAGGAACTCTTCTTATGCAAAGCACTGAGAGAGGAAAAAATCCAAAACAAATGAAGTCTATGGTTCCCTAATCCTAACCCTAAACCTAATCCCAAGTAAGAGTTCAAACTGGGGACTACACTGATCCACTGGTCATTTTAGTTTTCTCTCATTTTACTCAACGCATTTTGAGTTACACATTTCCTCGTGTGTGTTTTGTAGTTGCTTTTTTTTCTTGTAGGCAACTCCCTAGATGAATTTATTCTCTAGTCAAACCGTAAATCCCTTTTTTTAATTCATTCATGCAGTGATTCAACAAGCATTATTTATCATCTACTATGTACCAGGTAGTGTGCTAGGCTATGGGATACAAAGATGGAAATATAAGATAGCTATGTCCAAAAAGTTTCCAGTCTAAGAAGTGAAGTAAAAATCTCCAGAAATGGCTGTAAGACTTCCTGGCAAGCAGTGTGTCAGGGTCAAGAACAAGGTGCCTGGGAGTTCAAAGGATGGAGGAAGGAACTTGCTCTGTGGTCAGTAAGAGAGGTGAGGTCAGGGTGAAGTTTGAAGGACAGGTAGGACAACTATGGGATTGGTACCTCTTGGAATATACAGTGCAGAGTCCCTAGCTTAGGGTTTAGGGCGATGGGAGGCGTTTCATGTCATTTGGACCTGGGCAATATAATGCAAAGGAAGAGATGCCACAACTCCGAAGTTGTTAAGAGAAGGGCATGTTTATGTTCTTTCTAAAATCTCTCCAGATCCTGAAGAAATGAAGTGATCCACAACATATCTAATTTCATACTTTAGAGAGTTATTTTATAAATTAACAAACTTCAGTAGTAATTTTTCATCTACAAAGAATCTATTGCATTGAGTCGATATGACATATTTTTGAAATTTTCTTTTGGCATCTATAAAGGGTATATAAACATCAAGGAAAGTAATACAATTAATTTCATTTTTAGAAAGAATGTTAAGAGAACAAATGATAATAATTTTATTTCTCTTTGGAATTGACTTTAGACTAAACATATTCCTTATTACTAAAGAAAGCATTCATACTAAGTCAGACTCTCTCCTAATTTGATATGAATTCTTAACTTGAAAATAGATCCAGTGAAGTCAAATCAAGAAACCATTTCTCATTTTCCCTCAACCTCCTTGAACATTTTTGAGCAAATCCCTCATTTTACTACCAGTGCTGGATGTTTGTTATTTGATGTCTGTGTATCTGCATGTCTGTGTGTATATTTATAGTTTATCTGCCCTGTGTCATTCTGCAGAAATGGATTCACTCAGTCAACTGGATATGAGAGATTTGAGCTCAGTAATCAGCTGAAGGAACAAAGAGACTGCAATCAGAAGAAGCCCCTGAAGGGAAGGTAGTCTACTCATGAGAGTCCCCTGAGGGTCCTCATCAGCACTAGAGAACTGTTTTGACAGAACCACTGAATTGGGTGCAGGAGTCAAATTCCTGGGACATCAAACCAGGACAGATTTTCTGCTCGTCCACAAACAACAGAGACCCCTCTGCCTTTAGGGAATAGGAGGAGCCTGCTCTCAGGGGTGCAATGGCTTCCAGGGTTGGTTGGAATAACTTGCTGTAGGCAAAAGGGCAAGGAACATTGAGTAGCAGAAATGGAAGCAAATAATTTATTATTTTTTTTAAATTGCAAACCCTGATGTCTGGCCCCAGATATTTGAGCATATTCTCCATTCTTCTAACAAAAGAAACACACATGCTTATTCCACCCTTTTCCGCCTCATCTGGCAGCCGCTTTCTGGTCCAGCAGACACTAACATCTAATGAGTCAAACTTCTCATTTTCAGACTAATCAGTCGGCTGCACTAATTGCAAATGCAAATATGCAAATTTATATTAATTAATTACTCTGCTAATTAGTTCTGCGGTCTTTTTTGGGTAATAAATCATTGTGCAGTGGAAGGGAAACAAGTCCTGTCCCATTTCACTCCACATAAAAATTTAATGTACTCATGGAAGAAAGTATATTAAAAAAAAGGAAATCGTGAGCTGATCACTGTGCTTCCACTGACGAGTCCTCTACAGAAAGGTGCAATTCTGAGAGGGCTTTCACATCTTCTGCAAATGCCATCACTAAGGTGCCTGTTAGCAATTTAATTATCACATTATGAGCTTCAGAAAAAGCCAGTCTGCTGTGCTGCAGGCTGTGACATGGAGCTCGGCAGTTCACCCACTTTGCAGCAAAACACTTATAAATAAAATGAGAGTATAGAGAGGGAATCAAATTTCTTTGCTGGAACATGATAGCTTGGGAACAAATGTTTTCAGGGTTTCTTGTTGCTGTTGTTTTTGTTTTAAGTTAAAGTTATCATCTTGCTCTTCATGACCTTGGAGTAAAAGTTTTTATCATGTTTGGGATGCATCGAAGGGGTGTGTAATGGTAGGAGGAGGTTGGAAACAGAGAGGTGAGGAGTTGCTGGTATAAGAGGGAGGAAACAGTCTTTCACAATAGCTAGCAGTGATGCATACTCAGATTTATTTATTCCATAAATTCTTGTTGGAGACTTACTATGTTCCCAGCTGCCCACTGTGGGGGATGGTGTGACATGCATGTGATATGTGAGAAACATTTCTCCCAATTAGACTGTGGATTTTTTGAGGATAAGATGCTAAGTCTCATTTACTTCTGTGTTCCTAGTTCTTTGCCCAGATAGACTATTCCACAATGAATGGATGAATATATGAATGAAAGAGTGAATGGCTGCAGCCTTCAAAAATCTCGTCTAGTTATAGTGACAATAACTGTTACTCGTGTCCAGTATTGCCTTTATTGTTGGGTAGGTGTCAAGATTACGAGGTGATGGCCAGGCACAATGACTCAAGCCTGTAATCCCAGCACTTTGGGAGGCCATGGTGGGAGGATCACTGAAGCCCAGGGATTCGAGACCAGCCTGGGCAACACAGTGAGACCCCATTGCTATATAAAAGTTAAAAAATAGCCAGGTGTGGTGGCACATGCCTGTAGTCCCCACTATTTGGGAGGCTGAGGTGGGATGATAGATGGAGCTCAGGAGTTAGGAGTTACAGTAAGCTATGATGGTGCCACTTCACTCCAGCCTGGGTGATAGAGGGAGAGCTTGTCCTTAAAACAAAACAAACAAACAAAAAAGTTTAGGAGATGAGAGGAGTGAGAATGCAGTGGTTCAGATTTAAATCCTCACATGTTAAATGTCTCTTCATTTCCCTCCTTCACTTTCCTTTGCTCTAAAAGAAACATCTACTTCACTTCCTCATGGTCTTGCCTTACTATTGGGGCATGTGATGTTTGAACAATAAGAGGAAACTGCTATCCTTACAGCTGGGCAACTTGCCCTCAATCTCTGGCTTGCCCATCTCCTGGTTTTGTGATTTTGAGCAAATTATTTAACCTCCTCAAGTCAGTTTCCTTATCTGTAAAAGCAAGAGGAATGAGTGTACCAAGAATGGTGTGGTGGAGCCAGGGCTCTGCAGTCAGGCAACCCAGCACTGGTTTCTCACCCCGCAACTGCTCTCTTCATGGCTTTAGGTCTTCATTTTTTATTACTTATAAAAAATTATTTACTTTCTAACTTTTTAAAAGATTAGAATGTGGGACACATGTACATGGCACAAAATTCAAAAAGCATATAAGGTATCCAATAAAATGCAAGTCTCGGCCGGGTGCAGTGGCTCATGCCTGTAATCTCAGCACTTTGGGAGGTCAAGTTGGGCGGATCATGAGGTCAGGAGTTCTAGACCAGCCTGACCAACATGGTGAAACCCCGTCTCTAATAAATATAAAAAAAATTAGCCGGGCATGATGGTGGGTGCCTATAATCCCAGCTACTCAGGAGGCTGAGGCAGGAGAATCACTTGAACCTGGGAGGTGGAGGTTGCGGTAAGCTGAGATCGCACCACTGCACACCAGCCTGGTGACAGAGTGAGACTCTGTCTCAAAAAAAAAAAACAAAAAAAAAAAAACCAGTCTCCTTCCCTGACCCCTGCCCTCTCCGTTCTCTTCCCCAATTGCAGCAACTAACTTCTTTGTATCCTTCCAGAGGTAGACGCTGTATTTCTAAATAATATATATTCCCCAACACACAAATCATAGTGTACCATAATTCTATTCTGAATCTAACTTTTTTAACCTTAATGTATCAGTACATGCAGAGCTATTTTGAAGCTGTTAAGCCCACATGTTTTCCATTGTATGAGAACATAGGAATGTATTTGTATCAGTCACCAATTGGCGGACATTTTACATTGCTTTCAATTTTCTGCTGCTATAAATAATTCTGCAATTAACGTCTCTGTACATACAACATTTTCTCTATGTGGAGGTAGACCCATAGGACAGATACCTAGAAATAAAATTTCTGGATCAAAGGTTACATACATTAAACTCTGAAACATTGCAAACCTCCCCTCCATAGAGGACATACCAATTCACTTGCTTACCATGACCGTGCCTCCTCCTGATACCCTTGCTTGGGCAAGTTCTCTAAATCTTGGTTCCTTAGTGTTCTTATCTACAAAGTGGGGATAATAATGCTTCAGTCCTCATAGGGAGGTTGTGAGGAATAAATGAGATCATTCATGAAGAATCCTTAGCATTGTCATGTGTTACTGTCCTCAGCATTTTCATTATTGTTTTCATTTTCACCACTGTGTGTAATTATTTTGAGGGTAAAAGGAAATCACCATTGTGAAAGCACTGTGTATAGGGCTTTACAAATATTAGTTATCAGTAAGAATCCATTATGCTTTTCCTTCTTTGTGCATAGGAGTACTCCTTAAGTGTCTTTGAAGTTTTCTGAAGTTTCAGAACCATCCACGTATATAACGCATTTAACAATAGGAACAACGATTAACTTCATTCCCCCAAATTAATCAAGTACCCAAAGTGCAGAATAGGAAAAAGAAAGAGGCGTGGGTGATGGAAAGTGAGAAGACAAACCAAGGAATTAAACTGAAGGAGACAATAAGGGCAAGAGAACCAGGGGTGGGGAAAAGGGAGCATGCAGTAACCAGAGCAAATGGCCAGCTGGATTGTGGGGCACAAAAGTAAGAGGTGGAACCAAGGTCCAAGAGCAGGAGAGCTTCCAGCTGAGAAGGTGGCTGACAGGCTGAGCTAAGTACTTGGTTAGCCTAGAGTTTGCCCAAATCCTCACTCCCTCTCTGGATAATACTGCTATTGTGTGACCCGCTAGGAGGCTCCCTTCTGTTTCTTCTTTCCACTCTATGCAGGAGTTGATTCCAGGGCTCTTATTTCATCTACTTTCTCTACTCTCCTTAAACTTTCCTTCCTGAGTCCAGTCTCTCCCCCAAGTTTCAACAGCCATGGACTACTTCAAGGTGACTGGCCACTGGGTGTTTTAGCACCATGTTTGCGGTCACCCACTGAACTTTTGAAAGCCATTCTTACATGATCTGTGTTCATTTCCAGCACAACTTACCTAAAGCCAAACTCATCTCTCTGAAATGCCTCTTCTTTCTCATTATATTTCAGTGTATGCTAATAAACTGTAAGTGATATATTCCTTGGTATATACCTTGTTTGCAAAGACAGTGCTGCCAGGTCACATGTGCTCAATAAGTGCTTGTGGATCAAAGATCAAAGAGTGTTTTCCATGCCCCTGCCCCCATCTTTCTCAGTGAAGCTTACTTGTATTTTATATTTTGATATGAACACAATTTGGAGATTATTTTCTCAAAGATAAAACAAAGTAAACATCTTTCCAGTGTTCCATGGTTTGTGCTGGATGATTAACATTTCTTCACCTGAATCCTCCAGGCTGCTGGTCTAGAAACAGCACCGGGAAGAGCCTGTGAGGACCTTCTGTGGGTTTACGTGCATGGGAGATTTCCTTTTCCTCCACTCTGCGGGGCATACGGCTGTGCTCTGCAGAGTCCAAAGAGGGGAGCTTGGATGATTACTTCTTTAATGTGAGAGTATGAGAGAGTTGATTATCTCAGGTCATAATTAGACTGATAGAAGTGAACAGTGATGCAAATTTTAAAAATACAAATGAGTACGGCTCAAACCCTGGTGAACCGAATCTTTACAATTCCATTTAAAACCCCAAAATAAATGTCATTACTAACTGTTTTGTGAAGGTGAAGTGGAAAAAAATATAAATTTGTTTCTTTAGATAATTAATTAAAAACCCTGTGCCACATGTAAGATGTTTGTATCTGAGTCATGTTTTTCTAACAAAAATGTATTTTTCAATAGATTATTTTTCCTAACCAATGTTTTAAATAGGAGAATGTTGAGTTTTATGTTTGTTTTGGTCTCACATTTCTCAGCAATCATCTGTAGTTAAAGGACGATGCCAGTGAGTTGAGGTTGAATATTCCATGTCCAAAATGACCAGATGACATATCCTAAGAAACTTGTCTTCTGTACATCCACACTGTGGCCACCTCTTCTAAAAACATGTGCTACTGGATATGAGAAGAAATGTATTAGGTTTTCAGGAAAAGCAGTTTAAAATTCATGCCCTTTTAAAACATATTATTTCATATTCATGTTTTAGCATGAAGAAAAAAACTCCAAACTCATCAAATACGTGCAATTTGTATATATCAATTATTTCACAATAAAGCCTTATAAAAAGAAAAATAAACATTAGCCTTAATCTTACAATGCAAAGATGACGACTATAAACATTTGGGCTGTACCCTTTTAAACGTTTATCCATAACTGTATCTAGAGCTCTAAGTATCTACATACATACATACTTCTCTCTACAGACCTGTCTCTGACACCCTGGTGTTTGCACTGACGCTGCAGCTCTACCAGTTGTTTAAGACTTGTTCTGATTGGCTAGAGTCAGTGTTGTACAGGTGATACATACTTTGAATATCACCTGGTATCTGTTTAACAAAAGTGGTGTCAGCCTCTCCATACCGGTTTGTTGTGTGTGTGCATATGTGTGTGTGTGCATGTGTTTGTCACTTACTGGTGTCATTGTTTCAGAATGCACATCATTTTTAAGGCTACAGAGTATTCAGTTGTGCTGATATTCTATAATTTATCCAACTAGTCCCATGTTATGGGGCATTTTGAATTGTTTTCAATTCGATTATTTGGTATTTATATATCATCCTATTTTGGTTTTAATCTTCATTTTTACTTTGTTATTTTTGTTGCTAATATCTCTTTCCACCAATGGTTTGAAAGGGCTATAGAGTTCTTATTGTTCTCTAGTGGTCATTACAATTTTACTGAAAATATTTCAATCAGTCATTGTCTATCAGCATTAGGATTTTTTTTAGCATTAGGATTTAATTCAATTCTGCTAATTTCCCCACCCCTACTTTTCCTGGCTTTTACTGTCACCTTTTATCTCCAATTGATGGATTAAACATCCAGTTGATGTTTAAATAATTTGGGGCTTTCAGATTCATTTCTTGAAATAAAATTTGTATCTCTTCTTCCAAGAATAATGCTTGACATTTGCATTGTTTATAATTATGTTAGTGATTATTTAGCTATTAACTCTGAACTTTGCTGTTTTCATTGCTCATTGTCATTTCTTTCAAACAACATCTTACATACATTTAAATTCTTTATTTTGGTACCTTTGTCAATGAACTGAAATACTGAACCAGGGTATTTCCCTGACTCGTTTGCGGAACTAGAGACAGGGTTGTCTTATTTACTCAGCCCACTGCTCTCAACTCCTCACGGTAGGGAGCAGGTGAGCAAATGAAGCGGGAACTGGAGTACACAAGCACTGGAATTGGCAGGGCACTTCAGTGCCAGTGGGATCAAACTCCACTCACTCAGACCTGCTGCATTCCACCCACCGTGGGAGGGAGTGCACAGGTGAGTGGATGCAGGAGCTGGAGCAAGTGCTTTTGGGTGCTGGCAGGAGCAAATTACATGCAGGCCCTGCTGCAGCATCGAGGTAGGGTGTCTGTGACTCTGGAAGCCCCAGAGGGCATGTTACAGTGTCCTTGTAGCTCTGTCATCCATGGATGGCTTAAGTATGAACAGCTCAGTGAGCCCTCTGCCCTTTCACGTGAGGCAGCTGCCCTCTGCCATTGAGGGCAAAGGGCCAGTGTAGCAGCCTTTTGTATCCACACTTGTGTCTCCCGAGCTCTTGTCCAGCATTCAAGAGAAAAGAAGTTGCACGAATAAACTGAAGGATGCTAAATGCAGGGAATTTTATTGCCACTGAAAGTGGCTGTCAGTAGGAAGGGGAGCTGAAAAGGGGACAAGAGATAGGTAATCTTCCCCTGGAGTCCGGCCGTTTCTGGCTGGATTCTTTTCCTGAGTTATGCCATCAAGCTGTCCCTCTGAAGTCAAGCCGCTTCTATCCAATGTCCAGCCATAGTCCCTGTCATCCAGCTGTTTCTCCTCTCTGCTGGCTGAGGCTGGGGTCTTTATAGGCACAGGATGTGGGGTGGGGCAGGCTATGGGTAATTTAGGAAAAGGCAACATTCAAGCAGGAAAACAGGGATAGAAGTTTTCACTTTAAGCGGCAGTTTCAGGCCTTTCGGTTTGAAGGTGGGGTTTTGTCAAGGACCTGCCCTTTTCTGCCTGGAATTTCTCTGCCCCCTGTTCCTATTAATACTTTTGTGAGGACATTTTTCAGAAAGCATAGGTGAATGATAAACACTTTTAGCACTTGCATGTCAGAAAAAAAACTTTCTCTTGTCTTCAAACAATTTAAGTTTTTCTTCAAATTATTTTTACATATTTCTCCCAATTATTTTCTGGCTTTGAGTTTTAATCTGATTTTTTTAAACTAAATTACCTTTAACAACAGCAACAGAAAATCACCAATTCCTGACTATGTATAGGTTGTCTTTCTTTGTCTTTCAAATACAACTACGTAAGTAGAATTTGTGTGCTATGTGCCATTCTTCACTATCTGTGTAATGGACCCATGAAACCCAGATTCACCTTGTATTTTTTTTCATCACAGGAATCTTTCTGCTGTTATTTTTATATTAGAGAATTGCTTCCGGCATGTTTCTATTTTCTTATATTTTTCTCACCATACTTAGGTTCTGTCTTGTGGATCTATCATCCATGTCATTGATCTTTCTGCACATCCTGTATCCCATGTTTGTCCTTCTACGGTGAGCTCTAGGAGAAGCTCAAAAGCTGGATTTTCAGTTCATGAATTCAGTCTTCTGCGCTTTCTATTCTGCTGTTTACCACTTCACTTGCATTTTTATATTTGAAAATTCTATTTTTCACCTGAAAGCATCCACTCCTGGAAGTAGATTTTTCTTTTGCAGAGATGCGATGCTGAAATATACCAAATTTAGAGTGCAACTCCAAAAATACAGTTTTTAAGTTTCTTGCCATTAATCTATATTGTTTTGGGAAATTGACTGTGCTACTTCTTTGGGTCAAGTGAATCTTCACATGTCTAGTGAATTTTCACCCTTGCGGGTGGGAGCAGAGATGGATGCTTGTTTATTTTAAAGTGTTGTTATGGCATTGTTGGCAATTTTATAAATCCCTCTTCACATGTATTTTAGTTCCAGACAAAAAAGAAATGAAAGCAGCTTATATTTTCTGTGGTTTTATTTTTGGCAGATAAAGGTTCCAGATGCTTGAGAAGAGAGAGTGGGAAATATAGCCAGAAGCGATTTTGCATTCTGGAGCAGCATTTGCCTGCCCATGGCTCTCTGTTTCACTTAGTACCTGGCCTGCCATGTGCAGCCCAGGCAGCAGCAATGACGCCATTGTCAGTTCCATTCACACTTCCTGAAGCCACTGGCAGGGTGGTTTTTTCACCCTGCTGACAGCTGTGTTGCTCACTCCTGCCTAGAGGCCCTAGCTACTCCAGATTAGAGGTGGGAGACAGACCCCCAGGCCATCATGATCCCTATTAGTGTCATTGATAGTTGCTCCAGGTTGGCTTTGTGCCCCACCTGGCCAAGTACATGCTAAGAGCGAAGATTGTAGACTACAAGCTACACTATTTCATGGCATCATTCAGAAAATTGAGATTTGTTCCTATGGCCGCCCCACCTTGGCCCCAGCCCCAATGCTTGTCAGTCTGGGGTATTCATGGGGTTCTGCTGGTGGTTTGCCTTCTTCACAGGAAAATATATTTTTTCCTGCTGAAAATTTCAGCCTGGGCATTCAGTTCCTCAGTCTGGTGGTCGGCACTATGTCTGTAAAATATTCTATAACATTTCTCGGCTCTAGTGAACAGATTATCACCCATTTTTATTTTCATAGGAATCGGCATAGTTGGGACACTTAACTGAAATGATTGGACCACACTGTGAAGGACATAAAGAGCTATGAAAAATCCCAGCTTTGTTGCTCTACAGAACACAGAAATATCTGAATGAACAAATTTAGTAAGCCACCCTGATATGTTGTCTCTGCAACATGATCCATTCACCTATATATAGATATTTAGGTTTCTCATTTTCTTCTTGATGTTTGATATCATAAAAATATAGACAACATCCATGGATCCTGATGATCAAAAATGTTTTTCTCCAGGTCTTAAGACCATTTAGTCAGAGGTGCATTTCAATGCAGTTGGTTGATTTCTGAGCCCTGGGACTCTCTTGTGTGTGTTTGTAGAAGGCATGGAATAACAGTTTGTTTTGGTCTCACCTTCACCTCTCTTCTTAAGTCGAAAGCTGAGCTTTATAGTTCAGAAGTTAAACACATTAGAATATTTATTTAAAGGCAATTGCACTTCCTGCTCTTTCTGGGTAGCTGGGCTCACCAGGCCACTAGACCCCCAAATGTGTATTCGCCTTCTGGTGGCCCAGCCTGCAGGGCCATTGTCCCCCTGTTGTTAGCAAATGGTTTCCTCCACAAGCCTTTTAACTCCACAAGTTTGCAACCATTAATTCTTAAGGGTTTTGACAAATCTCCCCAGTTAAATATTAAACAATAAATATGGCCCGGATGGTAACAGCGCATTGTGAAGTCTGTTTGAAGTGTCCTTTAAAATATTAAATTCAAATAAATGATTGAATCAGAACAAAGGCTATATCTTAAGACAAATTCAGCCAAGTCTCTTTAACCTTTGAGCTTTCAACATAGATTAGAAAGCCAGGGCAACGCATGCTTTCATAGCAAATTGAAATGGGATTTTTGAAACAGTTCCTGCAAATACAGGTAACCCATACCTGGGTTTGATCTGCCTTTGCCATTTTGGAGGAGAGAATTTGCTGCTCATTGTTTGATAAAAATGTGATTTTTTAAAAAGCCCTTATGTTCAAAGAAGCAAATCCTTGAAAACGCTAGCTTTGGGTGCTATGTTTATTCCTTGTCAATGTCTTCCATATGAAATCTGTTGTGCTTATAATATCTACCACAGTTGGAGCCTTGAAAAAAATCTGTTTCATATCTGCCCTTTGTACTTAGCTTATTTTGTTTTATGCTTCCCCCAAGTTATACGTCTGTAAGCTGTCTTTCTTCTAAGCAGGCAGTCTTAGAGGAGGAGGAATTGGGGTATTGCCCTGCATTTAGGGGAGCCTGCACTTCTGACACATGAGTTATACCTTAAGTAGGAAGCAGGTAAAGGAGAAGAAGGTGGATTCACCAGCTGGGAAAAAAGAAGAGTAAAGCCAAATTCTGCCTCCTTCTCACTCCCACACCCTGTGCGGCTGGTCCAGCACCCGTTGGCTTTACTCTTGGGTTTGTGCTCTGCCACAGCGTCCCCATCTGTTCCATCTGTTTCCTCGACACTGCACGACCTCCGGTAGCTCTTGATCCAGCCTGCCCAGAACAATGACTCCACATACCCAAGCTTCTTAGAAGACAGTGTGACACAGTTGGCTACAGGGCATGCACAATAAAGAGACCCTGTTATAATAAACACGGGTTGCTCATTAGGAGCATATGGTTGACTTCGTGGGGGCTGAAAGGTGTGAGCATGTCGAAGACAAAGACACCCATCATACATCTCTTGAATGAATGCTTGCGGGCTGCAAAGGTTTCTGAAAGGAGCAGAAATGAGACGATGGTTTCTGCAAATGCACTGCACTCTGGGAGGCCTGTGGGTTTCTGTGCCCACCCTGGTGGGAGGATGCCCCAACACAAGGCAGTTGGGTCCTCAGCTAATGCCCTATTGTCTGAACACTGTTTTGATGTAGACCTGTTCCCTGACCCTCGCTGATGCTCTATCAGGTAGACAGGGATCTCCCTCACTTCAGGAATTGACAAAGCAATTGTCTGATGCCTGATGCCGGAGAGGCTAGACATTGTCCAAACCAGCAAAGGGAGCTTTGACATCCAGAGAGAGAGCCTCCCTGAAAACCTAGGAATAAGATGCTCCTCTTTCCCCTACAAGAAAGAGAAATATCATCTGATGGGACAGCCCCCATGGTTCAGGACCACCCGGGAGGGAGCCTAATTAGAAGCCTATTGCTGACTTGCAAGGCTAGACTTCTCCCAGAAGTGGGGTCAGGCTGGTCAAAGGCACTATCTGCAGTTCCTGCATGTCCATTCTGTTCATGCCACTAGGGGTCGTCATTGGTTTGTTCAGGACAGAGCAAAAGGCAGCTTTTGAGATAGAAACCACCAGAAAGAGGCCTTCAATTTGACTTCTTTGTGGGTCTCAGGCTGTGTGGTCTTGGACAAGTTACTCAGAACCCCTGGGCCTCAGTGTCCTCATTTTTACAATGGGAAGAAGAAGGGGCTGAGAACTTACTTTTGTGGAGGACCTACTAGGTGCCAGACATAGCTTTTGTTTTAATAGAGGTTCCTCCAGAAACAAAGCCCGAGACAAGGACGTGATACAGTGGTTTCTTTGGAAATTGTGGATCCCAGTTGAGGGTGACACAGAATAAGGAGAAGCTGACCTTTGGGTATGTCACGGAGGGGCTGCTGAGCATGGCAGAGGCTCGAGCCCAGGGAGACCTCCTCAGCAGGGTAGAGTGCCTCTGGGAGGCTGGGCCATTTGTCTGCTAGCTCCTGTCCCATATGGAGTGAGGGCTGCCTCTGAGGATGATGCATTTTACCACAGAGAGGAGAAGGCCCCAGAACAGAAAGTGGAGACACATGGTACACACTTAAGGTGGGTGAATCTGAAACCAGACAAGCTGTCACTGAAAAGAGACATGAGTCGAAGGGCTGTGATGCAAGCACCAGGGCCACCATGCTCAATGATACATGTATAGATATACATAGGCTGCCAATGCATTGGACACAGATGAGGCAAGGCTACTGTCTTCCTCCCAGAGTTGAGAGAAGCATATGAAGGAAAGTGCTGGTGGTGACTGATACACGGTAGATTTTGACTAACAGAACTCAGCATCTTGCTGGGGCAGGGAGAGTGTAGCTACTCAAGCATTTCCACTGCCACAGAACACCTCCCACCACCAGGGACACTGTGTGTAGGGAGAAGGAGCAATGTGAGGAAGAAAGGGGCCCTTACCAAGGAATCATTTGGGAGTGATTCAGCAAACCTTCCGGCTGCTAAGAATGAAGGTTGTTTTAGTATTTCTTTGTGCTTACTTGTGTAGGTGCAGGATCCTAGATATTTTTGAGATGATTAATTAAATCCAACAGGCAGATAACTTTCAGCAGCACGTCAAACAGACACAGAATGTGTGGCTAGCATTACATTTATGTGTGTGTAAAAACTTTTTAATATAATTATTACTGCATTCCCCAAAGACATACTTTTCCCAACTGGAAGAAAGACAGAAAGAAAGGAAGGAGGGAAGGAGGGAAGGAAGGAATGAAGGAAAGAAGGAAGAAAGGGAAAGAAGAAAAAAAGAGAGAAAAAAGAAGGAAGGAAGGAAGGAAGAAATCTGTATTAAATGGAGAGGAACTTGTGAACATAGATCAAAGCATAAGTGGCCTCACATCCCCTCCAGTGGAAAACGTCGTGAGCCTAACAGGAGAGCAAAGTTTTGAGTTGGTGGCCAGGGTGCAGACATAGCCTCATTATAATGAATAATTACCAGTGCAATTATTAGTGCCTGACTTTACCTAGAAGCACACATCTGCATTTCTACTTAGGATCATTCATACCTCAAATTATCTGAGATGAACTGCATCAAATTCCTAGTGAGATTTTCCAGAGAATTTACCAAAATTAGGTCATCATTTACCATCTCCTGTCTTGCTTACTTCCCTTTGGTACTTGCCACCAGCAAAAGGTATTTTGAGTAAAAATAGTTACACTCTCTAGGCCAAAAGGTGCCCCCCATTTACCTCTGTACCCACAGACACTATCTTGGCTCAACCGCCTCTCAGCTTTCATCTATGTTTCTGTGACCTTCTCTGTACCTAGTGATCTTGCCTGTCTGCTTCCAGTCTTTTCCCTGCTCCAGTCCAAACTCCTCACTGCTCAGAGAGGGATCCTTCCAAATTGCATATTTGAACATATGTATCACCCCTCTGCCCCAAATCCTTCAATGGTTCCAGATGTTTTCAGGATAAGACTTAGGACCTCACATGACTGTGCCCTGTCTGCTTTTTTTTGGCCCTCTCAGTCCCCACACACCTCTGCGGTTCTAACCAAACACCGTCTATTTACACACAATGCATCACACTCTGTGTCTTAGCTGGAAACACCCACCCCACCTGTACCTGCTCAGCACTTCCTGGTAGGCTTCCCCAGCAAGGGCAGAGATTCTGTCTTTTTCATATCTGCCCCCTTAGGACCAAGTACATGGCTCAGTCAATATTGAATGTGCTCAACAGAAACACAAATAACATAAAAGAAGCCTGCTTCTTTCTAAGTGGTGACTTGGCCAAACTACAGCATGGCAAAGGAGAGGTGGGGGAACAGTCTAGGTACTGGTAAGAAAAATATGTGATATAAATTTCCAACTCCTCCTGCATCAGATCTTCATTATGTGTTTTATCTATTTTATTTAAACAGAATTCTAAGAGCGCCACATCTCTGCACATTTAAATACATGCACCTTTGCATGGACATATTGTGTGATGGAAGAAAACCGTAAAAAAATAAATACATGAACCTTAGCAACAGAGCGAGACCTTGTGTCATAAATAAATAAATCTTAAAAGCTCACACAAATTCTCTGTAACTGGTTCTTGGGTTTGCCACCATTTAAAATTGTCTGATGCCCTTTATGATGAAGAATGAGAGTTGACTGGCAGCTATCTAGAACATAAGTATTTCTAAGCTGTAACTTGTGGCCAAGTTAACTAATAGAGACATTGTCTCCCTACCATTCAATACAATAAGATTTGACATGTTTTTCAAGGCATGGGTGAAAATGAACCAGGTTGTGATTGAATAAGGTTTCCGGAAGTTAAACTCCTATAATTCCATGGATATAAAAATATGTAGGCTAACAACTGAATTTGCTGTCAAAAAAGTGCCTTTCACTCCAAAGAAGTAAAGTTATCCAAGTTCATCCCAAGAATAAATAGCAATATGGTTATTAAAAATAAGTGGCTTATTTGCCTTATATAACACATTGAAGACTATTTTTTATTATGCTTGTGCTACCAGCTGCAGGTCTAATTAATATTATTGGTGGCTTGAAGCAGAAGATAATGCACTGAAGTTTATTGTTGCTTACATTGCTTTCTCCATGTGTAGCAGGCCCATGTGGAGGCAGCATTCATTTAGAGAATTCATTAAAACAGTCTCTTCTTGGCCGGGCACGGTGGCTTACGCCTGTAATCCCAGCACTTTGGGAGGCCGAGTCGGGCGGATTGCCCGAGCTCAGGAGATCAGGACCAGCCTGGCCAACATGGTGAAACCCTGTCTCTACTAAAAATACAAAAATTAGCCGGGCGTGGTGACGGGCGCCTGTAATCCCAGCTACTGAGGAGGCTGAGGCAGGAGAATCCCTTGAACCTGGGAGGTGGAGGTTGCAGTGAGCTGAGACCATGCCATTGCACTCCAGCCTGGTGACAGAACGAGACTCAGTCTCAAAAAAACAAACAAACAAAAAAACCAGTCTCTTCTTCATCAGGCACTGATAACACCAAACCTATCTTGACTCATCCATTCATGAATTCACACATTCAATCCTATTCAAAATATCTATTGAACATTTATTTTTACCAGGCATGCTGTAACAAGGAACAATTTTTTCAGGTCCCATATGACAAGCTGATTACCCTCAGTAGGGAGCCTGGTGCAGACTGTCCCTGATGCCAGATGTATTAGGCAGATTCCAGGCAGAGGGAGTTTCTATCAATAATGTTTGAAAGAGAACCACCCAGCAAGGCTAGAACTAGGAGACAAGTGAAGCATTCAGTTCAGGTTCAGTTTCAAGAGAGTCATCATAATCCATGATGAACAAAATATCAACATTAAAACAAATCTTGCATTAAAATATTATCTTAATTACTGATTTTTTGTGCCCCCTTAAATTTTTATTTATTTATTCAATTTTATTAAAATGTTTAAAAAATCAACTAATTATATTTTTTAGAGACAAGGTCTCATGACGTTGTGTGGGCTGGAGTGCAGTGGCTGTTCACAGGCCCAATTACAGCACACTATAGCCTCAAAACTCCTGGACTCAAGAGATCCTCCTGCCTCAGCCTCCTGAGTAGCTGGAACTACAGGTGCACATCACTATGCCCCACTTTATTTTTATTGACAAAGAATAATTTTATATATTTTGGTGTATAATGTGATGTGTTGATATATGTATATGTTATAAAATGATTAGATCAAGT
This sequence comes from Pongo pygmaeus, assembly GCF_028885625.2. Lineage (NCBI taxonomy): Eukaryota > Metazoa > Chordata > Mammalia > Primates > Hominidae > Pongo > Pongo pygmaeus. Next base: position 55,194,354 of record NC_072379.2, on the reverse strand, counting down.
CAATTAACAAATCCATCATCTCACAGATTTATTTTTTGTGGGACAAATATTTAAAAATCTACTCTCTCAGAAGTTTTGAAACACATATTTCATTTATGCAATAGATCTCAAAAGAAATTCTGTCTAATTGAAACTTTGCATCTTTTGTCCAACACATCCCGTCCCCAAAGCCTCTGTTAGCTACCATTCTATTATCCTCTTCCATGAGTTCAACTTTTTTTGGATTCTTCATGCAGTGTTTGTTTCTCTACACCTGGCTTATTTCACTTAGCATGCCTCCCCCCAAAAAATGAAAAAATTATTTTATCTCATGGCCCTTATTTTTTGTTCAGGAGAGGATCCACGTGTACATTGTTTAACCAGTCTAAAAATAGAGTATGTTAAGGAGAATAATGCCCTCCAGCTTCATCCATGCTGTTGAAAATGGCAGCATTTCCTTCTTTATTAAGGCCAAATAGTATTCCATTATGTATAATGATATGGTTTGGCTATGTCCCCATCTAAATCTCATCTTGAATTGTAGCTCCCATAATCCCCACGTGCCATGGGAGGGACCCGGTGGGAGGTAATTAAATCATGGGGGCAGGTTTTTCCTGTGCTGTTCTCATGATAGTGAATAACTCTCATGAGAGCTGATGGTTTTATAAAGGGGAGTTCTTCTGTACACGGTTTCTTGACTGGTACCATGTAAGACATGCATTTGCTCCTCCTTCACCTTCTGCCATGATTGTGAGGCCTCCCAGCCATGTGGAACTATGAGTCCACTAAGCCTCTTTCCTTTATAAATTACCCATTCTTGGATATGTCCTTATAGCAGTGTGAGAACGGATTTATATCTATATATATACATCACATTTTCTTTATCCATTCATCCTTTGACAGACACTGAAAACTGATAAATACAAAGCTCCATAAGAGAATACTATAAACAATTATATGCCAACAAAATGCATAACCATGCCCACATAAATGTGCACCTGAGGCAAATGCCTCACTCTCCTCTTTTTAGTCCTGACCCTGCCATCACGCAGAATTCATGGCTGTCTAAATGTTGTGGAAACTCTGGGATGGCATCTCTCTCCCTGTTCTCATGGGCTCCTGATTAAATGTATTTATTTATTTAGGGATAAAGCAATTCATTCCACAATAATAAATTATAGACTTAATATGTCAGGGAAAAAATACAAGAATGATTTTAGTTCATACTAATGAGTAAATGACTAATATCAATTCTTTCCACAAATCAGATTTAAGATAAAGATGATGAGCAAAGAATCCAACTAAATGTGTGTGGCCTGAGGGGAGAAAATGCACAGGAAGGAAAGGCTGGGGACACATATAAGATGGGCATATTGGGTTACAGTCCAGGTCGTGCCCAGATGGTAGAAGTGGTAGATTCAGAGCTTGTTAAGACAATGGCTATTACTTCCATATTTTTCATATAAGTATGCATGATTTTCTTCTTGAGGGAGGAGCCTGGACACAGCTTTGTATTTCCTTCATAATATAGCTAATTTTAACGGACAAGAACAAAGAAATTTAGAGTTAATAGTGAACATCTGTCCATGATTAACCCCAATTGCACTTAGAAATCAGAGGCGATCATGCCATTTTGAAATCACAATATTATCTTCCAGAAATTGGTTAGCCTGAGTTCTTTGTTACCAAAAGATATCCTAGTACTCAGGTTTAGTTCTCAGGTTTTTGGAAAATATTTATTTATAAATATAATGTTTATATATTTAAAATAAATTTTGTGATAATTTCCCTCTCCCCAACAAAAAGTTAAAAAAATTTCATCTCATTGCTCCCATTTTTTTTAATCAAGGGAATATCTAAGTGTACATTGTTTAACCAGTCTGAATATAGAGTATTTTCAGGACAATAAAGTGGACATTTTGGTAATAGAAACTTTATCCTACAGCCCTTAATATATACATCAATGTACAATGTCACCAAAGTCAGAAAACTTTAACACAGAAATCCAAGCTCAGCCCTACTTCAAGATTGAAACCCATTTAAATTCCAAGAATAAGTAGCTGACAAAGATAATTTTCATAGATTAACATTCTTCACCTGGGTTTTATATTTCTGGAAGAAATATACACTGCATTGGTTATGCATTGATCAAACTTTTATTGTGCCAGCTGTACTTCATAGACCTGAAAAAGTGATTCAAGCAAAACAAAAGAGAACATAAAAGCACAACTATAATGGCTTTAAATCCCAAAGAGGCAATTATAAGTTTGATTCCAGTGATGCAGCTGGACTCCATTGGAAAACTAAACACCTTATCCATATTAAGTAGTTATGAAGGCTAGGGCTCGGGATGTAAATAATAAATTTGCACTGCAGTCATATTTGTAAAGTACAGCCCTTTTAATAAGTGGAAAGAATATGGTAATAAATTTCACACTAATTCACGTGCAAAGGAGAATTTTACAGAGTTCAAATGTGTTAAGACAGGTAAAAAATGTGAGGTATGAAATAACTAATCATTGGGATAAAACAAATGAAAAAAGACTAGAATAATGTGCACAGGATTGGATTGTAACTCTTTAACCACTTGGAGCTGGGTTCAGCCTAATGCAGCTTTTTGTATGCATGATGTTTCTCTGCCTCTCTTTAAAAGAAAAATGAAAGTAAATGGGGCATTGTGCTGCTTCCCAAATTAATTCACAAAAGCCTAGGACGAGACACTTATAGAACTGATTGTTGCCTGGCTTAGAATATCTTTCTCTTCCCAAATTTTTAGACATAGGAATAAGAAGAGTGAAGAATTTGTACAGGATTCCATCCAGCATTAAGCAAGCAGAATGGGGCTCTTCCAAGCTCCCCTCTGAGTGCTTCAGATAGGTTCATTAATTCATTAATCTGCCAAAGGTTTAGTGTCTGTTACATATCAGGCAATAGGGGTGCAAAGATCAGAAGGCACACCCTGAAATATCAAGATGTAATGGATTATTGGGGACAATAGATTGGCATACAGAGAACCCTAGTAAAAAACAAAACAAAACAAAACAAAACAAACAAACAAACAAACAAAAACGCATTGCCAAGTAGAGAAATTCACTGTTCGGTTGCAGAGAGAATGGCTACTTAACTCTTTATCTTAGGGGAAATATTTCAGACAAAGGCTTACTAGAACAGTGAGACTTGAATATTTTGCCCTAAATCTTGCTGTTTATTGCAAATTACTGAGGGTTGCTCAATGTTTAGCCCATTTTTCCTTAATAGGCCATTCACAAAAATTAAGTTCAATTCTTACCAAGAAGAGTCTGATAATTATCCACAGAGTAAAATATGAAATTGGATTACTTGCTCATGCCAAACATAAAGGCAGATTTAAACATTAAATGTAAAAGGCAAAAATTTAAACATTTAGGAAAAAATACAGGATAATGTTTAATAAAGCTGGAGCAGGGAAAAATTTTTAATCAATTTTCAAAGAAGTGCAAGACCTGAAGAAAAAGATAGACAATTTTCACAATATTAGAAGTTAAAAAACAAAACAAAACTGTGAGAAGACAACCCACAGCCTGGAGAAGATATTTCCAGCTTGTATAATCAATACAGAATTAGCACCCAGATGTATGTAAATATATGGTATCAACAAATCTATAAGAAGAAATTTTAAAATAGAGAAATAGAATAAAGAAAACTAAACTAAACTAAAAAGTAAAGAAAAACATGAAGATGCTCAATCTCTTCAATTATCAGGAAAATTCAAATAAGACCACAGGGCTGGGCATGGTGGCGCATGCCTGTAATCCCAGCACTTTGGGAGGCCAAGGTGGGCAGATCACGAGGTCAAGAGATCGAGACCATCCTGGCCAACATGGTAAAACCTTGTCTCTACTAAAAATACAAAAATTAGCCAGGCATGGTGGTGTGTGCCTGTAATCCCAGCTACTCGGGAGGCTGAGGCAGGAGAATTGCTTGAACCTGGGAGGCAGAGGTTGCAGTGAGCCAGGATCATGCCACTGCACCCTAGCCTGGTGATAGAGTGAGACTCCATCTCAGAAAAACCCACAGATTTCACATGTGTCAGACTGTCAAAAAGACAAAAAGACTAACAATACACACTACTGGCGAGGATGTGGGACCACAGGAACACTCACATTCTGTTGGTGGGATTAAATTAGTACAACTACATTGAAAAACAATATGGCAAAATCTAGTACAGGTGAAGATGTGCATACCTTACGACCCAGCAAACTCACTGACATACACCCTGGAGAAATTCTTATATATGTACATGGAAGACATGTCTAAAAAGGACATGCTTTGGCTATGAAAGAGGTAAAATATCCATGAATAAGAAAGTGAGTAAATAAATGGTGGTGTATTCATTAATGAAATACTATACAGCAGTGAATGTTAATGAACATGCTAGATATTTAATGAAAAGGGGAGATAATGAAAATGAAAGGAGAAAGGAAATGTGCATGTTAAAGAGAAGTGGATCCTGGAGCAGCCACGGATTTTTCAGAATAAATGAAGGTTTTGGGACTGAGGTCTGGAGTTTGAATGCCCATACAGAGCAGGGAGTGGACTGCAGCCCATCCAGAACAGGGAAGCAAGACCAAACCTCCACAAAGAAAGCTTCTAGCTTCAAAGTCTTTTCTTTCCTCACCATCTAGAAAAAATTTCCTTCACTGGCCTGGTGAAGCAGCAAAAAAGTTTGCTCTCAGAAGAAAGAAGGCACTCACAAAAACTTGAAATTCTAGGCCTATACCCCTGCACTAAGGAATCCCAAGTGAACCACAAACATGGTTAGGAGACCCCATGCTGAGTAATCACAAAAAAGTTATTCCAGAGTGAGGACAAAATAATAAGAATGTCAGTGAGTGACTCAGTTTACTATATGCAAACGCTCACTGGAAGATCTCTTGAAGGCTGAACTTTAGAAAGAAGGAAATTGGATCCAGGCCAAGACCCCAAAGAAGGTTGAAGTCGTGAGAGAATAAAAGATAAATATAAATTTTAAATAGCTATATAAGCAAAATTATAACAATAATGACTAAATGGGGTAGGGGTAGAGTGGTTTAAGACAAGTTGAAATTAACATATGAGGTCAGAATAACATGGAAGACTGGTAATGGGAAAATGGATTTAAGGGGTCCGAAGGCCATAGTAGTATAGAATAAATAGGTATATAGGTGAACTTCAGACTTCATTATGGGCCATAAGCTTGCTACCTCTGCTCACAACTTACCGATAATCCCATTTTAAGCTCTTTCACTTGAGTCATTTGAATGTACTGCTTTCTCTCATGACTCATTTTGGTACATACTTGAATACTTACATTAGAAATTGAGAAAGGTTGTAAATAAATGAGCTAATATTTCAATTCAAAATGTAAATAGAAGAAAATTGAATAAATGAGCTAATAAAGGAAGAACAAAAATTAATGATACAGGAAATAGATACGTGAGAGGATCAAAAAAATAAAAACCTAGTTCTTCAAAGAAATTGAAAAGAATGTTGGTATTGTTCATGGAAAAGAGAAAAGAAACAAATAAATAATATCAGAAACACAGAAGGGTCATGGTGACAGTGTAAATTAAATATGTCATAAAAGAGCATTTTGAAAACCTTTATGCTAAATTTTTATAAAATGTAGACAAATTTGAACAAGTCACCAAGGTTGGCTTGAAAATTATCAGAATGCTTTAATATTTTCAAAAGATTTAAATCCTAATATTCTGAAAGAATTTAGACTATTAATGAAAATCTACCTCCCAAAAGCACCACACCCAGTTCCATCAGTGTGATGAAGAAAAGAAACACCTATCTTATAAAACTCTTCCAGAAAATAAAAGAAGGTAAGCTCCCCACCTGCCTATATGGGTCTGCTCTACCTTTGATGCAATAATTTTAAATTTTTGTAATATAAAATATATCAAAATGTATAAAGCAAAAATAATAGAAATAAATCAGGTCAAAGTTACATTAACCTATTTATTACATAAATTCAGCATTTTTTTTGAGACGGAGTCTTGCTCTGTCGCCAGGCTGGAGTGCAGTGGCGGGATCTCAGCTCACTGCAACCTCCACCTCTCGGGTTCAAGCGATTCTCCTGCCTCACCCTCCCGAGTAGCTGGGATTACAGGCAACCACCACCACGCCCGACTAATTGTTGGTGTCTTTAGTAGAAACAGGGTTTCACCATGTTGGCCAAGCTGGTCTCAAACTCCTGACCTCATGATCTGCCCGCCTTGGCCTCCCAAAGTGATGGGATTACAGGCGTGAGCCACCATCCCGGGCCAAACTCAGCATATTTATATATAGAATACCCACCATGATGAAATTAGAGAAGGCAGCTGTCTGAGGTGTGAACCTAATGGTACAAAGTGGCTGCCATGTGGCTACAACAGTGTCCCTGGAATGCCACACGTTGAGATATGTCCCTTTAAGAATTTTTAGTCTTAGGGGTTTGTGCATAACAGACAGCAGAACCTCATTGTGAGTGAGAATATCATGCAATGGAGGCTGGGAAGTGAAAGGAGTTCAGGGCAGTGGAATTGATTTGTTTTATAATTTCCCCATGATCAGCCTGCCAATTTATTCCTAGAATCTGCACAGCAAGCTGGTTTTCCCTATACATATAAGATGACTATTTGTACATGCTTTGATTGTCATTTTTGATTTCTTACAAACCCAGATATATTCCTACACTTGTCTAGTTGCTTCTGAACACCAAATAGAGTGACTGTTGTCTACTGTCTTAAGAGTCATTTGGGTCATGAAATTAAAATTTACAATTGTTTCCACTACATAGGCAGCATCAAACAATGCCACCTAATTTCCAATGGCCATGTTTCTTGTAGTTGTCTTGTAAAACTGAAATATTAAAAAAGAAGACATTTCTGACATGACTGTACACTTTTGAAAGTCATATTGCAAGTATACATGCATTGAGTTAACACAGATCTTGGAGATTTTTCAGACTGGAAAAATGCCACTGTTTTTTAACCTCATACAACATCTCTTTAGCCTGAAGCCTTTTCACTCCTCTTATCTAGTGTGAGTGAGATTGGTCTGTAGAAATCAGAGTTACTAAGGAATGCCACAGCTCTGAGACAGAATAAATTATTTTATCATGTCTCCTTTCTTGAGTACCAGTTTAAAAGGAATGCAGTAGCTTTAAACCCAGGCAAGCGACAGCCCTGCAGCCTGTCTCCCTCTGCACAGGAGCCCTGTCTCATCTGTGTTACCCCTGGAAGGCATTCTGGCCAGCCGTTAAGAATTTTGTTCTTGGTATACAGAAGACCTGAATATAAATTCTGACTCTGCAATATACTGGCTGACAGATGCTGGGGGAGGCATGCACTTCTCTGAGCCCGTTTTCCTTATGTGTGAATTGGGGATAATTTCTATCCCAAAGGATTGTTGATTAAGTAAAATAACTCCTGTGAAATCTAGTGCCGGCAAACAGTGAGGTTGAAACCAGTAATCAGTACTCTTCAGAGACTGACCTGGAGGTCCTCTCAGGAAGAAACTCATGCCAAGAGAGGAAAGGTGTATGAAGTCAGTTTGAGGTCATGGACCAGGGGGATTGTTTCTACAGCAAGGTGTCCATCACGCAGACTGTCCTATAGCCCAAGCCTCATAACTTCTGCCTAAATTTCAAGATGAGCAGTATAATAAAGAACAAGTCAAAAACAGAAAACTGGGCCGGTGCAGTGGCTCATGCCTGTAATCCCAGCACTTTGGGAGGCTGAGGCGGGCAGATGACGAGGTCAGGAGATTGAGACCATCTTGGCTAACACGGTGAAATCTCGTCTCTACTAAAAATACAAAAAACTAGCCAGGTGTGGTGGCATGCACCTGCAGCCCCAGCTACTTGGGAGGCTGAGGCAGGAGAATCGCTTGAACCCAGGAGGCGCAGGTTGCAGTGAGCCGAGATTGTGCCACTGCACTCCAGCCTGGGTGACAGAACAAGACTCTGTCAAAACAAAAAACAAACAACAGAAAACTGGTTTTACCAAGAACTTTAGATGCTGTCAGCAAGAGCCAGTGCTGTGTGGCAGCTCATGTATGTAGGTGTGGCATAGGGAGATAAAGGATGTTTTCCATACATGGGCCTTGTGATGGTGAGAGTCTTGGACATGGTGATGTGCCATAAGAGACCTGGGGGACAGTATGCTTCAGGAGCTCTAGGTCCTGCCCACAGCAGGTGTCACTCAGTGGCTGGAGGAGAAGGAGATGGCATGACAGATGCATGGACTACCAAGAAGGACCCATCCCCAGACCCAGTATGGAGGTCTTCAAGATGGTGCTCAAGTTTCCACTTGAGAAATGGGTAAAGGTGGAGCCAGAGAAAAAGGAACTCTTACCCAGGCTGGTCTGGTGGTATGAACCCAGGTTACCTTTTACATCCTGAGTGACACTTCACAAGCCTCTACATTCTAAATTTCAAGGTCTAGTTCCTATTGAGAGGGCTTGCCATCTATTTTTTTCCCTCTCTCTATTTGTCTGTCTCTCATTTACATCATTTTAAGAATATGATTAATAAACTCTCATGTATTTAGACTTATTTGTTGGGTTTTGCCTAACTTTTTCTGTTTTACTTTTCTTTATTTTTATTTTTCAATAGGTTTTTGGGGAACAGGTGGTGTTTGGTTGCATGGATAAGTTCTTTAGTGGTGATTTCTGAGATTTTGGTGCACCCATCACATGAGCAGTGTACACTGTACTCAGTGTGTAGTCTTTCATCCCTCACCCCTGCTCCCACCCTTCCACCTGAGTCCTCAAAGCCCATTGCCTCATTCTTGTGCATTTGCACCCTCATTGCTTAGCTACCACTTATAAGTGAAAACATACAATGTTTGTTTTTCTCATTCCCACATTACTTCACTTAGAATTATAATCCCTAACAACTCCATCCAGGTTGCTGTGAATGCCATTATTTTTTTCCTTTTTATGACTGAGTAGTATTCCATGGTGTGTGTGTATACATGTATGTATATGTGTATATCTATACATATATGTATATGTGTATATCTATACATATATATGTATATGTGTATATCTATACATATATATGTATATATGTATGTGTGTGTATATATGTGTATGTATATGTGTATATATGTGTATGTATATGTGTATATATGTATATGTGTATGTATATGTGTATATGTGTATATATGTGTATATATACATATATACATATACACATATATACATATATACACACACATATACATACGCATATATACATATATACATATATGTATGTGTATATGTATATATACATATATGTGTATATGTATATATACATATATATACATACACATATATATGCACATATATACACATATATGTGTGTATATATACACACGTATATATACGTATACATATACATATATACACACGTATATATATACGTATATATACATATACACACGTATATATATACGTATATATACATATACACACGTATATATATACGTATATATACATATACACACGTATATATGTATATGTATATGTATATATGCGTATATATACACATGTATATGTATATATGCGTATATATACACATGTATATATGCGTATATATACACATGTATATGTATATATGCGTATATATACACATGTATATGTATATATGCGTATATATACACATGTATATGATATACACATATACATGTGTATACATACATATATGTGTATATATACATACACATATATGTATGTATATATATACACACATATGTATATATACACATACATATATGTATATATGTATATACGTATATATATACACATACATATATATGTATATATGTATATACGTATATATATACACATACATATATATGTATATATGTATATACGTATATATATACACATACTATATATGTATATATGTATATACGTGTATATATACACATACATATATATGTATATATGGTATATATACCAAGAAGAGGATGGGTCCTTCTTGGTAGTCCATGCATCTATCATGCCATCTCCTTCTCCTCCAGCCACTGAGTGACACCTGCTGTGGGCAGGACCCAGAGCTCCTGAAGCATACTGTCCCCCAGGTCTCTTATGGCACATCACCATGTCCAAGACTCTCACCATCACAAGGCCCATGTATGGAAAACATCCTTTATCTCCCTATGCCACACCTACATACATGAGCTGCCACACAGCACTGGCTCTTGCTCACATATACGTATATACATATATACATGCACATATATACATACACATATATATACACATATACATACACATGTATACACATATATGTGTATATATATGTGTATGTATATATCTATACATATATACATACATATATGTATATATGTATGTGTGTGTGTATATCTATACATATATACATACATATATGTATATATGTATGTGTGTGTGTGTATATATATATATACACACACACACCATGGGATACTGTATATATATAGTGCAACAAAATAAGATAAATGAATAGGGCTTAATTGGATTTTTTTTTTTTTCTGAGACGGAATCTTGCTCTGTCACCCAGGCTGGAGTGCAGTGGCACAATCTCGGCTCACTGCAATCTTTGCCTCCCAGGTTCAAACAATTGTCCTGCCTCAGCCTCCCGAGTAGCTGGGATTACAGGTGCCTGCCACCACACCCAGCTAATTTTTGTAATTTTAGTAGAGATGGGGTTTCACCATGTTGGCAAGGCTGATCTCGAACTCCTGACTTTGTGATCCGGCCACCTCAGCCTCCCAAAGTGTTGGGATTACAGGTGTGAGCCACTGCGCTGAGCCAATTAGATAGTATTTTGATGGGAATTGCATTGAATTTGTAGATTGCTTTTGGCGGTATGGTCATTTTCACAGTATTGATTCTACTCATCCATTAGCATGAGATGTGTTTCCATTTGTTTATGTTGTCCTTCAACAGTGTTTTGTAGGTGACCTTGTAGAGGTCTTTCACCTTCTTGGTTAGGTATATTCTTAAGAATTTTATTTTATTTTTTGCAGCTATTGTGAAAGGGATTGAGATAAAGGGATTGAGTTCTTTATTTGATTCTCAGCTTGGTTGCTGTTGGTGTATAGCAGTGCTAATGATTTGTGCACACTGGTTTTGTATTCTGAAACTTTATTGAATTCATTTAACAGATCTAGGAGTCTTTTGGATGAGTCTTCAGGATTTTCTAGGTATATGATCATATCATCAGCAAACAGCGACTGTTTGACTTCCTCTTTACTGATTTGGATGCCTTTTATTTCTTTCCCTTGTCTGATTGCTCTGGCTAGGACTTCCAGTTGTATGTTAAATAGAAGTGGTCAAAGTGGGCATCCTTGTCTTGTTGCAGTTCTTGGGGGGATGCTTTCAACTTTTCCCCATTCAATATAATGTTGGCTGTGGTTTTGTCATAGATAGCTTTTATTACCTTAAGTTATGTCATTTCTATGCCAATTTTGCTGAGTGTTTTAATAAAAAGGGGATGCTGGATTTTGTCAAATGCTTTCTCTGTGTCTACAGAGATGATCATGTGATTTTGGTTTTTAATTCTGTTTATGTAGTGTATCACTACATGTAATGTATCCCTACATTCCTGGTATGAAACCCACTTGATCATGGTGGATTATCTTTTTGATATGCTATTGGATTCAGTTGGCTCATATTTTATTGAGGATTATTGCATCTATGTTCATCAGGGATATTGGTCTGTAGTTTTCTTTTTTTGTTATGTCTTTTTCTGGTTTTGGTATTAGGGTGATACTGGCTTCATAGAATGATTTAGGGAGCATTCCCTCTTTCTCTATCTTTTGGAATAATTTCAATAACATTGGTATGAATTTTTCTGTGAATGTCTGATAGAATGCAGCTGTGAATCCATCTGATTCTAAACATTTTTGTTGGCAATTTTTTATTACCATTTTAATCTCACTGCTTTTTATTGATTTGCTCAGAGTTTCTATTTCTTCTCGATTTAACCTAGGAGGGTGGTTTATTACCAGGAATTTCTCCATCTCCTCTAGGTTTTCCAGCTTGTGTGCATAAAGGTGTTCTTAGTAGTCTTGGATGACCGTTAGCATTTCTGCAGTATCAGTTGTAATATCTCCCATTTTGTTTCTCATTGAGCTTATTTGGATCTTCTCTCTTCTTTTCTTGGTTAATCTCACTAACAGTCTATCAGTTTTGTTTATCTTTTCAAATAACAAACTTTTTGTTTCATTTGTCTTTTGTATTTTTTTTTTGTTTCAATTTCATTTAGTTCTGCCCTGATCTTTGTTATTTCTTCTCTTCTGCTGGGTTTGGGCTTGATTTGTTTTTGTTTCTCTAGTTCCTTGAGGTGCGACCTTAGATTGCCTATTTGTGCTCTTTCAGACTTTTTGATATAGGCATTTAGTGTTATGAATTTACCTCTTAGCACTGTTTTTGCTGTATTCCAGAGGTTTTCATAGGTTGTGTCACCATTATCATTGAGTTCAAAGAATTTTAAAATTCCATCTTGACTTCATTGTTGAACCAATGATCATTCAGGAACAGATTATTTAATTTCAATGTATTTGCATGGATTTCAGGCTTCCTTTTGGAGTTGATTTCCAATTTTATTCCACTGTCATCTGAGGCAGTACTTAATATAATTTCAATATTCTTGAATTTATTAAGGCTTGTTTTGTGGCCTATCATATGGTCTGTCTTGAAGAATGTTCCATGTGCTGATGAATAGAATGTATATTCTGCAGTTGTTGGGTAGAATGTTCTATAAATATCTGTTAAGTATTTGTTGTAGGGTATAGTTTAAGTCCATTGTTTCTTTGTTGACTTTCTGTCTTGGTGACCCATCTACTGCTGTCAGTGGAGTATTGAAGTCCCCCACTATTATTGTGTTGCTATCTATCTCATTTCTCAGGTCTAGTAGTAATTGTTTTATAAATTAGGGAGCTCCAGTGTTACGTGCATATATATTCAGAATTGGAATATTTTCCTGTTGGACTAGTCCTTTTATCATTATACAGTGTCCCTCTTTGTCTTTTTAAACTGTTGTTGCTTTAAAGTCTGTTTTGTCTAAGAATATCTACTCCTGCTTGCTTTTGGTGTCCATTTGCATAGAATATCTTTTTCCACCCCTTTACCTTAAGTTTATGTGAATCTTTAGGTGTTAGGTGAGTCTCTTGAAGATAGCAGATAGTTGGTGGGTGAATTCTTATCCATTCTTCCATTTTGTATCTTTTAAGTGGAGCATTTAGGCCATTTACGTTCAACATTAGTATTGAGATGTGAGGTACTGATCTATTCATCGTGATAGTTGTTGCCTGAGTATCTTGGGTTTTTTTAATCATTGTGTTATGTTTTATAGGCTTTGTGATATTTATACTGCAAGGAGGTTCTATTTTGATGTATTTTGAGGTTTTGTTTCAAGATTTAAAACTGCTTTTAGCAGTTCTTGTAGTGCTGACTTGGTAGTGGAGAATTCTCTCAGCATTTGTTTGTCTGAAAAAGACTGTATCTTTCCTTCATTTATGAAACTTAGTTTTGGTAGATACAAAATTCTTGGCTGATAATTGTTTTGTTTAAGGAGGCTAAAGATAGAGCCCCAATCCCTTTTAGTTTGCAGAGTTTCTGCTGCAAAATGTGCTGTTAATCTTATAGGTTTTCCTTTATAGGTTACCTGATTCTTTTGCCTCATGGCTGTTAAGATTCTTTCCTTTGTCCTTGACTTCAGATAACCTGATGACTATGTGCCTTGGTGATGATCTTTTTGCAATAACTTTTCCAGGTGTTTTTGAGCTTCTTGTGTTTGGATATCTAGATCTCTAGCAAGGCCAGGGAAGCTTTCCTCGATTATTTTCTGAAATAATTTTTCCAAACTCATAGATTTCTCTTCTTCCACGGGAGCACCAATTATTCTTAGGTTTGGTTGTTTCACATAGTCCCAAACTTCTTGGAGGCTTTGTTCATGTTTTTAAAATGTTTCTTCTTTGTCATTGTTGTATTGGGTTAATTTTAAAGCCTTGTCTTCAAGCTCTGAGGTTCTTTCTTCTACTGACCCTGCAGGGACCCTGCAGGGTCTCAGAGAAGCTTTTAAGCTTCCAAATATAGAAGAATTTTTAATACTTGTTATCTGTTCAGAGAAAAATGATAAAATTAACAACTTCACAACAAAATTTTGAGGAAAAGTTAAAGAAACGTGGAGAGTTTAATCTCAGGAATATAAGGTTGGGATGAAATCTGGTAACAGGCTTTTCATATTTGAGGTTATACAGGACACAAGCCTCTTTGCTCTGAGCCTGTTCTCTCACACAATGGCTGTAAATAGAAGGGATACTTCAAATGGAATGAACTTGCCTCTTCTGGCCTCTTCTGGCTGAGTCCACCCCAAAGGCCTCAAGGAGGAAGGCAAGTGGTGTACCCCAGGCCTCATGGAGGCAGTTGGTCATTGGAGGTCCTTCTCTTCAGCGAGGCTCTCACAAAAGATTCTAGGATGGTTAGGCTGGGCGTGGTGGCTCACACCTGTAATCCCAGCACTTTGGAAGGCCGAGGCGGGCAGATCACGAGGTCAGGAGATCGAGACCATCCTGGCTAACACGGTGAAATCCTGTCTCTACTAAAAATACCAAAAAAAAAAAAAAAAAAAAATTAGCCGGGTGTGGTGGCAGGCACTTGTAGTCCCAGCTACTAGGGAGCCTGAGTCAGGAGAATGGTGTGAACCCAGGAGACGGAGCTTGCTGTGAGCCGAGATTGCACCACTGCACTCCAGTCTGGGTGACAGAGAGAGACTCCATCTCAAAAAAAAAAAAAAAAAAAAAGATTCTAGGATGGCGAGAAGAGAGATTTTCCTCACCTCCACTGCTAAGAGAGGTTGTTTCCTAACCCTTGGCCTTGCCTCCAGGAACTTCTTTTTGGTCCTCACTGCTGATATAGGCTTCCATTTCTTTTGTTCTTATTTTAAATTACAGGACTTTTCCATTTTACTTCCCTGTCTTAAACAACAACAGCATTGAATACCTCTTCATTGTGTCTGAAATAAAGTTCTGACTCTTGGTTATGGCATTTATAACTCCCCACATCCTGACCCTGATCTTGTTTAGCCTAAGTTTTTCAATCAATCCACTCACTGCCATCTACACCTCTACAGGGGCGCAAGCACATGGGGATTTTCATGCCTCAGAGCCTCCTCGTGTTCAAACTCAATCCAAATGCTGTTTCCTCTATAAAATCTTCCCTGACTCCTCATCAATGTAACAATGGCTAGGCATAATCTAGTTTATTATATGATGTTATAGTCTTAATTTTTTTGTTTGTTTTTTGTATATCTATCTCTTCCATACACTGAGCTCCCTCAGGGCAGATTCTCTATTTCTCTCTTTTTATTAACCTCAACATCTAGCACAAGGTCTGGCACAAAGACTTTTCTTAATAAATTCTGGTTGAATTGCCTATGCCTAGGGAAGACTGTGAGTTAATTATAAAGGAAAGAGTTTGTGACTTCCATTCCCAGGTGGATGAGTCTGGGAAATACTCTCAACCTTCCCCCTCAATGGTCTTAACATCAAGACCTCTTTTCTACAGTCTGTGCCTGTAACTCATAAGTCCCAGGCTCTGAAAAGAGCTGCCTGGGTTTGAATCTAGCACCCTTGAGGCTGTGTGGCTTCTGGTGATCATTTAACCTTTAACTTTTCCTCAACTGTGAAACAAAGAACTTCATGGCTGTATCTTAGTTCTGCTGTAAGAATGAAATAAGATAATCCATATAAAAATAGCACCTCACATTTGTGGGCTAGGCACTGTTCTAAGCGCTTTACATACTGCCTTCTTTCTAACAACCTCAAGAGCAGTGTGCTGTTTTAATCACTAGATGAGAAAACTGAGATATAAAGAGGCTAAATAACTTTACAATGTTTGTTCACTTAGCTATTAAGAGGCTGAGCTGAATTCTGCTTCTCAAGTCTGCCTTCTTAACCAATCTTGACGTTTATTTTATTTTTTTATTAAAATTTTTTATTATTTTAGTTTGCAAATCATAATTTATATATATATATTTCTGGGGTAAAATGTGATGTTTTCATATATGTATACAACATGGAATAATTGAGTTAATTAACATATGCATCACCTCACTGTGAAAGTTGTCGGAATCAAAATAAAGTGTCTTATGTTAAAAACCCTGACAAATAGAGCTGAGGAAAACCAAGAATAGAGGGTTCTCATACACAAATGCTTCATAACAAGAACTATCACAAAAGGCTCAGCAAAAACCACAACTTTGTGCAAAGGCCATTGAAACCTTACACAAAAATACACTTATTCAAGGACGTCTGCCCAGCAACTGCCTTTCCAACCTTGGACTGGCCACAACCCTTGTCATTGATCCTTGTAGCCAAGGATAATTATCTTAAAACAACTATGTTTTCCTCCCCATTTCTCTTTTAAAAACCTTTGTGTTCTTTTACCTCCCTGAATACACACATAGTTGACTATGGCATGCATATTCCTATTGTAATACCTATCCCTGAATAAATAGCATTTTCTTTTTGAGAGTCTCCCTCTCTGCTTGTTATTTAGGTTGACATTTACCCATCATTTCTTGTGGTGAGAAATTTAAAATTTATTCTCAGCAATTTTGAAATATACAATATATTGTTATTAATTATAGTCATGCTGCTGTGCAATAGATCTCAAAAATGAGTTCCGCCTGTCTAAATGAATCTTTGTATCCTTTGACAATGTTATATTCTACATTCCTTACATTAAGAGCATCAACTTGAACCACTTAATGTGAACTAGGAATACTATGATTCTTCAGCTTTTCTTTGCACCAAGGTTTTCTGTCTTCTCAATGTAGTTTTTGAAATTCTTACAGAAACAGAATGTTAAAAATCAATTTATGCATGCAGGGCATTTAGAAATGCATTTGAAAATAGGTCATGCAAATAATTATCAAGGGTCACATCCAAAAGCACCTGTGAAAATACTACCTTGTGATTATGATGAACTGAAAGCTGCTGATGAGGGAAAGAGATTTGTTTTTCTTTTTGTTTTTTCTTTTTCTAGAGTCAGGCTCTCACTCTGTCATGCAGGCTGGAGTGCAGTGACATGATTATAACTTACTGCATCTCGAAATTCTGGGCTCAACCGATCCTCCCACCTCAGTCTCCCCAGTAGCTGGGACTACGGGCATGCACCATTATGCCCAGCTAATTATTTTTGTATTTTTTGTAGAGACAGAGTTTTACTTTGTTGCCCAGGCTGGTCTTGAACTCCTTGGCTCAAGCAATTCTTCTGCCTCAGCCCACAAAGTGTTAGTATTACAGGTGCAAAACACCATGCCCGGCCTATACTTGTTTTTCTTTCCTTTCCTCTGGAAAGCTAGGAATATTTATTTAACTACTTATTTGTTTGTTCATTTATAGGCAGACTGGGCATTATCATTAAAATTTGTGGTATTTAATTTAGAAGTCAGAAGGGTGGTGCCATGTAGTAATCACAATCTTTAAAAGCAAATTTCCCATTGTCAGACAACCAAATTAACTGGCATAAATGTATGACAAATTGTGAAACAGTTGATTAAACCAGTTGCCAAATAGAGCTCTATTCAGATAATAACTCAGTGTTCAACACATTTTAGCACAGATTATGTGAAAAGTCTTTATTTAGCAAAAGCAGAGATCAAAACTGTTATCCTACTTTTATTTTCTCAAGGACAATATGATTATAATAATACTAATTTGATTGTCTTTGATGTGAGCAATTTCTGGGCTCCATTCACTGGAAAGTACATTAAGTTTTGCCAGTAAATGATGTGACTATACAGCAGAAAAGGATGGAAGGTTGGATTTTTTTTCTTTACTTTCCTTTTTAAAAGACTCCGTGTGTTACAGGTGATTGGCACAAAAGTAAAGTGATGTTAGCAAGTTTCTTATTCTTCCTATACCAATACATTGCTTTCTAATTTTTTGGATATTCCTCATGCCTTATAAGTTCCCATAGTTCCTTGGAAATATACTCCAACAGTGATGTTTTGGGGTCACACTGGTGCTGGCGGTGCTTCATTCCCAAAGGGCATGGGCAAGCACAAAAGGGAAAGGATGGGCAGGGTGGGACTCATTGCTGCAGATTCATGCTGTTGTTTTAACCACATTGCCCTGCTCTATGAATTGCTGTAATGGAGTTCTTTACTTACCATGACCCAGATTTCACTCAAGTTAGGCAGCATCAGTAGAAATAACGGTAACATATTTTTCCTCCTTTCCAACAGTTGTTATACCATATTTGCTAGAACTTTCAGAAAATGTTGAACAATAACATGAAAATGAACATTCTTTTTTTTTTTTTTTTTTTTTTTTTTTTTTGAGATGGAGCCTTGCTCTGTTGCCCAGGCTGGAGTGCAGTCGTACAATCTCGGCTCACTACAACCTCCGCCTCCCAGGTTCAAGTGATTCTCCTGCCTCAGCCTCCCAAGTAGGTGGGACTACAGGTGTGTGCCACCACGCTGGCTAATTTTTTGTATTTTTAGGAGAGATGGGGTCTCACTGTGTTAGCCAGGATGGTCTCGATCTCCTGACCTCTTGATCCGCCCACCTCGGTCCCCCAAAGTGCTGGGATTACAGGCATGATCCACTGCGCCCAGCCGAAAATGAACATTCTTGTCGTGTTCTTGATTTCATGGCACTCATGAAGCATACGCTGCCTCTCCACAGCCTTTCACTAATGATAGAAACCAGGATTCACTCTCAGAAGTCTTTCTGCAGAACTTAGATGCTGTTGATGCATCAGTCTCCAACCAGCTCTACCTGCCCAGCTACCACTAACTGATAGGGATGAGCACACAGTGAAAATCATTGGCCATTAACACTCTAGAGTTTTGCCATGTGTGAAAAGTGTTCTTTTGATCTTATTTACTTAGAAATTTCTTTCATCATTTTTTTTCTTTTTAAAACAAGGATGCATGCTTAGGCCATTTTCCAAGATGATTATATGCTTTTTCCTTTGGCTATTATTATCATGGACTAAATCAATTTCATAATGTTGAATCACTCAAGTTTCTGGCTGAACTATTTCTTGGCCATGATATGTATACTCATATTTGTTAATGTTTTATTTAGTCTTTTTATATCTATTAATATATTAGCAAGTGATATTTACCTTCAGTTTTATGAAACTTTATGGTAAAACCATGTGTTAGTATCAAAGTTTTGCTAACTTACTAACAGCACTTGAGGAATTCCATCTCTTGCTATGCCCTAGAATTTTAAATTGTATAAAATTCATCTATTTCTGACAGTCTATAGTCTCGCCTGTAAAACCATCTGGGCTGAGTAATTCTTGGAATATATTTTCAATTTTGTCCATGATTATTGGTATATTCACATTTTCTTCCTCTTCTTCAGTTAGATTTGGCAATCTACATTTTCCTAAAAAATATATTCACTTTATCTATATTTTTGAATTTAGTCTTAAAGAGTTATAGCTATATTCACTTATAGTTGTGTTAAAGTGGAGACCAGGCCTGAAGAAGCCCTGAGCAGACAAAGCCAGTTGAGTCTCATAAATGACCTCAACCTTGCTTTTACAAACATAAGTGAAACTTAACTGGAGCTGTTTCTTGCAAATGCCTATACAATATTAAAGCAACAACAACAAACAAACAGAACTGGAGCTCAACCAATCAGAAACAAACAACAAACTAATATAGCTAGGGACTTTTCCAATGGGATAAACCAAAGAAGGCAATTGCATAACTGTAACCAAATATTTTCTTTGCTTTACTTCTGTGCTTATTCTATAAAAGCTTCCCCCTTGTGTTCCCTTAATGGAGCTCCCAAAACACTTCTGGTTTGGAGCTATGGATTCATGAACATTTGCTCAAATAAACTCTTTAGAATTTTATTGTGCCTCAGTTTACTTGACTGTTGTTATATTCTCTTGCCTATATGTTATATTCTAAGTCTAAAATGTTTAAAATATTTGTTTTTTCTTTATCATTTTAACACGTTAGAATTGCTTATTTTATTGGTCTTTGCAAAGAAACAATTGTTGGATTAATATATTCAACTCTACCATTGTTCTGTTTAATCGTCAACTTTTGTCTTTGCTATCCTCAACCTCCTACTTTTCATACTTAATTTGTTTGTTCTTGTTTTCATAGTTCAACAAAAGCATTCAGGACACTAAGCACAGTTCTTTGGCTATGCCGTCTTCTTAATTTTCCTAACACTTGGTCCCAATGTCATCAATTTCTAAAATATCTTGTTTTAATTAAAAAAAATTATTTTTTAGATGGAGTCTTGCTCTGCTGCCCAAGCTGGAATGCAGTGGTGCGATCTTGGCTCACTGCAACCTCTGCCTCCTGGGTTCAAGCAATTCTCCTGCCTCAGTCTCCTGAGCAGCTGGAACTACAGGTGCCCGCCACCATGGCTGGGTAATTTTTATTTTTAGTAGAGATGGGATTTCACCATGTTGGCCAGGCTGGTCTCCAACTCCTGACCTCAAGTGATCTGCCTGACTTGGCCTCCCAAAGTGCTGGGATTATAGGTGTGAGCAACCATGCCCAGCCTTTCTTGTTTTAATTGTTTCTCGGACCCACATTTTTTATGAGATTTAAAAAAATAGAATTCCAAGTAATTCTTTTGTTTTATATTTTGTTGCATAGTAGTCAAAATGAATATTTCATGAATTTTCTTTTTGATTGTTGAGATTTTATTTATAGACTTTTATGTGATTAGAATTTTTGAATGTTAAGGAAAATTCACTGATGGCACAAAATTTGAAATATATTTACTTTTTTATAAAATGGGAATATCTTTTTTCTGGTAATAGAAATAGGTGCTTGTTTTTATGAAATTAAAGTGCTATAGAAATGTGTACTATATAAAGATGCACACATTCTAGACTACAACCTTTTTTAATGAAAAACATTGTGGACATCTTCAAGTGTCAGTATTTAAAGTTTATAACCATTACATATCATTCTATTAGGTGACTATGTCATGGTTTATTTAAGCAATCTTTTAATCATTCACTTATTCAGCAAACTTTAAGAAAGTTTTAGGCCCAGCATGGTGACCTATGCCTGTAATCCCAGCACTTTGGGAAGCTGAGGCAGGAGGATTACTTGAGGCCAGGAGTTCAAGACCACCCTGGGAAACATAGTGAGATCCCATCTCTACAAAAATTAAAAAAAAAAAAAAATAGCTGGGCATGATGGCAGGCACCTACAGTCCTAGCTACTCTGGAGGCTGAGATGGGAGGATTGCTTGAGCCCACAAATTAGAGGCTGCAGTGAGTTATGATAATGCCACTGCACTCTAGCCTAGATGACAGAGCAAGACTCTGTCTCTACAAAAATAATAATAAAATAAATAAATAAGAAACTTTTAAATATCAGGGTTTGCACTAAATATTATGATACAACAGTAAAGAAAACATCCACATTCCTTTTTTTCTTAACAAAATTTTCGTTATGAAAATAATGCTCCAATGAGTGTCTTATTATATCTATATACTGGTACATTTGCCTAATTATTTGTTTTAAATAGCTTTCCAAAAGTAAAATTCTTTGGGCCAAAATCCAAGCACATTTACAATTCTCTGATATATCACCAAAGTCTCCTCCACCAGTTTACTCTTCACCACCTTTGGTATAGCTGTTAGGGATTGAGTTGGACCTTGGGTACAGAGACAGGAAAGAAAGCAGTCTAGGCTGTTGTAGACTCCAAACCAACCAGACAACCAGATTCCCACTGTCTCTCTGCTCTGCTCTTCCGACATCTGGTTTCCATTCTCAGGTCATCTCATTGTTCAGGATGGACTCCTGGATCTCTGGCTGTTGTCTTCAAGTCACAGGACAAAGGAGGAGACATGAAGTACCAAGAGTGCTGCTGCTCCTCACTGAGGCATTTTAAGTGTACTTTCCAGTAGCCCCACACAGCACTCCTGGTTCCAGCTCATTGGACGGAACTTAGTTACATGACCACACCTAGCTTCAAGGGTGACTCTGAGGCCCATCACTAAAGAGAAAATGCAAGTGACTCTCTCTGTCACACTCACAAATAAAACATAGGGACAATCTAATATTTGCCACTATAAAGAAATAGTAACTCATTATTGTTTAAATGCATATTTATTTTTTCACTGAACATATTTTTATATCCTTATGTTTTTATCTGTTTCTTTAGGCATTGCCTGTTTATGATATTTGTCCTCTTTTTTCTTTTCTTTTCTTTATTGAGACAGAGTCTTTCTCTGCTGCCCTGGCTAGAATGTAGTGGCACAGTCACGGCTCACTGCAGCCTCAACCTCCTGGGCTCAAGCGATCTTCCTACCTCAGCCTCCAGAGTAGCTGGGACTACAGGCATGCTTCACCATGGCTTGCTAATTTTTGTATTTTTTGTAGAGATGGGGTCTTGCTACGTTTCCCAGGCTGGTCTCCTGGACTCAAGCAATCTGCCTGCCTCTGCTTCCTGAAGCGCTGGGATTACATGGACGAACCAGCGCACCCAGACTCGTCCTTTTTTTTTCTATTGAGTTATTTACTTTTTCCCTGCTGATTCTTAAGAGTTTTTCAGGGAATAAAAATACGAAACCTTTGACATTTATTTTGTAAGCATTTTCCAATTAGTTGCTTAACTTTCTATTCTGCCTGTGGTGTTTGCTGCTAAAGAAAAATGTTTTCTTCATTGTAGTCAAATATTTTTCTTACACTTTAGAGTTTTTAGCTTCTGGGTCATTTTAGAAAGGTCTTCCCTAATCTAGCTTGTAAGGTATTCTCCTACATAGATGCTTTAAAAATAGACTTTTGTAATTATTTTGTTCAGATACCAGTTTTTAAAAAATTGCCACCATTGTTACATTTTTATAAAATATTTTTCTGATTTCAATATTCCCCCATATTTCAATGCAATTTTATTTGTTCCCTAGAGGTTTATGGTCATTGTATCATCACTGTAACATTTGTCCTTTATCAGCATAACAAGGCCCTCTTGATTCCACTTTTCTGGTTCATTCTAGTTTGTCTTCTATTAACATAGGAACATGTCCTTTTGTGTTAATGCTATTGCTTATCTTCACATCATGTATTACTTTTAAACTTTTTCTGTCACTTTATTTTATGAGTATTGTAAATATCAGCTAGGAAATCTTTTAGCTACAAATTCAGAAATCAGAACTAACTATAACTTAGTAAGTATATATTATTTTGCTTTTCTAGCTTTTTCTCTCTTTTTTTTTTTTTTGCATTTTTAAGAGTTTTAGAGGTTGTACTCACCTTCTTTCCTAGTGCTATCTTTAGCATGTTGCTTTGTTGCCTCATGCTTACAAGATGTCTACTGCAGCTCAAGACAACATAATGATTTCCAAGTCAGGAATAAAGGGTCAGAGTAGCTCCAGCTATGTCAGTTCCTTTTGTCTGAAAAGCAAAAAGTTTCCCAGACACCCCATACTTTCTTTTTTTATTTTATTTTTTTTTTTATTTTTTTTTTCTTTTATTATTATTATTATTATTATTATACTTTAGGTTTTATGGTACATGTGCGCAATGTGCAGGTAAGTTACATATGTATACATGTGCCATGCTGGTGCGCTGCACCCACCAACTCGTCATCTCGCATTAGGTATATCTCCCAATGCTATCCCTCCCCCCTCCCCCCACCCCACAACAGTCCCCAGAGTGTGATGTTCCCCTTCCTGTGTCCATGTGTTCTCATTGTTCAATTCCCACCTATGAGTGAGAATATGCGGTGTTTGGTTTTTTGTTCTTGCGATAGTTTACTGAGAATGATGATTTCCAATTTCATCCATGTCCCTACAAAGGACGTGAACTCATCATTTTTTATGGCTGCATAGTATTCCATGGTGTATATGTGCCACATTTTCTTAATCCAGCCTATCATTGTTGGACATTTGGGTTGGTTCCAAGTCTTTGCTATTGTGAATAATGCCGCAATAAACATACGTGTGCATGTGTCTTTATAGCAGCATGATGTATAGTCCTTTGGGTATATACCCAGTAATGGGATGGCTGGGTCGAATGGAATTTCTAGTTCTAGATCCCTGAGGAATCGCCACACTGACTTCCACAAGGGTTGAACTAGTTTACAGTCCCACCAACAGTGTAAAAGTGTTCCTATTTCTCCACATCCTCTCCAGCACCTGTTGTTTCCTGACTTTTTAATGATTGCCATTCTAACTGGTGTGAGATGGTATCTCATTGTGGTTTTGATTTGCATTTCTCTGATGGCCAGTGATGGTGAGCATTTTTTCATGTGTTTTTTGGCTGCATAAATGTCTTCTTTTGAGAAGTGTCTGTTCATGTCCTTCGCCCACTTTTTGATGGGGTTGTTTGTTTTTTTCTTGTAAATTTGTTGGAGTTCATTGTAGATTCTGGATATTAGCCCTTTGTCAGATGAGTAGGTTGCAAAAATTTT
This sequence comes from Pongo pygmaeus, assembly GCF_028885625.2. Taxonomy (NCBI): domain Eukaryota; kingdom Metazoa; phylum Chordata; class Mammalia; order Primates; family Hominidae; genus Pongo; species Pongo pygmaeus. Next base: position 55,169,971 of record NC_072379.2, on the reverse strand, counting down.
CTCCCATTTTGTAGGTTGCCTGTTCACTCTGATGGTAGTTTCTTTTGCTGTGCAGAAGCTCTTGAGTTTAATTAGATCCCATTTGTCAATTTTGGCTTTTGTTGCCATTGCTTTTGGTGTTTTAGACATGAAGTCCTTGCCCATGCCTATGTCCTGAATGGTAATGCCTAGGTTTTCTTCTAGGGTTTTTATGGTTTTAGGTCTAACATTTAAGTCTTTAATCCATCTTGAATTGATTTTTGTATAAGGTGTAAGGAAGGGATCCAGTTTCAGCTTTCTACATATGGCTAGCCAGTTTTCCCAGCACCATTTATTAAATAGGGAATCCTTTCCCCATTTCTTGTTTTTGTCAGGTTTGTCAAAGATCAGATACTTGTAGATATGTGGCATTATTTCTGACGGCTCTGTTCTGTTCCATTGATCTATATCTCTGTTTTGGTACCAGTACCATGCTGTTTTGGTTACTGTAGCCTTGTAGTATAGTTTGAAGTCAGGTAGTGTGATGCCTCCAGCTTTGTTCTTTTGGCTTAGGATTGACTTGGCGATGCGGGCTCTTTTTTGGTTCCATATGAACTTTAGAGTAGTTTTTTCCAATTCTGTGAAGAAAGTCATTGGTAGCTTGATGGGGATGGCATTGAATCTGTAAATTACCTTGGGAAGGATGGCCATTTTCATGATATTGATTCTTCCTACCCATGAGCATGGAATGTTCTTCCATCTGTTTGTATCCTCTTTTATTTCCTTGAGCAGTGGTTTGTAGTTCTCCTTGAAGAGGTCTTTCACATCCCTTGTAAGTTGGATTCCTAGGTATTTTATTCTCTTTGAAGCAATTGTGAATGGGAGTTCACTCATGATTTGGCTCTCTGTTTGTCTGTTATTGATGTACAAGAATGCTTGTGATTTTTTGCACATTGATTTTGTATCCTGAGACTTTGCTGAAGTTGCTTATCAGCTTAAGGAGATTTTGGGCTGAGACAATGGGGTTTTCTAGATATACTATCATGTCATCTGCAAACAGGGACAATTTGACTTCCTCTTTTCCTAATTGAATACCCTTGATTTCCTTCTCCTGCCTAATTGCCCTGGCCAGAACTTCCAACACTATGTTGAATAGAAGTGGTGAGAGAGGGCATCCCTGTCTTGTGCCAGTTTTCAAAGGGAATGCTTCCAGTTTTTGCCCATTCAGTATGATATTGGCTGTGGGTTTGTCATAAATAGCTCTTATTATTTTGAGATACGTCCCATCAATTCCTAATTTATTGAGAGTTTTTAGCATGAAGGGTTGTTGAATTTTGTCAAAGGCCTTTTCTGCATCTATTGAGATAATCATGTGGTTTTTGTCTTTGGTTCTGTTTATATGCTGGATTACATTTATTGATTTGCGTATATTGAACCAGCCTTGCATCCCAGGGATGAAGCCCACTTGATCATGGTGGATAAGCTTTTTGATGTGCTGCTGGATTCTGTTTGCCAGTATTTTATTGAGGATTTTTGCATCAATGTTCATCAAGGATATTGGTCTAAAATTCTCTTTTTTTGTTGTGTCTCTGCCAGGCTTTGGTATCAGGATGATGCTGGCCTCATAAAATGAGTTAGGGAGGATTCCCTCTTTTTCTATTGATTGGAATAGTTTCAGAAGGAATGGTACCAGCTCCTCCTTGTACCTCTGGTAGAATTCGGCTGTGAACCCATCTGGTCCTGGACTTTTTTTGGTTGGTAAGCTATTGATTATTGCCACAATTTCAGCTCCTGTTATTGATCTATTCAGAGATTCGACTTCTTCCTGGTTTAGTCTTGGGAGGGTGTATGTGTTGAGGAATTTATCCATTTCTTCTAGATTTTCTAGTTTATTTGCATAGAGGTGTTTGTAATATTCTCTGATGGTAGTTTGTATTTCTGTGGGATCGGTGGTGATATCCCCTTTATCATTTTTTATTGCATCTATTTGATTCTTCTCTCTTTTTTTCTTTATTAATCTTGCTAGCGGTCTATCAATTTTGTTGATCCTTTCAAAAAACCAGCTCCTGGATTCATTAATTTTTTGAAGGGTTTTTTGTGTCTCTATTTCCTTCAGTTCTGCTCTGATTTTAGTTATTTCTTGCCTTCTGCTAGCTTTTGAATGTGTTTGCTCTTGCTTTTCTAGTTCTTTTAATTGTGATGTTAGGGTGTCAATTTTGGATCTTTCCTGCTTTCTCTTGTGGGCATTTAGTGCTATAAATTTCCCTCTACACACTGCTTTGAATGCATCCCAGAGATTCTGGTATGTTGTGTCTTGGTTCTCGTTGGTTTCAAAGAACATCTTTATTTCTGCCTTCATTTCGTTATGTACCCAGTAGTCATTCAGGAGCAGGTTGTTCAGTTTCCATGTAGTTGAGCGGTTTTGAGTGAGATTCTTAATCCTGAGTTCTAGCTTGATTGCACTGTGATCTGAGAGACAGTTTGTTACAATTTCTGTTCTTTTACATTTATTGAGGAGAGCTTTACTTCCAAGTATATGGTCAATTTTGGAATAGGTGTGGTGTGGTGCTGAAAAAAATGTATATTCTGTTGATTTGGGGTGGAGAGTTCTGTAGATGTCTATTAGGTCTGCTTGGTGCAGAGCTGAGTTCAATTCCTGGGTATCCTTGTTGACTTTCTGTCTCGTTGATCTGTCTAATGTTGATAGTGGGGTGTTAAAGTCTCCCATTATTAATGTGTGGGAGTCTAAGTCTCTTTGTAGGTCACTCAGGACTTGCTTTATGAATCTGGGTGCTCCTGTATTGGGTGCATATATATTTAGGATAGTTAGCTCTTCTTGTTGAATTAATCCCTTTACCATTATGTAATGGCCTTCTTTGTCTCTTTTGATCTTTGTTGGTTTAAAGTCTGTTTTATCAGAGACTAGGATTGCAACCCCTGCCTTTTTTTGTTTTCCATTTGCTTGGTAGATCTTCCTCCATCCTTTTATTTTGAGCCTATGTGTGTCTCTGCACGTGAGATGGGTTTCCTGAATACAGCACACTGATGGGTCTTGAGTCTTTATCCAGTTTGCCAGTCTGTGTCTTTTAATTGGAGCATTTAGTCCATTTACATTTAAAGTTAATATTGTTATGTGTGAATTTGATCCTGTCATTATGATGTTAGCTGGTTATTTTGCTCATTAGTTGATGCAGTCTCTTCCTAGTCTCGATGTTCTTTACATTTCGGTATGATTTTGCAGTGGCTGGTACCGGTTGTGCCTTTCCATGTTTAGCGCTTCCTTCAGGAGCTCTTTTAGGGCAGGCCTGGTGGTGACAAAATCTCTCAGCATTTGCTTGTCTGTAAAGTATTTTATTTCTCCTTCACTTATGAAGCTTAGTTTGGCAGGATATGAAATTCTGGGTTGAAAATTCTTTTCTTTAAGAATGTTGAATATTGGCCCCCACTCTCTTCTGGCTTGTAGGGTTTCTGCCGAGAGATCTGCTGTTAGTCTGATGGGCTTCCCTTTGATGGTAACCCGACCTTTCTCTCTGGCTGCCCTTAACATTTTTTCCTTCATTTCAACTTTGGTGAATCTGACAATTATGTGTCTTGGAGTTGCTCTTCTCGAGGAGTATCTTTGTGGCGTTCTCTGTATTTCCTGAATCTGAATGTTGGCCTGCCTTGCTAGATTGGGGAAGTTCTCCTGGATAATATCCTGCAGAGTGTTTTCCAACTTGTTTCCATTCTCCCCGTCACTTTCAGGTACACCAATCAGACGTAGATTTGGTCTTTTCACATAGTCCCACATTTCTTGGAGGCTTTGCTCGTTTCTTTTTATTCTTTTTTCTCTAAACTTCCCTTCTTGCTTCATTTCATTCATTTCATCTTCCAGGGCTGATACCCTTTCTTCCATTTGATCGCATCGGTTCCTGAGGCTTCTGCATTCTTCACGTAGTTCTCGAGCCTTGGTTTTCAGCTCCATCAGCTCCTTTAAGCACTTCTCTGTATTGGTTATTCTAGTTATACATTCTTCTAAATTTTTTTCAAAGTTTTCAACTTCTTTGCCTTTGGTTTGAATATCCTCCCGTAGCTCGGAGTAATTTGATCGTCTGAAGCCTTCTTCTCTCAGCTCGTCAAAGTCATTCTCCGTCCAGCTTTGTTCCGTTGCTGGTGAGGAACTGCGTTCCTTTGGAGGAGGAGAGGTACTCTGCTTTTTAGAGTTTCCAGTTTTTCTGCTCTGTTTTTTCCCCATCTTTGTGGTTTTATCTACTTTTGGTCTTTGATGATGGTGATGTACAGATGGGTTTTTGGTGTGGATGTCCTTTCTGTTAGTTTTCCTTCTAACAGACAGGACCCTCAGCTGCAGGTCTGTTGGAGTACCTGGCCGGCCGTGTGAGGCAGACACCCCATACTTTCATCTCATTGGCTGGAACTGTATCACATGATCACATCTAGCTGCAAAGAAGGCTGGAAAATAAGTATTTATCTGTTCTAGACTCTGTAGTAGAGGATGCAGAGGAGGACTAGATTAGCCAACTAACTCTCACCTGCCTCAATATGTTTTTTGGAAATAACATTTTTTTTTTTTTTTTTTTTACCAAGTTTGAAATGTGTCTTTTCAATTTATAATTTCAGCAAATGCATTTGTTTAATCTTCCTAAAACACCACTTCAGTCATGTAACTTCCTACCTAAGCTCTAATGCACTGGAGTTTCCCAGCCCTTCTTTTCCAAACCCAACAGATCTTACTTCATTTTAATTGTCTCATCATGCTTTTCTTTTTTAAAAAACACTTTAGTATTATGTAGAGGATAATTTCTTTACCTTTTTTCTTTTCTCCTCTTTTTTATTTCTACTGGTATTAATGTTTGCTGAAAAAATTCTTGTGTTTTCCTTATAAGATTCAAACATGGAATATCTTTAATATCCCATTATTTAAGAGTAGTTACTAATTCCTAAATTTCCCTTTTGTTATACTTGCACTTCTATTAGCTAGTCTGTTCTAATATTTGAAGTTTAGATCTAGAATATAATATTCTCCATTATGCAGTTCAGTGGTTTTTTTACACATTCACAGTACTTGTACCCATCACCACAATCTATTTTAGAAGGTGTTGGTGACCCTAAAAGGAAATGCATACTAATGCATTTCCCATACGCACCCAATTACAAGAAAGACTGGTGGCTTTTAGAGTCACACGTGGCCATTCCTAACACAACTGAAGTTCCATTTGTTAATTAGAAAGAGAAAACGGGTATTGAATAGGCAAATATAGTCTTGCCACATTCTCTGTCTTGTGATCCCCTTTCTAGGTTAGTGTAAATACGTCTTCAATTAGCATTTTTTAAATAGTACATTTTTAATCCCTTGTGTATCTGAGACTGTATTTCAATGGCTTTCACATGTGAAAGTACACATTTGCTGTGGATCTTAAACTTTCTCATTCAAAATCCTGTAGCTTTTTTTTGAGAGAAGTCTCGCTCTTATTCCCCAGTTTTGAGTGCTATGGCTCGATCTCGGCTCACTGCAACCTCTTTCTCCCGAGTTCAACTGTTTCTCTTGCCTCTGCCTTCCAAGTAGCTGGGATTAAGTCGCCTGCCACCACGCCCGGCTTATTTTTGTGTATTTTAGTAGAGACGGGGTTTCACCATGTTGGCCAGGCTGGTCTCGAACTCCTGACCTCAGGTGATCCGCCTGCCTCGGCCTCCTAAATTGCTGGGATTACAGGTGTGAGCCACTGCACTGTAGCTATTTTTAAAGCTTTATTAAGGTGTATTTACATACCATAACATTCACTCATTTATAGTATACATTTTAGTGGTTTTTAGTATATTCATGGAGTTGTGCACCTAACACAGCGATCAATTTTAGAACATGTTCATGACCCCAAAAGGAAATCCTATCCACATTAATGCACATTAGCAGTTACTCTCATTTCCTCTCTTCTCCGCCCCTGACAACCACTAATCTACTTACTTTCTGTCCCTATGGATTTGCCTATTCTAGACATTTTGTATAAATAGAATCATACAATATATGACTTTTTGTGTCTGACTTCTTTTACTTAGCATGTTATCAGGGTTCATCCACGTTGTAGCACAGGGGTCCCCAACCCCTGTACTGGTCCATGACCTGTTAGGATCCGGGCCACAAAGCAGGAAGTGAATGCAGCCTTACCACATTCTAATGGAGGCCTGATCTGAAAGGTGCCCTGAGCTCTGCTTTCTGTCAGATCAGCCCTGGCATCAGATTCTCATAGGAGTGGGAACCCTATTGTGAACTGTGCATGCAAGGGATCTAGGTTGGGCACTCCTTATGAGAATCTAATGCCTAATGATCCTGAGATGAAACAGTTTCATCCTGAAACCATTCCCCCGCTATTCCCCTCCATGTCCATGGAAAAACTGTCTTCAACAAAATTGGTCCCAGGCGCCAAAAAGGCTGGGGACTGCTGTATGTAGCATGGATCAGTACTTCATTCCTTTTTGTTGCTGAATAATATGCCATTACATGGGCATTTTATCTATCCCCATACTCTTGCTAGGTATTTGGTTTGTTTCTTTTTTGGAGATATTATGAATATGTTATGAATCTTCATGTGCAAATTTTGTATAAACATGTCTTTTCATTTATCTTGGAAAAATACCTAGGAGTGGAATTGCTGGACCATAGCATAACTCTATGTTTAACCTTTTAGGAAATTGATAAGCTGTTTTCCAAAGTGGCTGCTCCATTTTATATTCCTGCCAGCAGTCTATAAGTTCTCATTCCTCCATGTGCTTGTCAAAACTGGTTATTGTCTATCTTTTTATTATAGCTATCCTAGCGGGTGTGAAGTAATATCTCATTGTTGTTTTTATTTTCACTTCCTTAATGACTAATAATGTGGACCATATTTTTATGGTTTATTGTTTATTAGCCAGTTGTGTACCTTCTTTAGAGAAATATTTATTCAGATCCTTTGCCCATTTTTTATTGGATTACTTGTTTTCTTAATTGTTGAATTTTAAGAGTTCTTTATGTATTCTGGAAACAAGTCACTTGTCAGATATATGATTTGCAGACATTTTATCTCATTCTGTGAGGTTTTTTTTTTTCAGTTTCTTGATGGTGTTATTTGATGCACAAAGGTTTTCAGTTTCGATGAAGTCTGCTTTGTCCTTAGTTTTTCTTTTGTCATTTAAACATGTGGTGTTGTAACTAAGAAACTGTTGCCTAACTCAAGGTCACGAAGACTTTTATGTTTTCTTCTAGGAGTTTTATAGTTCTAGCTCTTACATTCAGGTCTATAACCCATTTTGAGTTAATCTCATTTACAGTGTGAGATCTGGATCCAAATTTATTATTTTGTATGTGAATATCAAGTTGTCCCACTACCATTTGTTGAAAAGACAGATTTTTTTCCCATTGAATTGTTTTGACACCTTTGTTGAAAATCAATTGACCATAAATGTGAGTGTTCATTTCTGAACTCTTAGTTCTATTCCATGGATTATATGTCTATTGTTATGCCATTTCCATACTGTCTTGATTTTTATAGTTTTATAGTAGGTTTTGAAATAGGTGAGTACGATTTCTCCAACAGTTTCTTTTTTTCAAGATTGTTTTGGATATTCTGGGTCTCTTGCATTTTCATTTGGACTTTAGGGTATGTTTACCAATTTTTAACAGTAAAAATAGTAAAATTCTGATAGAAATTTTGATAGATATTGTGTTAAATCTCTAGCTTAATTTGAGGAGATGGGGTATTGCCATCTTAACAATGTGAAGTCTTCTTATCCATGAACCCAGGATGTATTTCTATTTAGATCTTCTTTGATTTCTTTCACCAATGTTTTATAATTTTAATTCTTATATTTCTTTTATTGATTTATTCCTAGTTATTATATTTTTTCTACTATAAATTATTTCTTAATAGTTTCTTAAGGATTATTTCTTAATTTCATTTTTGTATTGTTCATTGCTGCTGTACATAAACACAATTGGTACTTGCATATTGATATTGCTTATTGCCAAATTGCTGGACTCACTTATTAGTTCTAATTTTTTTTTGTCTATTTTTTAGGATTTTATATATATATATAAAACCACGTCATGCATATAGAGATAATTTTACCTATTCCCTTCCAATCTGGATGCCTTTTATTTCTTTATCTTGCATAGCTTCCCTGGCTAGAATCTCTAAGACAATGTTGAATAGAAATGACGAAAGTGACAGCTTTACTTTGTTCCTGGCCTTGAGGGAAAAGCATCTCGTTTTTCTCCATTAAATATGATGTTAGCTTGGAGTTTTGTTTCTTTTCATGTTTGTAGATACAGAGGAGAAACATGAGCTCAGTCACTCTCATGGAGTGAATGTTTATGTCCCCCCCAAATCATCTGTTGAAGCTCTAACTTTCAATTGGCTGTATTTGGAAGTAGTGCCTATGAAAAGGCAATAAAGGTTAAATGAGGTAATAAAGATGGGCTTTAATCTGATAGGGCTGGTGTCCTTATAAGAAGAGGAAGGGACACTGGACCTCTCTCTCTACCTTGTGAGGACGCAGTGAAGAGACAATCATATGAAACCAGGAAGAGAGTCCTCACCAGGGACTGAACTGGCCAGCATTTGGTCATGGACTTCCCAGTCTTCAGGACTAAGAGAAAATACATTTCTGTTGTTTAAGACACTCAGTGTGTGGTATATTGTTATGGCAACCTGAGATGACTAATATACTCACTTTAAGAGTTTTTTACTAGATGTTCACAGACATTTAAAAATCTTAAAGTTTATAGATTTTGCTAGGATATGTCTAGGTGATGGTCTCTGTTCACCGGCATTGTTTAAAACAGTGTTAGTTTTTATATTCTGCACATCAAGGCCTTTATTTAGCCTGGAAAACATTCTCCCTGCTCAATGGTATTGTTTTGCCTCCTATGTGCTGGTATCTTCTTTAGGAATACTAATTTTTGTGCACATTGGTTTTGCTCTTTTTCTCCTCTATATTTTCTGTCTTCTTTCATCTTCATCTTTTCCTTTGGATTCAGAGAGAACATATGAAGAACACATGACTGAAATCTCAAGTCAGACTGAAATCCTGACTTCGTCATTCACCAGGTTTGTGATTGTGTGCCTCCTGTGCCTCAGTTTCCTTATGTATAAATGGGGATACTGTAGTTTCTATTTCATGAAACTGATGTGTGGGTAATACAAGTAAAGCCTTTAGAATAATGCTTTACAATTAATGAGTTACTGGTAAATAAATGTAAGCAATGAACATTAGTATCACTGATGCAATTTTTCAGAGTATCAGTTGTGGGCATTCTGCTTAAAATATGGGTTTAATTTTTACATTTGAATTAAATGTCACTGCAGTCCTCCCCATTCTTGCCCATTTTCATCTCAACCTGTTTTTTCCTCTCAGTCTATTCCCTTCTTATGACCATTTTATTTTGACCCATAACGGTTGCATCTTCTTGCACTCTTGTTGATACCCATTTCAGGAAAAAAAAGACTATTTCCGATTTGAGGCACATCTTTTTCAGTGAACATGGTCTTGCACCTGCTTTCCTATTTTCTTTGTACACAATCAGTTTTAAAGGCCCTTTGTTGAGTGTACTCTGTTTTCATTGCATAACTAGATCCGTTTCAACTCAGTGTCTGGCAGCAATCGAGGTGAGTGGGCTACGCTTCGTCCCTCCCTCTGTCTACCCTGTGGTGATCACATTGCAGTCTCAGGTCTCAGCTGGAAGGCAGGGTGCTGTACTTGGTTCTTATTCTATTTCCCTGTGTTTTCAGACTTTCACTTAATGTTTCTCTTTGCTACTTAGAGGTGTACCTCATTCATTTTCCTGGCTTGTTTACCTTTTTAAAAATAAAATATACGAATAATTCCTCTCACATCCTCTTCCTAAAGTTCTTCTTGTTTGTGCCTCTGGCTGAATACTTTGTGTGGAGGGACATTTCCTAGAATGCACTGGGCCACCATCACTTCTTCCTCAACTCCTTTTGCTATCTTACTGTTTTCTGGAATTTTCAGTCCCGTTATGAATGTGGGAAGACTGGGAGAGGGAAGAGGTCAGGGGTTATCCTCCAACTGCCTTGAAGAATACTGCAAGAAGTGCAGAGGATGATTGATGTCTCATCCTTTCACAGATGCAGGCCCTACATCTCCAGGGCAGGGAACAGATTGGTGGGGAGAGGCACAAGCATCTCTCGTCTTCCTCTTGACCCACGGTCTCTATTTCTTAAAGTCTCACTTACTGAAGCCTGGGTACATTCCCTTCAGCCACAGTCTACTTTCCATATAACTGAGGCTGATGTGCAGCCAGTACTTTCCACTATCCCTTTAGAGTTGTTCATGACTGTCTTGGTAGGTTCATGCAGGGTCCTGGATAATAAATATTTTGAATAGCTAGCCCTGGATAGCTAGATATGGTTACTTTTCAGGGTAAGCTTTCCTGCTGTTATGAGCTTTCATCTAAGCTCGACTTGGAGTTCAAGCTGGGTGCCAGTTTGCATTGGAAGTCTCTATGGGCTAGAATATAAAATCCATGGCATGGCTGCTGTTTCTGACTGCATTGAGTAATTTCATTTAATAATCATTTTGATTTTCCCTGTGTGTAAATCTTCCCTGAGAGGAGGTTAGGCTCATTGGGAGATGAATTCTTTCTCTCAAGTCATTAAGGTTCCAGTTAGTGCTTTGTGTCTATAATTAATTAAACTACACTCAAGTTCCCTAAAAATGAAATTGCCTATGTCCCTAGTGGAATTTGAGGTTCAAACTGAATATACTCAGGGATGAATATATCCAAACCTGGGTCTTTCTTGAGGATCATCTTATGTGATTTTTGCCTCCCAACCTGTCTTGGTGGATGTATCTTGTGGGAAGGGGTATGATAAAGTTGATATTTCATTTCTGTTTTTGTATTTTGCAGATTTTTTTTGCTAACCTAATGGTCTTATCTGGTAATATTGAGAAGAGGGTGATAGACAATAAAAAGGGAAGTATTCTTTATTTTAATTAAAATGCTAATATGAGGCACAATCATTGAGTGATTGCATTACAAAACAGCTACTTGTTCTGCCATAGTTAAGTGTGATTTGATGCGTCCATTATAAGCCTCTATTCTCAGGGGTTTATATCTTGGCCAAAATAGTCCCTCCAGGCTGAAACTTGGCAGACATCTCAGCCTAATTACAGTCGTTTTCCTTTTTGGTTTAAGAAAATGGAATTATTAGTGCTTGAACCCCAAACCCCCATATTTCAAAAGGATTATATTTATATTCACATAAATTGTGGGCTCTTGATCCTTCCAAATAAAATGACAACTTAGCAAGAACCAAAGATCCAGGGACCCCATGGAGAGAAAGTCATGCTTGCTCAAGCAACAGCAGCAAGGAGTCAAGGAAATCACTGAATTAATAATGAGGTTTGTGGGTATGGTGAGAAGGCCAGTTCTGTGGGTTTTGGTGCCTTGAGTAAATAGGTGAGGTGCATTCCCTGATCCCCAATCCCAAGGCCACAGCCATCATCACATTCTTCCATAAACTTTTTGCTGTTACCCTAGAATTCTCTCACCACTCATCCTCCGACATCTCTTTTTCTCATTCATTTTTACGCATCAACAGAGGTGGACAAAATCCAAGGGGGATGGAGATGATCAAAGAGGTCTTTGCTATAATAGAGAAATTCTGAATATGCATTCTTCCCTGTCTTATATGTTGTTCTCTTGGAGACCTCAGAGGAGGTCTCAGGGCCTTACTAGCCTCCCAAGAGCCATGAAAGTAATACGTTTGCTTCCCTAAATTATCAATTGAAACATAGATGACTATAAATAGCACTTACATTTTCATTATTATTTAGGTGTAGTAGGTGAGATTTGATGTAAAATTTTACATCTTACCTTTTATATCACCTGTTTGACTTTTTTTATTACTAGAAACATGTCACATATCCTTTCAAGTGAAATTACTGTAAACAGTAGATAGAATACTTCTTGCAACTTTTAGATGACTTCCCTGACAAAACCCACACTCTACAATTTGCAAAGTTTAGTAAAGAAACCAGTGAGGTTTATGCAGTTTACAGCTTGGTATTCCCTGGGCTCTTGCTTATAAATCTATCTAGATATAGGTCATGAATATGTAATATGCAGACTGATGCTGAATGTAGCACCGTAATATAAATAGACTACATGAGCTTTTCAAAAAAGCAACAGGAGTTGGAAAAAAAATCTACTCAATTTCCTACACAGTGCAGCCCATTAAGGAGACAGTAAAATCAAAATGTTGAAGTTACTAGAAGGAAATTTTGCTGAATCAGTTCCTTCCAAGAGTCTGGCATGAATGAGTCATATTGTACACAGGGAGAAGCAGCTCAGGCACACCCTTAGTTGTCATGGATTTCATTTACTTAGAAGGTTTGGTATTTGTGTGAGTGCAGTGAGCAAATAAGGTATGTCAATGGTACCTAAAAATGAAGCCTACAACAATTAAATTAGAAACTAAAAAGGTTTTGAATGGTAAAACTGAATACATTTTAATTGAACATAATTCTATTGAAGACTATTAAATTACCACCTTGGAACAAAAGCACAAACAATGTGATAATGAGCTATGGAACCAAAATTTAGAACAGACAAACTGAAAAAATTACAGGTACCCCAGTGTAGGAAATTTACAGTGCTGATGATATGAAAATATGAATTATTTATATCTTCTTTAAATGTAAAATGTAAATTTGCTTGGAATTAATTTCTGTTGGGAAATTACTGCTCAGTAAACAAAGATATCTCTTAGGGTAATATTTTTTCCTCCTAAATGTATTATTATTATTTTATTATTATTGTTGTATGGTGAACAAGAGAAAGTTTAAGGATATTCAAGGTTGAAAACTTCTGAGTTATAGTTACACTGGAAAATAAGTCTTTTATTTCTAGGCAACATGTAATGTAGACAGTTAAAGAGTTATTTTCTTCAAAGGACAGCCAAGCTAAGTGTGATGGGCTGCATTGTGACCCCCAAATCTGTAATGTCAAAAATGTTGAACCCTTAATTCCCAATATGACTATATTTGGAGATAGAATCTTTAGGAGATAATTAATATTAAATGAGATTATAAGAATGGGACCCTAATCTGATAGGATTATGTCTTATAAGACTTATATAAGAAGAGCAAGGGAGAGATATTTCTCTCTCTCTTTTTTTCTTCGTAAATGCAGAGGAAAGGCATATGAAGACAAAGCAAGAAGGTGGCCAACTGCAAGCCAGGAAGAGCGACTTCACCAGAAACCAAACTGACCAGCAAATTGATCTGGGACTTCCCAGCCTCCAGAACTGAGAGAAACAATTTCCGTTGTTTAAGCCACCCACACTATGGTCTTTTGTGATGGCAGCCTGAGCAGACTAAGACAGATTTTGGTACTGAGAAGTGGGTGCTACTGTTAACAAATATCTAAACACATGGAAGCAGCTTTGGAACTAGGTGATGGCCATAGGCTGGACAAGTTTTGAGGTTCATTCTAGAAAAAGCCATTGCTATGACGGGACTGTTGGTAGAAATATGGACTTTAAAGGTAATTCTGATGAAGGCTCAGAAAGAAAAGAGAACAGCTGTAGACAAAGCTTCCATCTTTTCAGAGAACACATGGATAATTATGACTAGAATGGTGGTAGAAATATAGACATTCCAATGAGGACTCAGACAGAAATGAGGAACAGGTTATTGGACTAGAGAAACTGGGATTCTTAGATAGTGGCAAAGAACTTGGCTGAATTTTATTTTAGTGTTTTGTGGCAGGTAGAACTTGTGAGTAGTATAATTGAATAGCTGGAGAGATTTCAAAGCATTTTTAAGCAAAATACTGGAGGTGTGGTTTGGATCCCTCTTACTACTTATAGCAAAATGCCAGGAGAGAGAGAGAGAGGAATCGAAGAATAAATTGTTAAACAAATAGGAACCAGAACTTGGAGATTTGGAAAATTCTCAGTCTATCCATATTGCAAAAAAAATGAGAAAGTTTGTTATGAAGATAACACTAAGAGTGTAACTGAAAACCAGTTGAGAAAGAGACCATGACTGCAAATCATGAACTGACAGCCATCTCAGCAGAAGCTAGGAACAGAGATGGGATTATACTTGCTGAGATGCTATCAGTTTGAACTAAAGGAGACAGAGAACATAAGACAAAATGAAGGAAGGCTGTTGGGCCTCTTGGATTCTACAGGACTGCACCATAGAGCTCTTTGTCTGTGAGGCTGTGCTATTCTTAAAGGAAAGAGAAGAATTACCCAAAGGTGATTCAGAGATTATTCGATGATCATTCATATGATAAGAAAGCAAAACAGCCTTATTGTTTATAGCAAGAAAGTGAGTGGTCTGGATGGAAGATGAAAACCAGCCACAAGATTCCTTTAAGCCAAAGCCTAATCCAGAGGAAGGCCCTAACTCTCTTCAGTTCTTCAATTCTGTGAAGGCTGAGAGAAGTTGAGGAAGCTGCAGAAGAAAAATTTGGAACTAGCATATATTGGTGCATAATGTTTAAGGAAAGAAGCCATGTCCCCAACATAAAAGTTCAAAGTGAAGCAGCAAGTGCTGATGTAGAAACTGTAGCAAGTTATCCAGATGATCTAGCTAAAATAATTGATAAACATGGCTCCAGTAAACAACGGATTTTAAATGTAGACAAAATATCCCCCTATTGGAAGAAGATGCCATCTAGGACTTTCACAGCCAGAGAAGAGAAATCAATGCTTGACTTCAAAGCTTCAAAGGACAGGATGATTTTCTTGTTAGGAGCTAGTGCAGCTGGGTGACTTTAAATTGAAGTCAGTGCTCATTTATAATTTCAAAAATCCTAGGGTCCTTACGAATTATGCTAAATCTACTTTGCCCTTGTTCTCTAAGTGGAACAAAGCCTGGATGAGAGTATATCTGTTTAGAACATGATTTACTTAGTATTTTAAGCCCACCATTGAGACATACTGTTAGAAAAAAAGATTTTTCAAAATATTACTTCTTATTGACAATGTACTTGGTCACCCAAGAGCTCTGATTGAGATGTACAAGGAGATTAATGTTTTCACGCCTAAAATCATGCAGCCCATGTCAAGGAGTAGTTTTGACTTTCAGATATCATCATCTAAAAAATAGATTTAAGGCTATCACTGCCATAGGTAGTGATTCTTCTGATGGATCTGGACAAAGTAAATTGAAGACCTTCTGGGAAAGATTCACCATTCTAGACACCATTAAGAACATTTGTGATTTATGGGAGGAAGTCAATAGATGAACATTAATGGGACTTTGGAAGAAGCTGATTCCAACCCTCATGGATGACTTTAAGGGGTTCAAGATGTCAGTGAAGGAAGTAATTACAGATGTGGTGGAAATAGCAAAAGAATTAGAATTAGAAATAAAGCCTGAAGATGTGACTAAATTGTGCAATCTCATGATAAAAATTGAATGTATGAGGAGTTGCTTCTTATGGATGAGCAGAGAAAGTGGTTTCTTGAGATAAAATCTACTTCTGATGAAGATGCTGTGAACATTGTTGAAATGACAACAAAGAATTTAGAATATTCTGTAAACTTAGTTGATAAAGCAGTGGCAGGGTTTCAGAGGATTTAATCCAAGTTTGGAAAAAGTTCTACTGTCGGTAAAATGCTATGAAACAGCATCACATGCTACAGAGAAATCTTTCATGGGAAGAAGAATAAATCAATGCAGCAAATTTAATTGTTGTCTTATATTTTTCAGAATTACCACAGCCACCCCAATCTTCAGTAATCAGTCAGTAGCCATCAACATGGAGGTAAGACCCTCCACCAGCAAAAAAATTTTGGCTTGCTGAAGACTGAGGTGATCATTAGCATTTTTTAGCAATAAGTGTTTTTAAATTAAGGCATGCATATTGTTTTTAGACATAATGTCATTGCACATTTATAGTATAGCGTAAATATAATTTTTATATGCACTGGGGAACAAAAAAAGTTGTGTGACTCACTTTATTGCATTATTCACTTTATTGCAGTGGTCTGGAATCAAAGCCTAAATATGTCTGAGGTATGCCTGCATATATTTTTTAATCATACCAACTCTAGTCTATAACTGAAGAGAGAAAGAAAATACATGATTTGTGATTATCCATTATGGACAGTCATACTTTTTTTTTTTTTTTTTTTTTTGGAACAGAGTCTTTCTCTGTTGCCCAGGCTGGAGTGCAATGGCATGATCTCAGCTCACTGCAACCTCCACCTCCCAGGCTCAAGCAATTCTCCTGCCTCAGCCTCCTGAGTAGCTGGGATTACAGGCATGTGCCACCAGGCCTGGCTAATTTTTTCATTTTTAGTAGAGTTGGGGGGTGGGTTTCACCATGTTGGCCAGGCTGGTCTCGAACTACTGACCTCAGGTGATCCACTTGCTACAACCTCCCAAAGTGCTGGGATGACAGGTGTGAGCCACTGCGCCTGGCCACTAATTTTTTAAGTTGTAAAATGGTTCCTACCAATGTGTTGCAGCTTTCATGCGCAATTAGACATGGTCTGCCATACAAAATGCTCACACTGGCTGAATATTTATGCGGTTAATTTTATGTTATTATACCAAAGTCTTGCATAAAATTAGCACTCAGTAAGTATTTATGTGAGGGATCAGGGGAAAGGAGGAGGGATGAGCAGAAGGAAAGGACAATCAGAGAGATACAGTTGAGGGAGATGAAGAAGGAGGGAAAGGAAGGAAGGAAGGAAGGCAGGTCACCTCATGATTCCCCTCAGCCAGCTGTCATTGTAAATGAATGAGCAGAAAATGGTATGATGTTATTGAAAGACATGCAAAGGTCTGTTTATTGGGTTCTAAATTCTCTGGTATTGGATTCTTATGTGTATCTCCTGGAGACTTTTCCCTTTTAAATACTCTAAGGCACCAGCAAAAGTTAATTGATTTGATTTATCCCTTTAGTCTTATTGTTGTCTAGAAAAGAGTAAATTTCTGAGAAACACGATCCAGGAGAGGAAGCTTGTGATGGGGAAGGGGCTTAGGTGTTTTAGATGGAAGTGTGGCTGTGTTTCTTTCAGATAATCATGGAGCTGCCAGAGTCCTGGGTTCCTGCGTCCCTAAAGGAAGGATAGGGATGAATGTTTTCTATTTCCTGATTTTGCATTGTTTATGTGATTTTTAAAAATAACCCTTAATTCTCTGCCCTGACTTTTCAACATTCAGGAAAGAACATTGTGGTAAGAGCCAGAAGGTGTGTGATTAGGGTTGGGTCTACCCCAGGGCGGAGTCAGGGTTAGCTTTTGCCTAGAGTAGGCCAATTCTCTCCTTCCCTTGACTAATCCTCAGGTCCCAAGGATGCTCTCTCTTGAGCAGATGCAGAATAAACTGGACTCTCCAGTGGGGCCCTGTGCATGTCACCTTGACATGGGTGGAGCTGAAGGGGAAAGGAAGCCATGTGGGGTTAGCACAGGGTAGGGGAGAGATGAGGAGAATGGAGGTGAGGCTGTGGTCTTGGAAAGGAAGAGGTGTTCCTCCCTAAGAAAACCATCCTGGATACCCCTGCCTCCCAGCTCACCCTCCTCCACTTCCTCCTCTGACCTTCTTGCCTTGTCAGAATTATTTATACTCCAGGCTTTCTCCCTCTCCATGTTATTCTGCCCAGCAGTGTTCACAGCTGTTCCATGGCTTTTCTCCACAACACAGTCCCAGGGCATTGCCTCAAGATTGCCAGCTTAGGTCCCTGGTCACATGGCTCAGAACACTTGCCCATTTGCACTGAGTTGAGGAAGTGTAGGCAGCACAGTGTGGCAGTGAAGAGTATGACTCTCAAGCCAGCCAGCATGGGTTTGATTACCAGCTTTGTGACTTTGAGCAAGTTATTAACCTCTTAGTTTCCTCATCTTCCAAAATTAGGACATAATACTGTCTCTCTCACAGAGTTGTTCAATTATTTAAAAAAATTAATACATGTAAAACATCATAAGCATTTCATAAGTGTTTGCTTTTTTACTGTAAATAGTTCCTGGAAACCAAGTACCACATCTGGCTAATTTCTGTATGCTCAGCCCTATACAGAAATGCATCCTAAATACATTGTAACAGTTTTAATCAATTGTTAATTAATTGATTCCCAGCTTCTTAATGGACTCTGATGTCTGACAGTTATGGTTGTACAGGGTGAGGTAGTCAAGTCTGGCAGCATTGCGTGGATTCAAACACACAGTAAAGGAGTCCGGCAGCCTGAGTTCAAATGCTGGCCCTACCATTTTTCAGTTGTGATACCCTGGGAAAGTTTCTGAAACTCCCTGAGTTGAAATTTTCTCATTTTCTAAATGGAGAAAGTTTTGCTTTGAAGATTAAATGTGACAGAGCTATTATTATTCCCCTGTTGTGCTTTGCTGAGGATATGGAGTCCATGTCTGCGGGTATGGAACTAGGGCTGAAGATCAGTTTGCAGAAATTCTGGCTTCTGGAGTGGTGTCAGCAAAACTTAAACATAGGGCCGCTTGTTTTGTTCTGGTCTTGTCCTGACTACCATCTTCCTCTCTGCCTCCCTTTTCTTTGAAATCTAAGTAACACTTCTGGGTTCAGAGTTGTTTCTGCATGCAAGGCAATCAAAGGTGCTCATACAATTCCTAGATGTCCAAGCTGGACAGCACCTCAGCAACCACACACCCATCTGCACTTCACAGGTAAGGGAATGGAATCTGGAAAAGAAATGCAATTGGTTTGACCAAAATACATATTTAGCAGTAGCAGAACTCAGACAAACACTGGGTATTTCAGCTGTCTATCCATTGATCTTTGTTAAACCACGGCCTCCCTGAGTTGATGCCACAAGGCCTTTTTAACCCTTACCAAAATAACACAAAATGATGTATATAAATCATTAAAAGGTCCACCAAGCACAGAGAGGGTGGGAGAGAGGAGGGAAGGGACCTAAATGCATTAATTTCTTTAATTAACATAAATAGTAAGTTAGCTGTTCAGAGTATGTTTGCACTTTCTTGCAATTCATTACTTTACTCTATTCCAACTAAACAGAGGTCATGTTCTGAAATGGTTAAGAATAAAGATTCCAGGTCCCAGAGGCGGAATGCACTTCCAGCATGTACTAGCTGTGAGGCCTGCACATGTAACTTCTCTATGACTCCATTTCCTTACTTCACAGAATGAGAAGGAAAGACACACCTACCTCATAGTGTGGTTGAAGAGATTTAATATAACAAGACATCAAAAAACACAGCAGAATCTGCTACATGTTAAGTATTTACTGTATGTCAGTTGTTCTGGATGGATAAAATTGCCACATGGCTGCATTTCAAATGATGAAAATTCTTATTACTTCTTATTCTCTTGCAGTAAGAGATTGCTTCTGTCTGGAATGTTTCCTCTTCTTCCTATCAGAGTATAGGTGGGAGGGGTGGGAGGCATGCATAATGCAGGCCAGGTTCTGAAGGCCACAAGGCAAAAGGTATGATGCCTTCTTATGCTCACACTCCAGACACTGAGAGCCAAACGCGTCCTAAGTCCCAAGAGGAGATTACGCTGGGGCCTTGTCAGTTAGTGAAGGGTTTATTGGTCACTGGAGTCTAACCAGGCCTCTCTGAGTCTCCCTGTTGCCCGCCCCTGCTTGGGTCTGCAGCCTGGGCCTTGCCCAGCCCCTCTTCCCATGAGCAGCCCTTGTTACCTCCACACTTTCCTTCTCAGGGCTCCCCAAGCCCATCAACCCTTTTCTCATGCTGTGTCACTGCACCTAACTTTCCCTCTGCCTGGGACATTCTTATCGTTCCCCGCCTCCCACCTGACACCTGGCTTGACCTTTTTTTAGCAATGTGCAAGCTCTGATGCTAGGGTCTCTCTGAATCCAGAATGCTCCTGGGCTCCTCCAGCATTTTGTTTTGAATTGTTGTGCTACCCATAATATGTGCACTGTGTCTCTTCCTTGCCAAGAGTGGGCTCCTTCTGGGCAGAGACCCATCTTACTCATACCCTCAGCTTCTAACACATGGCCTGGCACATCATAAGTGCCCATGGAGACTGGTAGAGAAATTAGTGCCCCTACCCACACCTGACCACCATTCTTGCCAGTACAACTCTCGAGCTCTTTCCCTTCTGCATTTAGAGTCTGGAGCTCAATTAGGTTTCCAAATGTAAATTCTGTCTTTTAATTAAGAACTGTAGAAAAATATATATGTGAATGTGGATATATTTTCAATCTTGATGTTGGCATTTTTTCTACATTTGCTTGTTTTGGAGACTCTGGTTTCCCCTGGGATCATGCCTTTCTCCCCGTAAATGGACAGGAAAGTGAAGATGTGAATATTTTTATCTGACATTATTTTGGAGCATGGCTTTCCTGTTTGCTGTTGTTTCCTTTTCATGGTCCATTAGCAGCTTCCAAAGGCAATATCCTTTCACTGTCACACTGTGCCATGGGGGGCCATTTCAACAACTTCAGACTAGGGCATTAAGTGCAATTCTGGATGAGAGTCGGCACATAACCAAATAAAAATAATAAAAGGAAACCTTGTAGGAGCCATTTAGAATGCTGTCCCGTGCTGAATTCATTTGCGGCCTCTCAGAAACCTACCCATCACCAGTGATCAGCCCCGAGCCCGGGCATACCTTATTTAATTGTAAAGTATTTCATATCCTCAGAAACAGCCCTGCTCATTTGCTTTTCCTTTTTTGAAGATTGTCTTGGTGGAATGCTGAGATTCTAATCAGTGGGGGAAAAAGAAAATGCAGGTTTTTGTTTCAGCAAGAAAAAAAAAAGGTGCACTTCTTGTAGCTTTTCTCCTCGCCTTAAAATGAGCATTTAGGAGACCTTTTTGGAAATTCTTCTAAAATAGGTGCTTAGCACAGCAGAGAAGATGGTAGAAAAAGCAAGGTGAATTAAGTTCAAGCGCCTAACCCAGTATGAGCCACTGCTACCCTACCTCTGGTCTCCACTTGGATGGCAGTTTCAGAAATGAACTGGGGAAAAATAAGCGTAAGAATTTGTCTCCAAGCCAGTGTCCCTGATGGGCAGCCCAGTTGAGAGCAAGGTTCTTCCGAATGGAGAGAGTCCCCTGAGCCTGAATTCCAGGAAAGTCTCAGGTCTAATCAAGTCAGGGCAGGTTAGCCTACATCAGTTTGTCCCTGGCATCACAGCCACCTGGGGGAGCAAGGCTGTTAAAAGTATTCCTGGAGACCTTTTACCCAGAAATTCTGACTCAGTTGATCACGGATGGGCAATGAGAATCCACATTCTATTAGCTTTTCTACATCTCAGTGATGCAGGTGAATAAATACTAGTGGAATATTCAATAATCAACCAGCCAAGGAATGTTTGTTGAGTGTTTGTGCAAAATGCCATTCCTGAGACCTGAGATGGTCATATATTAGAGCTGCTCCTTCAGTTTAGCATAAGGATGGTCTGCGTTAGAAGACCAGGGATGGCCATTAAAAACACAGCCTTACGAGCCTGAATAATAAAAGAATAGGAGAACAGGAGCATTCAGATCATAGCTAACATTTATCACACACTTAGGTGGCCAGCACTATGCTATAAAATTTTCCTCTAGACTCCTTTAAATTAAGGACTGTTTTGTCTTGTTCATTGTTGTCACCTCAGCTCCTAGGACAGGACCTGGCACATAGTCACTGCTCAATAAATATTTGTTAAATAAATGTACAAATGCATTATTAGCTTATCCAATCTTCTGACAGCTCTCTGAGCTAAATATTAAATATTCCAGATACACTAAAATTCTGGGAGGGGGACCAGAGAATCTGTACTTTTATCAAGCACTTTGAGAGATTCTTAAGATTGACTAGATTTGGGAAGCAGAAAATCTGGACCAAATTCCCTAACGGGTATTTAAATCCCCTGAAAAACAGTCTAATTCAATGTTTCTTCAGCTTATCCTTGAATTTTCCAAAGATAAGATATCCTTGCATTTTCTGAAGATATTAGGGTAGTGCAAAACACAGCCCAGACCACAGTCTAATCATTTTAATTATTAAAGTGTTATTTTTTTTTGAGATGGAGTCTCACTCTGTTGCCCAGGCTAGAGTGCAGTAGCACGATCTCTGTTCACTGCAACCTCCACCTCCCGTGTTCAAGCAATTCTCCTATCTCAGCCTCCCGAGGAGCTAGGATTACAGGCGTGCGCCACCATGCTTGGCTAATTTTTGTATTTTTAGTAGAGACGGGGTTTCACCATGTTGGCCAGGCTGGTCTCGAACTCCTGATCTCAAGTGATCCACCCTCCTCAGCCTCCCAAAGTGCTAGGATTACAGGCGTAAGCCACCACACCCAGCTAAAATGTTATTTTTTATGGTCAAGTGAATCATAACTCTTCTTCATTTCTACCCATGGCTCTTATTTCTTCTCCAAGAAAAAGATCATGTCCATCACATTGAGTTATCCATTACTGTGCGTAATGGAGATTTAAGATTATACTATTTTCCATATATTCAAGGATCAAGCCAGAGGCAAAGAGAATGAGAGATCTATGGCCTGATCCCAGATGAGAGACCTAGGCTCCTGGACTCATTGGAAATAATACTGTGCCCTGAGCTTAGGTAGAACATGGACTCAAGTCTGATAACCTTAGATTTGAAACTTGACACTTTGACAACTAGCCATGTGACCTTGTGAAAGGCTTTCTCATCTTCAGTTTTCCCGTGTGTGAAGTGGAAATAATAAAATATCATAGCATCGTGAGTGTAAAACATAATAGCTGCCAATAACAAAACCAAAACCACATATAACAAAAAATTAATACGAGTATAAAAGTCACAGCTAACACTTATCACAGCCCTATTATGTGCCCAGTATGTTGCTAAACAACTGTCCTCTAAGCCCCTATAAGTTAAGGGACTGTTTTAATCGTTTTGTTCATTGTGGTATCCCCAGCACCTAGAGCAATGTATGACACATAGTAATGGCTCGATAAACATTTGATGAATAAATGAGTGAACCCATTATTAGCTTGTCTAATCTTCAAAATAGTTCTGAGATAAATGCTTTTGGTAATCCTATTTGACACAATGAGAAAACTGAGACTTGACAAGGTAAAGTTACTTGTTCAACCAGTAGGCAACGAAGCAGGGATTTAAACCCAGACACATTCCTGTGATCCCTACCAACTAGTTATTGTAGGCATATTACCATTTATTGACAATATTGGTAAATCTAACTTTATATTTGTATTTTTTTATAAATGTATTTTAATGCCTAATGCATTTTATATTTGTATTCTTACACATCATGACATCTGTTGCTGGAGAGGGGGTGCATTAATTTGGTCCTGATATGAGATCCCAATGCTGCCTTCACTTCCTGTGGACAAATGTGCATGTTCAGAAGCTGGGAACAGACAGGGCAGCAATCTTTTTGTCCAGCTTCTGGTTGCCTTGATGCCTGCTTTGTGAGACACCATGCTTTACCCAGAATCTTCAGCTGTCTTTTCCTCCCATTGAATAGTCACTAGGAAAAGCAAGAACTCTAAAACTGCTGGACTGAAAATGAAATATGCAATGGCTTCAGGCTATGTTTTCCCTTTGCTGGGAAGCACTGCTATAATTGTTTCTACAAAAAGAAACTACAACTGTGGCAAAAAAAAAAAAAAAAAGAAAAAGAAAATCAAACCCTCTGTTTGCTCGAACCTATCATAAACCATTGCTGGTAATTATAGAAGCTGATTGTGCGACAGTTTAGTTTAACTTAATTGGCAATTTTTTTTAAGCTGCAACACAATAAAAATAGTAAAGAACGAGTCAGGTTCTAGAGATGGAACATTTAGCTTTGGTGAAATGTCAAAGATCTGCACACACTGCCAAAGGTGTGGGAATGTAACTGAGCTGTCAGCTCTGTTATTTAAATCCTTGCTTCTTGTGTTTTAAATTCTGCTTCCTGAGTGCACAGTCTATTGTGGACTTGCATCCTATTGTGGCTAAGCAGCTCTTTAAGCAGTTGTGGAAAGAAATGGGCCCCCCAAACCAATTTAGAAATATGGCTCCTGTGTCTGGAAGAGATGGCTGTGCAAAACCAATAGCTGTGTCCCATTGCAATTTAAGTATAATCACTTCTTTTGGGGGTTCATTTTATTTGATTAAAGAAATTGATTAAAGCTTTACCTCCTTTTCCATTACTAGGAACACTCTCATTCCTGTTTCCTTTCCTTTGGTCCTTCTCTTTCATCATGATGATTGTCATCTCATCATCATCATCACCATCATCGTCATCATCATCATCATTCCATCTTAATAATAATGATAATAATAGCCAGCATTTATGATCACTTCCATAGGACAGATATTAGGTCAAGGACTTTCAACAGATTATCTCATTCAATCTTCACAACTATTTAAAAAGCTATCTATTAGAAAGTGGCAAGCCTAGATTCACACCCTGTCTGTTTGGGACCAGGGCATACACTTATATCCATGATATTTTCTATCATCTTACAGTTTTGTTTACAACTGGGCCTCCATCTCTGGGACAAAGCTTAGCTAAGTTTCATAGCCAAGGCAGAAAATAGAGCAAAACCTCAGGGCCACCATCTAGTGAGGCTTGGCATTGGTCTTCCTACCTGTAAAGCCAGTATCTAGTATGTCAGGAATGACACTTGGGGGCCTTTGTCCCTTCCAGGTGGCAGTCTTCCATGTGTAATAACCCTTAGCCACAGCTCCTCCTCTGGATGGGAGCTCTGGCCTCCTTTCCCTGCCCTACCTGCCAGGTCCCCCCTAGGCTTGGAGCTCTTCCCTGAACACCAGCCCACAATCCAGGGTCAGAGAGACCCCTCCCTACTCCTATCAGTCCCCTTCTCCCAGTGCTTGGATTCCCACTCCTTGTACCTAAGAGTGCATAGTGAAGGTAAGCTGCATATAGAGATGTTTTAGTAACTTCCTTTGAAATGAAAATCGCAATGATGGTGATTATGGTGATTTATTGAGTGCTGTTTGCCAGCACTATCCTAAGTGCTTTTGCATGTACTAGCTGCCCTCCCAATAACCCTAGGAGGTAGATCTATTGCTTTCACCAGTTTCCAGATGAGGAAGTGAGGAGCACAAAGGTTAAGAGACTTACCAGAGGTCACATAACTAGAAAGTATCAAAGCCAGATGTGCACCCAAAACTGGTAAGCTTAATCATGATGCTGTGTTGTGGTGTCAAAATAGTGTTAGCAATGGTTTGAGGAACCAAACATTCAAAATGCTTCAGACGAACACAACAACTTTTTCAGGTAAGTTGATTTGTGAAAAAGTACTTTGCTTTCAAACTTAGCATGTCACTTGGAAATGGCTGTAATTAATGTCAAATTTAGTTCCAGTCTCCTGGAACCTAAATACCATTGAGACTAACAGTATTTTCTACATTCTAATTACATTTTAGAATACACTTACATCACTTGATGTTCCAAAGCTTTCTAATGATTGAATTGCAATTAAGAGCCTATGCCATATTCTTACACATACTGTTTTCCTATCAAAGTATAAATGATCACAATACTACCTATATTTGTACGTGACTCATTA
Organism: Pongo pygmaeus; assembly: GCF_028885625.2. Classification (NCBI taxonomy): domain Eukaryota; kingdom Metazoa; phylum Chordata; class Mammalia; order Primates; family Hominidae; genus Pongo; species Pongo pygmaeus. Next base: position 55,144,523 of record NC_072379.2, on the reverse strand, counting down.
ACATTCCACCATATTACTGACATTTATACATGCTATTGACATTGATGGTTCCAATACCAGCCAGTTAACAAGGAATGACAGGCTTATTACATGTTCAGCACTTGATGTATTTAATAATACATAGGTGAGTAAGAAAATTGCTGTGATAAGAAACATATACATTTATGACTGTGTATACATAGTATTTTTTCCTTGTAAAATGGTGGTTAGCAAATTTTAAAAAATTATTTCCTAGAGGTTAGCTGTGGGAGGTCATCAAAGGAAACCTGAGTTGGAAGAGGAAGGAACTAAAGTCAGAACAAGGGCTGGGTCTGTTTCCAAATAAACCGTGAATAAGAAGTAGCATCAAATAAGAAAAGGAAATGCAGCAGGTGGCTCAGCTGAAGAAAAGAGAAGTCTGCTCACATAAGGGTCTGGACTGAGGCTGGAGGGTCAGGGACTCAATCATAAAACTATCCTATATGGACGTGCTTTAGAAAAGATAAGTAGGAAAGTATAAATAGAGAAAAAAAGGTGGCAAATGCTCCAGGGCACAGAAGCTCCAGAAACCTCCACTTCATTGAGGAACTGCATCAATCTCTGGGGACAACATCAGGGGCTTCTTTTCCCTGATTCAAGGGACTGAGACAGAGAGAAGAACTGAGTGACAGGGGGCTGTGGCCAGAGAAGCTTAGTGCCTTCCATCCAGGCTTCCACTAGGAGAGACCTTCTTGAGCTTGTTACCAAACTCTGTGGGCCAGTCCAAAGCTTCCTTCAATTAAGATGCCAAAGTCCCTTTAGCTTCCAGGTGAGAAAAGATTAAGGTGAGAAGGATGACTAGAGGATGAGGGCCCCCAAAATGGATCTTGAAGCCTAGATATTGCTGGGTGAAACCAAATCCGTGGTCTGCTATCAGATTCTATGCTTCCATGTATTCTTATCTACCAAAAAAAGCTTTCTTCATATAGAATGGCAGCTTTCAAAATTGTTAGGCTAATGTGTATTCTTCTAGTTTGGGAGAATATTGAGATTTCTCATTTAACAAACTATAACCATCTGGGATTTTTCCTGGAGGAGATGTCACCTCTTGTGGGACAGAAAATGGAAGCAAGACTTGAGACAGTGCCTGGGACACTGGGGAGCAGAAGCTTCCATCGTGCTTGAGGTACAGTGTTTCTGGTTATGCAGGGAGGGATGGGATGCAGAAAGGTCACAAAGATGGACACATACTAAGATAATGGACAGACAGACAGACTAGCATGCCCCACTCTCGCCCCAGAACATACCTTGGGAATATGTGGACCTGAGCTGGGGAGAGGAGCTGTATGTGTGTGAGTAGATGGCCCGAGCTGTGCCTGGCAGCCAGGAGCTTGGGTTGGAGACCTGGCACCTGTTTGTCCTCTGCACCACCCTCTGCATGCAGATTGTGAGTGACGGGATGGTGGCAGTGGCTGTGGCCTAGCTGTGGACTCCTGGGGTAAAGCAGAGCTTGAGTTTCAGGCTCTGTTCCATGACTCTAAAGTGGACTACACCAAATTGGCCCAATGGACTGTCAGGGACACCACGTGGCTGCAACCATGACAACTGTCACATGGAGTTCCCCAGAGAAAGAAGCATGCTCGCTGCTTCCTGTCCTTGCAGGGATTTAATCAGACCTCCTGGAAAGAGTAAGACCCCAAAGCTTTTGGACTTGTCACAGGAATATGAGATCTATAGAGGAGAACATTTTTTTGTTGTTGTTGTTCCCATGGCTGTTGTTTTTGTTTTGTTTTTTAATTTTTTATTTCCATAGGTTATTGGTGAACAGGTGGTGTTTGGTTACATGAGTAAGATCTTTAGTGGTGATTTGTGAGACTTTGGTGCACCCATCACCTGAACAGTATACACTGCACCCTATTTGTAGTCTTTTATCCCTCACCCCCTTCCCACTATTTCCCCCCGAGTCTCCAAAGTCCATTGTGTCATTCTTATGCCTTTGCATCCTCATAGCTTAGCTCCCACTTATGAGAGAACATACGATGTTTGGTTTTCAGTTCTTGAGTTACTTCACTTAGAATAATTGTCTCCAATCTCATCCAGGTGGCTGCAAATGCCATTAATTCATTCCTTTTTATGGCTGAGTAGAATACCACAGTTTCTTTATCCACTCATTGACTGATGGACATTTGGGTTGGTTCCCTGTTTTTGCAATTGCGAATTTTGCTGCTATAAACATGCATGTTCAAGTATCTTTTTCATATAATGACTTCGTTTCCTCTGGGTAGATGCCCAGTAATGGGATTGCTGGATCAAATGGTAGTTCTACTTTAAGTTCTTTAATGAATCTCCACACTGTTTTCCATAGTGGCTGTACTAGTTTACATTCCCACCAGCAGTGTAGAAGTGGAGGAGAACATTTTTATCTATTAAAGAACCATTTCAAATATACAAAAGATAATAAAATAATAAGTAGTTTATATATGCAGAAATAATATATATAAATATTGTATAATATAAACTATATAATAAATAGTACATGTAAATAATAAATGATTACCTAGAATTATATTATTTATAATATAAGTAGTAAATAATATATAAATATTATATAATTATATGATAAAGTATTACATATATGTAGGAAAAACACACTGTTTTTCTTCTGCCCCCACACCACAAAGTAAAAGTTTCCCCCACACACCAAGCAAGCAATCATTTCTGCAGCAGACACCAGCTCCTGTGCTCCAATTAGGTTCCCTTCCAATATGACCTACCTGGAGACAATGTCAGGTCCCCTAAATTGAGGTTCAGTCCCATAAGACTGCACCCCACTTCCAATGCCAATCTCAAACCCCAAGTTGTTTTATCTGTGCTTCTAATTGACTGCCTATAAACTGGGGGATCCCGTAACCCCCTCTTTGGGTTTTATTTGCTAGAATGGTTCACAGAACTTCGAAATAACACATTCATCTGTTTATCATAAAAGATATTACAAAGGGGATAGATGAAGAGATGATGCATACGAGAAAGCACATGGAGGGGCGTGGAGCTCCTAGCCATCCCTGGCGCGCCACCTTCCACATCTCCATGTGCTAAGCCATCTGGAAGCTCATCCTATCCCGTCCTCTTGGGCCTTTTATGGAGACTTCATTGGACAGGCATGATGGAGGCATGGACAACCATGTGGAGATGTGACTGGACACAAAGGGTACCACCCAACACTAACAGAGTGGGGAGCCCAGCAGGGCCTCTCTGTCCAGATTCTTCTTGATCTCTCTGTGTGGCGTTTCTTCCTCCTGGATATGGGGCAGGACCTCTTCTGAAATGAGGTCTTATGACCTACAGTCAGGGAAGGTAGGTAAGAGATTTTCTTTATTGTCTAAGAAGGAAGGGTGAGGGAAGATTCCTGCCTCGGGAAGAAAAAGAAAAAGAAGCAGGTAAAAGAAGGGCAGGAGAAGGTCAGAGAGAGAGATTGTTTTCTGAGGCCTGCTCCTATGGAGTAAAGCACCCAACCTTTTAACAGAAGACTCTTTCACCTTTATGGCTCTGAAGCTGCTCCAGGAACCAAAGCCAAAAAGCCAAATACTTTAACGAAAGATATGCTTATTGCTGTAGTCACTTAAAAAATAACCAGGGCTGTGGGAGTTATAAGCCAGGTACCGTGGATGAAAACCAATAATATATATCATAATATCACAGTATCAGATGCCCAGATTCAATAAACATTAAAGTTTTGTCATATTTCCTCAGATGAAAAACAATACAATTGCTCATAGAGCTGAAGTATTTGTAATCCATTTTTGTTGCCTTCTCTTCTTCCCTCCTTCCTCTTTCTACTCTTCTATAGGTGGTGTGAACCTTCTTATCTGTGCTTTTACACACTTACTGCCAGTGTGTGTTCATAAATGGTATATTGATGTGTTCAAAATATATATCAATGTTATATTTTATGTGTCCTTCTTCAATTTCACTCAACATTAACTTTTTAAGGTTATTCATTTGATACAATAGAATTAGATCTAGTTCATTTGTTTTAATCTCTCTCTCTCCCTCTCTCTATATACTATATATGTGTCTATACATGTAACACTTTGTATACTATTTACATACTTTACTTCATCCATTTTTCTATTAAAGGATGTTTGGTTTGTTTCCAGTTTTCACATTTTTTAATTTAATTTTTAAATTAAATTAGAGTTCATTTTTGTATAATGTGTGCTGTGGTATTTCCGCATGTCACAGTATCATTCTGGGATAAAATATCTTTTTCTTTACTGTTTTGTAAGGCCTCCTGTTTTCTATTTCAGGTATTGATGTGCTTTATGACTAATATTCCATTAATCTATGTGTTTATCGCTGAACCAATATAGTATTGTTTTAATTATCATAGGTTTATGGCAAAATTTGATATTTCATAGGGCAAGACCTACACCTTTATTCTTGAAAATTAGAAAGCTGTGATTTAGATATTGAGCTTTGCTTTAAGATATTTCTTTTTTTTTGAGATGGAGTCTTGCTCTGTTGCCCAGGCTGGAGTGCAGTGGTGCAATCTCAGCTCATTGCAAGCTCCACCTCCTGAGTTCATGCATTTCTCCTGTCTCAGCCTCCCGAGTAGCTGGGACTACAGATGCCTGCTAAAGTAGAGATGGGGTTTCATTGTGTTAGCCAGGATGGTCTCGATCTCCTGACCTCGCGATCCGCCCGCCTTGGCCTCCCAGAGTGCTGGGATTACAGGCATGAGCCACTGCACCCAGCCCAAGATACTTCATTTAAATAAAAAACCAGGTGTGAACTTACTCTGACCACAAGCTGAGGAATTGGGATATATCATCTACAGTCTGTATTTGGTCCTTAAAACAATCTTTTCGGATTGAAAGTGTTATTCTCATCTTAGACATCATGAAACTAAGAATTGGTGGTGTTAGGTAACATGTCTGTGTGCAGACATTCAGGAAATGACATGTGCAGAATCTCTTTGACTTGCATGTATATTAAAGATATTTTCTACTAGATCATGTAGTATCCCTCATGAAGCCCCATGATAAATGATTGCCTCTCTCCTTGAGCAAGATGAACTATCTCTGTTTTCCTCTTTGGAGTATAGGAAACTTGGATTCAAATTTGTGCTTAATAATTTAACTCAGAAGTTTCTTATGATTCAATTATCTATGTACTGCTTTTTATCTCTTTTCTTACTACCCCATTCTAATTTGCATTTTTCTTGTCTTGATTTTTACATATTTATTCCTAATGTGTTGTGTTAATGCATGCAGGTTTTATTGCCAACCTTAAATAATTTACAAATAAAAAAAGAAAGAATACATGTTCTGTTAAAACAAGGCTTTGCAAGCTTTAATGTGCATTGGAATCATACGGGATCTTCTTGAAATGCAGGTTCTCAATCAATAAGTCTGGGGTGGAACCTGAGACTGTGTCTCTAACCTGCTCCCAGATGGTGCCTATGCTGCTGACCTAGGGTCACAGTTTGAGACACAAGGCTCTGCACCCAGGATGAGAAGGTATTGTGTAATTAGATCACTGGGCTTCCCCAGAGGAGAGATAGATGCCCATAGCAGGCTGAAAATCATTATTGACAGCTTTCAGGTTTTCTGAATCTTGACGTGAAGCTGGGAAACAAAGTTCTTCTGCAGTGTGGTCTACTTTCAGCTACCTTTCTCAGCCAGGACAAAGGCGTTTCCAGCTAAGAAGGATCGTATAGGTACAGGGGGTGTTCTTCCTTTCTTACAGCAGGTCTCAATTCTGGCTGCATATTAGAATTCAACAAGGGAGCTTTTAAAACTTGTTATACCCAAGCCACACTTCAGCCCAATTAATCAGAATTTCTTGGAGCAGAGCCTCAATTTTTTTTTAAAGTTTCTCAGGTGATTTGAAAGTGCAGGGAAGGTAGAGAATTCTGCTTTACAAGGATAAAGAGAGATGATCCCTGTGACCCATTTTTCAAGAGAATCCTGCCCTCCTAGCTGACTCTCCTTTTGAGGAGGGGGAGGTCCCTGGTCAGTACCATGCGGCCTCCTTCCAGGGCCATGCCAGCATCTGGTTATTGTTTTCAAACTATTTCTACTATCAGGTTCCTGAAATTCCCCCTGTTGGGATCCCATATCAGGCTGGGTTCCTTGAGAAACTTCCCATTTTAAGATTCAAGTACAAATTAAAGAGTAAACATTTTAAATAACAGATTTATTGGTACTTAAATAATTATGGACCAAATCTTTTGCCTCTTCATCAATATATGCTTCAGTCTGCATCTCCATTTCTTTGTCATTATTTTTCACGTCCAAATTAATTGTATTGGAAGGCAAGATTCACATTTTCTCTTTAAACATCTTATTTTGATGGCGTGGAAATTAGAGAGTTTGAAATCTACATGACTGGAATTGAATCTCAGCTCTTCTAAATGTTAATGGTGTTAAAGGGCAAAGTATGTCATAGAAAAAAGCCTGAGTAATATGTATTTCACCTGTGTCATGTCAAACCCTGATTGGCCGCAATTGGAATGGCACCAAGTTTAAGAGGCTGAAGAAGAGATCCAGAGCCAGCAAATGAGACATTGGGTTTTACTGAGGGCTTACATACAGGGGAGAGAGTCCAGTGGCAGGGGCTGGGCAGGATAACAATACTGCCCATCAACAGTGGACTTGGCAGAAGAACTGCCGTGGCTTGCAACAGGCATGCAGTTTATACAGCATGTTTTCAGGCAATACCCTCCCCATAATGACCTCCACCCGGCATCCTTCATTCAACAGAAACTCGGGGCCTCGAGCCCCTGTGTGGCCTGTGTTCTGTGGGATGGGATGGGACAGGTGGTGGGGGGCTCAGATGTTCCTCACAGGTGAGGAACAGATCTCCAGGTTGGCCACTCCTGGATTCCCTAGCAGAGAACACACATTCAGGTCTGTCTGCCACACAGGGTCATTCTCAGGGTAGGCTTAAGGTATTGCTAGGAGGTGCATTTACCCTACAACATGGTTGATAAATGAGTTTAAAAAGTTAAATTATCTAAATAAGAATATGTGACAGAATTTCCTTCATTTCATGGAAACTCAAATCTTAGCTTCCTTCCTTCCACATTTAGAAAGAAGATGCAATATATACTTTCATATAGTTAATACCCTTCCTTCTCCTAAAAAAGATTTAAGGAGACTGAAAGGAACAATATAAAGCCAATGTACAAACAAATATTTAATGGAAAGCATGCGCCTGAATGAGATCATTCTTTTAGAGAAATAACTGTCACATTCCACCATTAAGAAGTGATGTGTTCTCCATAATCTTAATCCAAATGAATAAGTTTTGAATGGAAGAATTGCTGCTAAAATTCCGAATGAAACATAACAATTACTTTTTTTCTTTTAAACTGAAGTCTGTACATTGCAAAAAATTAAAGCAAATATGTTTATCTTTTTTTGAAAAAAATTAAAGACAAATATGTTTACCTTTTTTTGTTAAATTTCAGGGCTATTTTGAAATTTGGTATTACTTTAAATATAGACAAATAATTAGATTTATTGTTTTAGAAAGAAATCCATTCCCATTCAATTAGATTATTTTTTAGTGTTAGATTTTTTTTCTCCATAAGAGCAAGTAGATTTACATATTTTTACTCTCAGAATTCAAATTACCAGTATATTTGGATATGCAGTTGTGAAATGAGAACAACTGTTCTCCGAAAGAAAGCCTTGGTTCTAAGCTATAGGAGGGATAATCTTGAATATGACTGTTTATTTCACAACTCTATAACCTTGTTTCTACCTCTTCTTTGTAAACAAGTTGAACAACATATTTAATTTTGAAGCTAGTAAAATGTTTTATTTTGTGGGATTTTATAGCTCCTTTTGTAATATGGAGATATACAGGTGAAAGTCAGTGCCTCATATATAAGGATTGCAAATTCAAATAGGAACTGTGGTATCTTAAAAAAAAATAAGTAAAATGGCACTGCATTTCCTTTAGAGCACACACGAATAATTTTCAATCTCACAAAGAGGCCCAAGCTCATTTTTCTTTAAACATGTGGTGTATTGCTTATCATTTTTCCCTGGGTGCAGAGAAATATTTATCTACAAAAAGAAAAGAAACAGTACAAACATGATGCTAAGTGGCATATGCTATGTTACCTTTAGGTCATGGAGACATTAGGGAATGGTGAGGACTATGGCAAACAACAAAACATGTCCAAGGGTGGGCATGTGGCAATGAAGCCCAGTGTCAGCAGGCCTTTTGAGTTTCCAAGAGAAACAAGCAGTCCAGATTTTTATGTTGAAATGTTGTAATTTTAAAATTATATCCATTAAAAAACAATTTATGGGACAAATAAAACACGACTGCCAAGCAAATTCAGCTAGAAGACCACAAGTGTGCAACTACTGCTTGGAGAAAAAATAATGCAAGAGGTCCACATGGGAGCAATTCTAGTGAGGTATTTGATGTGCAGATTAGTTCCTTTCTAGAATAAATTGCTGCACTTTCAAGGGAAATATGAGATGCTGTGTGTGTGTGCATGTGTATGTGTGTGTGTGTGCATTCGTGTGTGCGTGGGTACACAGTGGGCTTGTCAGAAAATCTATTTGGTTGAATGGGACACTATAGGAAGTATATTCCATTCCACTTTTGCAATGGAAAGTTGAGGGTTCTAGAAAGCAAGTAGGGATTCTAGAAAGGAACTATTCTCTATTCTCTATTCTATATTCTAGAAAGGAACTAATCTCCACCATCCAGTGTGGTGGAGGGTGCCACTGTTTAGTCACTCAGGACTCAGTGGGGCTCCCAGAGAAAATGCCAGGGCATAAGGGGGATGCCATTCCAGATAAAGGGCAATAATAAGCGTAGGGGAAGCAGCCACCTGTCAAGAGTAAACTAAACTATGTTTGTGGAGGTGGTTTTGTAATATGGACAAATGTTAAATGGGACATTTCTGCTCAGAATAGGCCAGATCAATGTCTCTCAAGGCCTTGCCTTGTGCTTGTCTCTAGCGTCGCGGATTGTTGCTCCTACCCTCCCTGTCCACCATCCTCCCCGCTTTCATATTCTTCTTATTCTCCTGGAGAAGTGGAGAGAAGTTTTCAGGCTCACCATGGCTCCGCTGTTCAGGGTCCTGGCCCACAAGCTCATGTGGGCCAATCACTTTTTTATACTTGTAGACTGAAAAGAAGCAGCTGTCCTGCACACATATTTAGTGAATTCTGAATGTGTACTACAGGCATTTTTTTTTAAAGCAGGGACTTTCCCCATGTGAGAGAAAGAAAGAGAAATTTGTATTCACACTGCTTCGTGGAATTCTAAAATGTGTTTTGGGGGGATACAATTCAAACACTAAAATAATCCATTTCATGCATATTAATTGATTTTTACATGAAAACAATTCCCATTTGCATGAGAGCTTTGGCAAGTTTAGAGTCTGGGGAAGATGTTATGAGCAGTAGTGGAGAAAAATAAAACTAAACATTGCACTATGTTGGCAAGAGCTTAGGAAGACAAACTCAGGCTCATATTCATTTTTCTTGCTGTCAGTGGCAGAAGTCCGATGGTTCTCTTGCCCATTGCAGGCCACTCTTTCCCTATTATTCTCTATCCGTAGTCTCAAATTTGTGGTTTGAGTCTGAGCCTCTCCTATTCTCTACTGATCATCTCTCCTTAGGTGAGTGCCTATCCTATGGAAATAAAAAATATGTTGCTGTCTCTCAAACCCATTTTCATCTAATTGACACTCTATTCCGATACCCCATTCACACACAAACTTCACCTCCAAATGATTTATACAAAAGGATATTTATTGATGCACATATCACAGGCAAACACAAGTAGGTGAGCTCCAGGGCTGGCTTAATCCAGCAACTATGGCTCCGATTGGCGGTGCTTCTCTTGTCTCTCCTCTTCCCACGCCATGTGCCAGTTTTGTCTGCTAGCTGTTAGTGACAGGGCCTCTGCAATTTGAGACCTTAGATCCTCACTCCTCGATGTCCACAGAAAGAAAGAAGGATAAATCCTCGACCCACTCTCAGGAGACAGAGGAACTTTCTTTCCCCAAAATTCCCAGCAAAGCGCTCTGTGAGATTTGCTGTTCTAAACTGGGACATGCCTGTTCCTTAACCTGTTCTTCCACGACAATTTCCATGCAGAGATTGTTTTTGCCTTCTCATCCCTAAATCACTCATGTGGTTAACATGCGGGAGAATGCACGCCTGTGACACAGCCTCAGGAGGTCCTGATGACTTGTGCCCAAAGTGGTAGGGACATAGCTTCATTTTATACATTTTAGGGAGACATGAGACATCAATCAATACATGTAATATGTATATTGGTTCTGTCCAGAAAGGCGGGACAACTCGAGATGACCTTGGAGAGGTTAGCCAATAGTTTTCATCTCTGATTTGTACTCCTTTTTTAATATTAAGTTTTTATATTGTTCTCTTTATTATTAAGTAAAATCCATAGAGAATTAAACTTAACTAAATGTTTAACCTCAGAAAATTGATATAAAGGAGTTTATAATAAAATAATATATATTTCAATCTGCAAATGGTGGGGCATGATCACACTAGAACCTCGTTACTCAAACTGTGGTCCAGGGACCAGCATCAACACCTGCTGGGAACATATTAGGAAAGCAGAACCTCAGGCCCCAGCCTGGACTTATTCAATGAGAATCTGTGTCATAACAACATTCCCAAAAGACTCAGGGTGCATATTAAAGCTTGGGACACACGGTGCTGGAAGACATAATGTAGTCAGATGTTTCTCACTACTTGTAGAATCATGGTGAATATGACAGCTGCAAATGTGACTATACAGATGTGTTGTGTTGTCAACTCAAACATCCATTGGTGACATGATTTTTGGAAATGATGAAAAACTCTTGAGATGAGAACAAAACAAAGTACAAGGTATCTGCATTTGCATAATGTTTGCATTACCGGAAATACAATGTGTAATAAATGATGCAAAATATGCTTTGGGTTTACATGTCAAATGGAGTTAGGTCTTTAGACTTGTATAATTATAAACAGGGTTTACGCTGATTCAGGTTTTTTTTTTTTTTAATACCAGGTAGAATATTTGAAAGTAGTGCACATTATAGGACAATTCTTCAGGCTTTCTTGTATTTTCTGTGAAAATCTCAAGTACTCATCTTGCCTAGGACAAACTTTAATTTGGGGTAGAGAATTCAGCTTTTCTAAACTGGCAAAGCTCAGTTTTTGTTCAGGTCAGGTTCTAAAAGGACCTGCTAGAAGTTTCCAAGGATTTCCTGCAGAGGACATGCCCAGACTATGAATCACGTGGGGCACCTGTTCACAAGAATAAGGGAGTAGACTGTATTCAGATGTTGTCTCTTAAAGTCAGCTATGTTACTCGTTAAGATGAATGTGTGCAGATGTGTCTGCTCTATTGGTAATTACTCTGAGTATGGGGACCTCGTTGTTTTTGTGCACTGCTATGTTCCCATTCCCTAGCCTAATAGTTTTCCAATTTTGCAGCAATCAGAATCACCTGGAAGTCTTGTTAAACCCCCAGATGATTGGGCCTCATCCCCAGGGTCTCAGATTCAATAGGCCCAGTGTGGCCTGAGAATTTGTATTTCTATCAAGTTCCCAGCTGATGCTTCTTAAATTATCCAAGGTCCAAGGGTTACACTTTGAGAATCATTGACTCAATAAATATTTATGAATGAATGGATTGTAGCCAATCAACTGGTCAGTCAATAAATACTTATGGAGTGGGTACTAGTGCCAGGCTCAGGAAACAAATCAGACACCATCCCAGGCCCTCAGGAAGAAACTTCAAGTGGCGGAGAATAAATAAGTGCTGTATGTCTGACTGTCCTAGCAGAAAACAGTCAGCATACTCAAAGTGGGTAATCAAAGAAAGATTAATGAAGGGAGACTATTTGCAGTGGGGTGGACAGAATTCATGGAACCACAGGGATGGTAGTGCACTCAGGGACTAGATAGAGCAAGAAGGTTTTGTCACTCCCAGGCCAGAAGGAGCAGAAAAATTGAGAGCTGTGGCCCTGGGAGAGAGGCTTCCCGATAGGAGCTGGGGCCCTAGGTAGAGGATCCCAGAAGCTATTACACTGCAGTCCTTCAGGGATAGGGTGGTAGAAGATAAATCTTCTCAGTCCTTACTTGCCATGCCCTACAATGTCCTCCGTGACTTTCATGTGGGGTTACCAGATAACATACAGAACACCCAGTTAAATTTGAATTTCAGAGAAATAAGGAATTTTTAAAATAATAGTGCAATATTTGGATATACTTATACTAAAAAACAAATGACTGATTTGTCTGAAATTTCAAACTGTGTTGTCGTTGTTGAATCTAGCAACTGTATCTCCATGGGTAAATTTAACCAGAAACCGGAAAGCAGGGCACAGTAAGAGTTGCCATCCATAAAACTCTCAGGGCATGGAGCAGGATGGAGACATGGGATCTGGAGAAAGGCAGGATTTTCAAAGTTGGAAAATAATGACATGTTACATTATCTAGTGCAGAGAAAAAATGGATAATTTAAGAGAAATGGAAGGCATTCACTAGAAGCCTTAGAAAAGAGCATGCACTCGTTATCTCTCGTGACAAGAGTACAGGTAGCATATGTGAGTAGATCTTTACAATGGCCTACAAGTGGAACAGGATCTTCCCCTGCCATTGCCATTTGGTTGTCATCTACTACTCTCCTCCCTCACCCTTCTTGCTCCCAAAACAATGGCCTCCTTTTTCCCTGCTATGGTTTGATAAGCCAGAATGTTCAAAGGTGGCCCTGGAAGCTCACTTGGGGTGACCTACACAATGAATTGTTTGGAATGACACTGATCTGGCAGAAGGGGCTTCCCCAAAACTTAGCTTCTCTTGGGTCTGTTGGCTTCTTTCCCCTGGCAGGAGGGGCTA